>NC_052627.1:107354904-107671987 GCF_016161935.1 Mauremys reevesii | reverse complement strand
CAAAAAGTACAGTATTTTAGTGGTGGATGGGCCCTTTGTCCTCAAGCAGCATGGCTGATGTCAAACTAGCCACATTAATCTATGTAGAATTACATGCTTACTATATATATATACACATAGAGAAAGAGAGAGTATACTATATATATATATATATATATATATATATAAATACTCATGAGTTTAATGGGAATAAATTTTTTTAGGAATGTTACTGACTTCCGGCTGACCTGGTGCAGTCAGACCTCAGACATAATATAAAACACTGCCTTTAAGGAGGAACAGCCTAGTATTAGGGTACGTCTACACTACGGGATTTTCCGAATTTACATAAACCGGTTTAACAAAACAGATTGTATAAAATCGAGTTTGCACGGCCACACTAAACACATTAAATCGGTGGTGTGCGTCCACGGTCCGAGGCTAGCGTTGATTTCTGGAGCATTGCACTGTGGGTAGCTATTCCGTAGCTATCCCATAGTTCCCGCAGCCTCCCCCCCCTTTGAATTTCCAGGTTGAGATCCCAGTGCCTGATGTGGCAAAAATCATTGTCGCGGGTGGTTCTGGGTAAATGTCGTCAGTCACTCCTTCCGCTGGGAAAGCAACGGCAGACAAGCATTTCATGCCTTTTTTTCCCTGGATTGCCCTGGAAGATGCCATTAGCATGGCAATCATGGAGCCTGTTTCGCCTTTTGTGACTGTCACCGTATGTGTACTAGATGCCGCTCACAGAGGCGATTCAGCAGTGCTACACAGCTGCATGCTTTTGTTTTTGCATGATAGCAGAGATGGTTATCAGCCATATTCTACCATCTACCATACCATAAATTGGTAATAAGATGGGCATGGCTACCAGTCCTTTTGCACTGTTCCATTTGCTGCTGTCATAAGTGCCCCTGGCTGCTCTTAGCCAGGGGCGCAAAAGCCAAAATTGGGAATGACTCCCTGAGTCAATCCCTCCTTTTTGGTATCTAAAAATAGAATCAGTCCTGCCTAGAATATGGGCAAGTGTACTAGAGAACCACTGTATCAGAGAACCAGAGAGCACAGCTGCTCTGTGTCAGATCCTGCATAGATTATGAGCTGTATGCTATTCACAGGGGGTGCTCCTGCAACAACCCCACCTGTTCATTCCATTCTTCCCCAGCCTTCCTGGGCTACCATAGCATTGTCCCCTCACTTGTGTGATGAAGTAATAAAGAATGCAGGAATACTTGTTAGTGAGAAATGAGTGGAAGGCAGCCTCCAGTTGCTATGATAGTCCACATAGGACATTAAGGAGTGTGGAGGAGAGGAGCCCAGCATCCTGCTGCTAGTCCAGGGGCAATTGAATCTTTTCTTTACACATGAAGGGTGGGGGCTGATGAAGCTCAGCCCCCTGTTGCTATGATGATGATGGTTATCAGCCATATTGTACCATCTACCAGGAAAATTAGGACCAGGCGCCTTGATCGACCTGACGGATGCTAGTACGCATGGTTACCAGTCCTTTTGCACTGCCCCATGTGCCAATAGGCTGATGATGACGATGGGTATCAGTCTTATTGTACCATCAGCCACCCATGGCAGGGGGGGAGCAAGGATGTTGGTGTTGAGTGCTGCACCATCGCGTCTATCTGCAGCATTCAGTAAAGATAGGGTGACATGTAAAAGAGTCAAGACAGGATTGTTTTCCCTTTCACTTCTGGGGGTGGGGGGGGGTGCGTAAATTGCCTAGCTATGCCCTGACCCAGCGCGGACACTGTTTTTGACCCTAGAAGCATTTGGAGCTCAGCCAAGAATGCAAATGCTTTTCAGAGACTGCAGGAACTGTGGGATAGCTTGAGTCCTCCAGTCCATGAGCGTCCATTTGATTCTTTGGCTTTCCGTTATGCTTGCCACGCAGCAGTGCGCTGAGTCCCTGCTATGGCATCTGTCTGGAGATATTTAAAAAATGATTTTGAATTTCGTCTTCTGTAATGGAGCGCTGATAGAACAGATTTGCCTGCCCTTACAGCGATCACATCCGCATCGTCCATGCTGGAGCTCTTTCTTTATTTTGATTTTTAACTGCATCACCACCCGTGCTGATCGGAGCTCCACGCTGGGCAAACAGGAAATATTCAAAAGTTCGCGGGGCTTTTCCTGTCTACCTGGC
The DNA here is from genome assembly GCF_016161935.1 of Mauremys reevesii. Lineage (NCBI taxonomy): Eukaryota > Metazoa > Chordata > Testudines > Geoemydidae > Mauremys > Mauremys reevesii. The sequence continues at coordinate 107,669,853 of NC_052627.1, read as the reverse complement.
CACTGCACCCGAGTTCAGATTGCTGTCCAGAGCGGTCAGTGGTGCACTGTGGGATACCGCCCGGAGGCCAATACCGTCGATCTGCGGCCACACTAACCCCAATCCGATATGTTAATACCGATATTAGCACTACTCCTCTCGTTAGGGAGGAGTACAGAAACCGGTTTAAAGAGCCCTTTATACCGATATAAAGGGCCTCTTAGTGTGGACGGGTGTGGCGTTAAATCGGTTTTATGCTCCTAAAACTGGTTTAAACGCGTAGTGTAGACCAGGCCTTAGTCTTGCAACCAGTCACTTATACTTCATCTGAAACAAATGACTATAGATTGGCAAATATCTATGTAATTAGAGAGTAGTATTTTAAAAAGGATCCCAAAATCCCAATATTCCAATCTAGTCTATTGTACTCTGTTCTATGTAGGTTCTTATACGATGCTCTTCACTGTAGTATTTAAGGTACCAGTGAGTATTCCAACCTCATATGCTTTGGCATTGTTTCAGTACATGTAACTTCTGTCTGGCACATAAGCAGACAACTCTATATCCAAATTGGTAATATTTTTACTCACACTAATTCCTTTTGGGAAAGTGGGAAGAGGAAACTAGGATTGTCAAACTTTCCATATTAACTAAAGGTTTGGGTACCTTTCTATAGGGAAACTAGAGCAAATAACTGTTTTTTTCTGTTGCAGGACTTTGTAGATAGATTTCAGAAAGTAGTTTTTGTGTTAGCTATTATTGGCATGGATGCTTTTTAATTATTATTTATTTACTTGTTGGCTTTATTTACAGTCTAAGGCACCTATGAAATATTCTAGGCCCTCCATGAATGCACGCTTTTATTTCCCCTCACAGGGGTTTGTTACAGAATGACTTTGAAATGGGAAAGCACAAGCTGTTGATGACTTATGCCTGAATTTATGCAAATATATGACAATTAATTACAAATTTGCAATCTACTGGTATTTTGTCAGAGTGAGTTGACAGGTATGTGATGTTTTTATCAGTCTTGTTAAAAAACAGGTTATGTCCACTGTACATGGGTAGTGTAAAAGCGAGACTAAACTATTCCTCTAGGCTAAGGGATGGGCAGGATCCAATGGTCTGGGGTAGCTCATTTTTAGGACTGCTGTCCTGTAAACATTACATTACATTACCTTTTCCATATCTGGACTAGTTTATCTGGGAAATGTCTCTTCTAGGAGAAAACAGTTATGTAATAAACCACTTAAAGTTTGCTGGGTGGAGTTTGTATTTTGCCACTTGAGGGCATCCTGTCATTATGTTCTGTAATAAAGCTGCTCTTCTAAATTCCCACAAAAATAATGGATCTCTGACGAAAAGTGGTATTTGCCAGAAATGCTGATGCAGCACTGGAAATGATAATTTGCTGTGCTAAACAGGCATTTCCTGGAGTACCAGATCAGAAAGGACGGTATTTCAGGAAATGCTAAGTCAACAGAGTGGGAAAAGTGGCACAGATACAAGTAGATGAAGTTTTTCTGGCAGAGAACAATGTGCATTTTAGAGATGTGCAGAGACTGTTGTAATTAGTCAAGTCCAAGCTGGTCAGCCTGATCAGGATGGTGTGTGAATGGACACCATTCATTCCCTCCCTATTGCTAGTTCTAGTAAATTTGGTTTTGGGTAATGTAAGATTCCTAATAAGGCCAGGGCAGGGGTCTTAATGCTACTGAATAAGAATCTGGGATGAGTTAATAAATTATCAAGAATCACTATATTTAGATCTGATTCTCAGTACTCACAGAAGTCTGATATCCCAGTGGTTTTACACCAGCTTAATTCCATTGACTGTAATGATAGTTACTGCTGAGTTACACCAGTGTAAGTGAGATCATAGTCAAGTTCTGTGTCACAGGCACCTTGGAGTGTCGGAGTCTTGTGTCTACTGGCTGGGTAAGAGATTCCCCTCTTGGAATATCTGAGGCTGCGTACAGAACTTTAAACACACCTGAGCTATTACACTGGTATTCCATGGTATCATAACCTATTTTCCCTTTTCCAGTCTATGACAAACTGTGACATCTTCAAATCTTGGTGTACCATTGCTGTCACACTGACTCAAATGGGGAGTTGCATCCAATGGGATATTCAGGCCTAAAACCTACCAGGAAGTACTCTGCTTAAAATCAGAACTGCTCAATTATGTGTCAGGGGCCTTTATTGATAACAGTTGATGTAGATTTTATTTAGATTGTAAGATTTTATTGAGCTTGCTACTATAGATTTATTTAGAGTGTAAGTTCTGTGGTATGGTACATCAAGTACACAAAAGGTAGTTACAAAGAGAAGGGAGAAAAATTCTTCTTCTTAACATCTGAGGATAGGACAAGAAGCAATGGCCTTAAATTGCAGCAAGGGAGGTTTAGGTTGGGACATTAGGAAAAACTTCTTAACTGTCAGGTTGATTAAGCACTGGAATATATTGCTCAGGGAGGTTATGGAATCTTCATCATTGGAGATTTTTAAGAACAGGTTAGACAAACACCTGTCAGGAATGGTCTAGATAATACTTAGCCCTGCCATGAGTGCAGGGGGCTGAACTAGATGACCTTGTGAGGTTCCTTCCAGGCCTATGATTCCATGATTCCATGGGGCTGCTTCTCAACATTTTTGTGCACTCTTTGAGGAGAGGCAGCATGGCCTGGTGGACAGAGTACTGGACTAGGACTCAGGAGACCTGGATCCTAGCTCTGACTCTGGCTGGCTGGGTGACCTTGGGCAAGTCACTTTCCCCTCTCAATGTCTCAGTTTCCCCATCTGTAAAACGGGATTAAGATACTGACCTCCTTTGTAAAGCACTTTGGGATATACTGATGAAAAGTTCTATATAAGTGTTTGGTATAATTATTATTATTATTGTCCAGTGTTTAGCAAAAACTTTGCTGGGCCTTAAGCATTACTGTAATAATGATAATGAATGGAATGATTTCTCTTTAGTTCAAATAGGGCATGTGCTTTGGGAGTAGGAGGATCTAAATTCAATTATTGCAGACACTGTGAAATTCTAAGTGGCCACAGTGAGCAGCGTAGCAGCAGTTATGCTAACCTGGTGGTAATACATTTGTGACAATATCTATTTTACTAATATTCTCTGGGACAAGGGACATCAAGTATAAAATGGTGGGTGAAGTAGCAGGTCTGTTATATAAGGCATGACATACTGTTACTATGTGAGGTTTGCTGGCTCCTGGCCAGCTGCAGGTCAGTAACCCCCTTAAAACCTTTTATTCCTCTTAGAATCATAACCATTTTCTGCAAATATGGCTACTAGTAAATAGCAGCTGACTAGATTTAGAAAGGCTTGTTTCAATACCTTATCTAGCAATTTTTCAAGCTAAGAGCTCTTAGATGTTAAATTTACATTCACGGTTCAATACAAAAGTTTGCCAAGTCTTTTGTTTTTTACTCTTTGGACTATTAGCAGCAGCAGCAACAACAGCAGAAGGTCACCAGAGGAATGTACTTTGTCAAGTAGCTATTGTTGTGCCTGTGTATTTTTTTTACACGTTGGCATGACTGCTTTAATCTGTCATGACCGCAACTTCTTTCATAGATCTGAAAGCAGGTCTCTGCTGTGAGATGTCTGGGTTCAGTTTCCTCAGCTCTGTAACCATTTGTCTAGTTTTTTCATTTGTAAGTGCCAGACTCGGAGATGCCTGTTCAAAACGGGGATAAAGACACAAATTGTTGGCAGTTAAAAAATGGAAAGACGTGAAATTGCATAAAATCAAACATTTTACCACTCTGTGTATGCTGATTGCCTGTGACTGAAGGATATACTGTCAATCATAAAGAAAAGACATTTAGGGCCCAATCCTGCAGTCTGAACACAGAAGCAACCCTCCTATTAAATTAAATGGGCCTGATTCTCCATTGCATTGCACCTTGTGTGGTCATTTTAACTTGAACAAAGTGGATGTAAAAACATTACCACTCTGATTCAGTAGCATTTATGCCCACTTTGTGCTCACTCTGTACACACGGTAAGGGCCTGATCCACAGCCCACAGAAGCCAATGGGAATGCATGACTTTGATGTACTTAGGAACAGACCGTATGTGAATACGCAAGGGCTGAGGCAGTGGACAATCAGTAGAAATGCCTGCAGAATCCAGCAAAATGAGTGCACTAGATCTGTAAAATCGGGCACTCAGAGCAGCATGTTCATGCAGAAATATAATAAATTAAGCAAGAATATTTTAATGATGAGAATGAATTGCAGTAGTTATGAGTTTAATGGTAAACATTTCTAATTTTTTTCCAGGAAAAAGTTTATACAGTCCATTTCCAAAGTCATTTGAAAAAAGCATAAAAAAGATCATTTCTCAGAAATATTAAACTATTTTATAATTGGAAAAAAGAAATTGATACATGGGGATAACTTCTATGCCATCCAAGTAACAGGCTGCTCATGCTCCATGAAATGAAATGAATGCCATGGCCTTTTTAACTGGCACAGGGGAGCTATTTATGGTGAAAAAAGATTTGCTGAACTACTGTAGAATATAGAGATAATTTTGGAAATCAGATAACACCTTTGATGCTAAACACCTCACTGCCCATGAGTCCACAACATCTGTTCCACCTGAGAGATTATCCAATATGCTTGGATGTGATGACAGGGCCTAATTCTATCATACACATCTATTCAAAAACAAGTTATGAACTGACTTGGCAATTACATTAGTGGTCTCCTGGAGATCTGGAGTTGTGGTCATTAAAACAACACCTGGTAATATCAATGAATATATTTAGTTACACCAAAATGTTTTCACAACTTTTATGTCATCTTACAATGCATTTGTAGGAAAACTTTCATTATGAGGGACCCCAAAGCACATTAAAAATGCCAAATGAAATGCAACCTCTGGCTTCGATCCTGCAAACACTTACACTTGTGCTTAACTTTAAGCAGATGAGTTGTCTCAATGATTTCAATGGGACAATTCACCTGCTAAAGGTTAACCGAATATGTCAATGTTTTCAGGTTCATGCCTTAATAATAATAATAATAATTCCTAGTTCTTATATAGTGCTTTTCATCAGTAGATCTCAAAGAGCTTGACACTGGTGCTCAACAGTTGCTCCAGAACCTCTCAGGCTGAAATTCTATGTTATTAGTATCACTTCACTCTCCAGTGACATGCAGCCCCTTACAGGGAAAAGTGCAACAATGTTTAACAGCACACTGCAGATCTATGAAGGGTTGGAAGTGACGACAAATACTGTATCCAATTGAAAGTACATTGTTTGCCTTACTTAGTTAGCCACTGCATACAACAGTGAGTGGTGAATTAGAGATACAGTAGAGAGGTAAACATATTTCAGAGCAAGTTTTATGTTCACTATTAATACTTGATTTAGCCTTATTTCTATTTTATGTAAAAACATAATCACAATTTAAAAGTATTAATAATGAAGAAGCTAGACAGGAATGTTTGGTTAGTCCCAGAATAATTATTCATTATTCATATTAGAATTAGTCAGAATACAGTGGCTAAAAGCCTATCTTTGGAGAAAAGTGCTATAGAGTGTTTATTACAAAGAAGTAGTTTTACTTTTCTGAAAAATAGCGTTATTAATCAGTTGAAGAGAGTCCCTCCAGTATGAAACTTCACTCTACTACATGCTGGAGCCCTGAATCACTAAGACTGTAGTGCAGTATTGTATATGGGAGTGTACCATCTACTGAACCCCTTAACACCACTTCCTATGGTAGGTAACTTTTTCTTGAAGTTCTCCCATAATGATCAGCCCCAACACTATTCAGCTTATGAGAGATTGTGAGATCAAAACATCAGGCGGTATGGCTGGAATGTAATGGTGAATGAGTGTAATTGAAGGGAGAATTTTGGACCTAAGTGGTTTTCCTATTTTCATGTAAATATGTTTTTTGCTGCTTCCTGTGCAATACTCATTCATTAGGGACCTGATCCAGTGTCCAATTGAGTCAATCATAATTTTTCCATTAACTTCACTGGATCTGGGTCAGGCCACTGATTAGTAGAGGACTTAACTCCCCAAAACTCTCACACTAGTACCTTTCCTAAGGATACCCTCACAACTTTGAAAAAGAGAGAAATAAAATCTTATGCTTCTATTGTACATTAGTTCTGGGCCACTCTGTGTGACTCATGAATGATGCAAAAATCTGAATTTTAAAAAAAATCCTGCTAGATCAGGTACATCAGATTGCTCCATCCTTCCAGCAAGAGGCTATCCCTCTGAAGGCTGTCATAACACCATTCCAGACTGACTAAATGGAGTAATTCAAATGATGCAAGGCTTTCTCCTCCAAGACTAAGCAGTGTTATGCTGCTATTAGATGGCTAGGCCAACTAATCTGCTGGATTTCTTTAAAATAATTAAATAATTTCCTACAATATAATTATTTCCTATATAGTTCGGCTATTATGTATACCTCCAGCAGTAATTTTTATTTGTGTATTTTGTAATGTGACTTTATAACAATGAACTGTGTCTTTAGTAAAGTCTTAGCTTTTTGCTTATCTTACCTCCACCTTGAGCTAGAAATATGAAGAAGCCATGCCTTCATATCCTATGCAAATATACATGCATCTTCATCTGTTGTTCTGTATATTGCAGGTACAACTGTCTCCTTACATGGCAAAGACCATTCATTTAGTCCATTCACCAGAGAAGCCTGAGGCTCTACTTCTGCTCTCAGCCATGTTTGCCGCAGCCTGCTTTAACTGTCTTTCCATTCTCTCTGATTATCTACATCCTTCATTGTCATGGTAACAACATTGTTACCAGCATCAGATTCCATGGGATCTTCCCATTCCATTTCACAATCATATAATAGACATGGAAAAAAGGAAGGACTAATCAGTTTTCAAAATGTTTCATATTTCAATGAAGCCCTGTCTACCTCTTCCCTGTTCCAAACTAAATCATTCTTTTTGGCCATCTTTGTGTCATATTTAGAGACTGTTATACTAAAAACAATTATTGTTATCCCTTTCTGGAGCTAAACCTTTTTAGATGAAGTTTTTAGATTTGTAAAAAAAAAATCCATGACCTGTAAAATAATAATACTACAGTGCTTTAGGCCATTAGTACCGAATACTGTTGTATTTTCGGAGAGTGTTCCAAGTGATGAGCCATTATTGATAAAATGTCATTACACTTTTGATATGACTTTCTATCACTTTCTATTCTAGGCTTATTTGCTTTTTAATGAAGCAGGGATTTTCACTATTTATTCTTATTCTTATTATAAGAACATAAGAACGGCCGTACCGGGTCAGACCAAAGGTCCATCTAGCCCAGTATCTGTCTACCGACAGTGGCCAATGCCAGGTGCCCCAGAGGGAGTGAACCTAACAGGCAATGATCAAGTGATCTCTCTCCTGCCATCCATCTCCATCCTCCGATGAACAGAGGCTAGGGACACCATTCTTTACCCATCCTGGCTAATAGCCATTTATGGACTTAGCCACCATGAATTTATCCAGTTCCCTTTTAAACATTGTTATAGTCCTAGCCTTCACAATCTCCTCAGGTAAGGAGTTCCACAGGTTGACTGTGCGCTGCGTGAAGAAGAACTTTCTTTTATTTGTTTTAAACCTGCTGCCTATTAATTACATTTGGTGACCCCTAGTTCTTGTATTATAGGTATAAGTAAATAACTTTTCCTTATCCACTTTCTCAACATCACTCATGATTTTATATACCTCTATCATATCCCCCCTTAGTCTTCTCTTTTCCAAGCTGAAGAGTCCTAGCCTCTTTAATCTTTCCTCTTATGGGACCCTCTCCAAACCCCTAATCATTTTAGTTGCCCTTTTCTGAACCTTTTCTAGTGCTAGAATATCTTTTTTGAGGTGAGGAGACCACATCTGTACACAGTATTCGAGATGTGGGAGTACCATGGATTTATATAAGGCTAATAATATATTCTCAGTCTTATTCTCTATCCCCTTTTTAATGATTCCTAACATCCTGTTTGCTTTTCTGACTGCCTCTGCACACTGCGTGGACATCTTCAGAGAACTATCCACGATGACTCCAAGATCTTTTTCCTGATTTTTAGTTAATTATCTGCTGAACATAATGCACACTCTTCTAGCTACATTGGCTTTGATCTCCCTCATATTAGATCCTCTAAGTTAAAAGCACATGAATGTATATGAGAAGGCTTACACTATTTTTCCAGTGTATCTTGCCTAATATTTATTCTATTTCTAATTTTTACCTCCATTATGCTGCATTTATATCCTTCAGGATTTTCTTACAAACCACTGATTTTAACTAGATAGACTAATTACTATAAGGTTTGCAGAGTTAAATCAACACAGAACTTGGTCCTTGGTGCCATCAGAAATTGTCACCAACTATCAGTCTGCTTTGTCCCCCAAATCATTGCTAACTATATTCAGTAACATAGTCCAGTGCTGTCCTATTAGGGAATACATCAATATTAACTTCTATCCACTCTAAGGAACAGCTACTCACTCAAACTTTGCTTCCAGTCACTTTTATCCCCTTTTGGCCTTTACTCCATTTCTTTTACTTAGTAGTCTCTTAGTGATGGTACCTTATGGAAAGCTGTTGAAAATTCAGGTAAATTATGATAACTATGTGACCTCTATCTGCTCCTTTATTAACTTTCTCAAAGAACTCTGGCAGGTTAAAGAGGCCTGATTTCAATATACACCAGCCATGATGATTCAATCTTATCACCTTATACATGTGCTTCCCTAGTCTAGCCTCAATCTGTTGCCCTGGAACTGGGGCAAGACTCACCAGTATAATTAAGTATCAGGGGGTAGCCGTGTGAGTCTGTATCCACAAAAACAACAAGGAGTCCGGTCGCACCTTAAAGACTAACAGATTTATTTGGGCATAGCCAAAGGTGCCACTGGACTCCAGTATAATTAAACAATTTCACTTGGCTCCACATTAGCAACTTTCCCATCTTAAGGCCCAGTCTTGCACCCACTGAAATCTAAATTTACTCCTGTGTAAAGAGGCCTATGCACAAGGCTTATGCAACATTTAAGCTCTCTAAAAAGCATTCAACCATAGTGTTAAGAGATTGCTTCTTCAAACTGGTCCCTGGACCATTCAAATTCTGCATGTTAATGCTGAGTTAGTTGCAATCTTCCACTGCCATTATTATACCATCATATTTTACAGCTTCTTTAATCTCTTTTTCTGTAATAAGTATCTCATCCTGAAGACTCTTACTCTGAGTTGTTCTTACTCATGTGCATAGTCTCACCAATGTCACATAGAATAATATTGCAGATTCATACCCTAAATTCCTTACTGCAGTGGATCTAAATACAGAGATCAATTTTTCTCTCTTTACTCAGACAAAATTTTCATAGACTTCAATGAGAGCAGGTTCAGGTCTTTAGTTTGGGCCTGCTTAATTCTTTTAGCTTGAAAATGCAGGAAGGGCAAGCATTAGAGACTCCCAGGAAGTACATGTAACTTAGCAGACATGAACACCATCACAACAGTTTTCGGAATGCCTGTGTACCTGTTGGGTTCCGGGAAGTGGCTGAATTCCTGTGTAGCAGGATGAGCACCCACTCCAGCCCAGAAGGGGTTGGAAAAGCCCTGCAGAGGGCTGGGGCTGGGCAAGGGAGTAAAACCCTGGCTGATTGGGGGAAGTGGCTGCAGCTGGGGCCACACCTCAAACTAAGCAACTGGGCCTTATAAGAAGGCCAGGGAAGCCAGAGGGAGCAGTCTCTCTCTGACTTGAGAGGGAGATAGGCCTGGTTGCTGGGGAACTCACCAAGGGGACCTAGAGGGAAGCAGGGCTGGGGAAAGGCCTTAGGAGCTGGGAAGCCCTAGGCTAGCAACTCCCCAGGCTGCAGGGCCTAGTTCTAGGCCTCCTAGATATTGGGCTTGCAGAGAGGCAGCTGGAGAGTGGGTAAAGGCAGCAAGTCCAAACCCCTTGTTGCCTGTGATGATTGGCTGATAGACTGCAGTCTGCTCCAGGGTGCGGGGGCTAAATAGAGACTGGCAGTAGCCACAACTGAGGTGATGTGGGGATAGGGGGTGGGGGTTTCCCTGAGGTGGGGAAACCCAGAGTAAGACTGGGGTACTGCAGGAGGCAGAACCCTGAGATAAGGGCACTGGGGTCCTGGGAGGGACACTGGGGCTAATGGCAATTGGATCACTGGCCTGCAGAGGGCGCTCCTGGGTCAAAAATTTAATTCCTGAGGATGACCAGCAGGAGGTGCTGCAGGGGTGAGTCTGCACTGTGCTACACCAGTTATAAAATAACTAGTGAATAATTTGGAAAAGGAAATATTCAGTATTATGGACAAAACTCCCATTGATTTCAATGGGGCCAGCATCTCACCTTTGTTATGCTAGATACAATGGTTTGGCTGTGTTCTTGTGGGAATGATTCTTTTGCTGTGCCACAGGGCATGGTCTGGTATTGAGCATATAAAATAAGTGTATTTGCTTACCTGATACTAATAATTAAAAGTCCATGCTATTACATGGGTGTGGCAGGGCAGTTGGGGGCAAGTTATCCACTATCAGTGCAGTCTCCTTCATACAACCAATGAAAATGTTGCATGCACATTAGCTTTAGAGTAAGGGTGATGATGGGTTGAATTATCTCTGCTATAACAATGGTCTAGGATTCTTTCAGCCTTAATGTAGCTGAAAGCTCGTATTGTTGCATGGGTATAATTCATAAAGTCAAAATTGCTGAGAACTTAAAACTAGTGAACAGTGAATCCCAGTGATTCTCAGTGATGAATGAAGCTGGTGATACTCTGAATAAAACCATCTCACTTCACACTGACTCAACAGATGTCCTAGGCTTCAGAGTGACACAGAACTACAATCCTGGAATCTTACTATGTAGATTGTAGAAATATTCAGTTGCCCGTACAGCACAGTACTACCAGGTGAAATATACGTGTTTCTGTCTATGCAGTGTATACCACAGCAAAATTGGTTACACCCAAACAAAGCATTACATAGTCACTTGAGGTTAAAACCTGAGCTTTAGGTGCTTTGCACTGCTCAGATGGACTGTGAGGAACTTCAGGGAGAGCTAACAAAGCTAGGCAGATGGACAACACGGCAGATGATACTCAGTGTTGACAAAGGTAAGATAATGGGCACTGGGAGGAATATTTTGAACTACTTAGGCACACATTGCTAGTATAACCCCTCTGGAAAAAGATCAGAGTATCATTGTAGACAGCCCAATGGCGATGTCTCCTCAATGCGCAGCGGTGTTCAGACAAGCAAACCAAATGTTAGGAGGAGTAAAGAATGATATAGAAAATAATAATACTTGAAAGCATTATCATTTAATTGCATAACAAAATGATATGCCCTTCTCTGGAATACTATTCTCTGCTCTGGCCACTTTATCAATTTACCTGTTTGCATGAGAAGAGTGGTTGCAGATTCCAAAATAAGGGCCCAGTGGGCAAACAGACTCTTTGCTGCTTTTACAGATCCAGACTAACTCGGCTACCCCTCTGATACTAGTACATTGTGTGAGGCTCATCTCTTTGGCCAAGCGAGTCTTTTATCTAAGGCATCTTTCCCCCTTTTTTTCTCTCCACTTTTATTTATTCATGATTGTTTGTGTATGTAATGTGGTCAGGTGTCATAGCAATGGATGCACTATACATTATTAAAATATATAAATAAGGTGCATATCAAGTGACTTGGATGTACAGAGTGGTGGTGGGGTTTTAAATTCACTTGAAAGAGCAGGAATACCAGCTCTCATTGGCCAGATTGCAGGCTGTATGTGTTATTTACCATAAAAAACAAAAAGAAAGTGAGCACATTTCTATCTAAGCAGAATCTCAGCAGAAAGAAGGCTTTGATTTTATTGGCCATAGATTTTTTTTTTGTAAACAGAGATTCTGATAATTTTCCAGAGAGGTTTGTATTTTTCATTGAATTTTTATATCGCATAATAAGCTTTTACTTTAAAAGTAAAAGGCTAGGCTGGATGTCAATTTTCCAATATTGTACTCTGACCAGAAAGCAAGATTTCATAGGTCTAGTGTTTCACAAATGAAAAGCCGCTTTTGTTAGTGGTAGAAAATTGCCTTAGAGTAAGGCCAGAATTTGTGATTTGATATTTTAACTACCATTTGTGACCTATGATATTTTAATTACAGTTGGAACTTCATACCTTTCACAGAGACAAATTGTGGTATGTGGAACTCAACTGAGGTAAAATTTTCATCAGAAAAATATGTTAAATTAAAAGGCCCGTCAACGTGTGTGACAGATTCATTAACTGAATGTGAAGGGTTTAAACTATCTTAAAATCATGATGCCGGAAATTCTTATGGCAGGAATAATTTGCACACTGAGTCACACACCCTCGCGCAGGGCTTTGAGGTGGCAAGCCCAGCAAGGAGATGAGGTATGGCCGTGGCAAGCAGTTGGAAGGGCAGTGGAAAGCAGCACCAGTAGAAGACCCATCCATGGTGGGCAAACACTCCTCAAATTGTGGGTAGTATTAGCTGGGGAAGCAACGGGAAGTGACCAAAGAAGATGGTGATTCAGTACATCCTTTCAGCAGCTTTTGCCCAGGGCTGCCCAGAGGATTCAGGGGGCCTGGGGCAAAGCAGGGGAGCTTGTACTCCCCCGGCAGCGGTCCGGGTCTTTGGCAGCATTTTGGTTGGGGGGCCCCTTCAGTCGCTCCGGGTCTTTGGCAGCATGACCCCTGCCGCCAAAGACCCAGGGCCTCCCGGTGGCCCTGCTTTTGCCAACAGGACTCGAATAGAACATTAGCCATAAAATAAAGCAGTCTCTCCTCCTCAACACTCACACACAGCACAAAATCCAGAGGGACAACAACAGCAACAACCCTGTCTCCCTGCCATTGGGGTGATTCCTCTTTTGGTGCAAGAGACCACACTGGCATAGGGAGGTGTGATTTGCATCTCCTTGGGCTATCTTTAATTAATTTTATCCTTTAGTTGAATCACTTTATCCAAACTGTTTTTCAGATTGAGTCTGTGTAGCAGAAAGTCAATTGAATTGTATCTCAGGCAATGGTCAGTAACTCCAGGGCTGGTGCTAGCACACATTTTTTTCAGTAGGAATAAAAGTATTTCTAATCACTGCAAGCTAGCTATAGTCATTCTAGTTTGGAAAAGGCAATATTTATACTAATAGCAGGAACATCTAGAGGAAGTGAGAGATGATATAGATATGAAAATTTTAAATAGCATCCACTTGTGATTATAAAATTATTTTAAAATTACATGTATACCAACAAAGAAAGGTGGATTGGTTCAACAGAATTTAAAACCATACAACAGTAATTAAAATTGCCTCCACATTAGCAATCATGCTGCCTCTATGGAGATCAGAATCTTTATACATGTGGTAACCAGGTACTGAAAGTTCACTGTCTGCATTGCTGCTGTTGTCAAACCACACTGGGTGGGAATCTGCAGCTGTGTTTAAGAAAGCAGAGTTCTGAGATAATCAGTTCTGTTAGGTAAACTTCTCACATTTAACCAGCTTATTCTGAGTCTTTTGTTGAGAAATACTGAAGAATGAAGGTCACGTCCAAGAAAATCAGAGTTGAGGATGGCTGACGCAGTAGATTTATTGAATGGAAACTGTCTGATAAAAATGATAGTTCAAATAATGGATCAGAGAAGTGAGTCATGGAGCAGTTCCAACATCATCAGATTTTCTCCAGATCTGTGAAAAAAATCTGAGAATCCAGATGTACTTATAAACCAGACAGATACAAAATAGAAAACCAGGAATTCCATAAATCACAGCAAAGAGCATCTTATTTATTTCTCACAGGATGTTAGAGATACCAGAGGGGTCATAAAGAATATCAGGATGAGCAAGAATGTCACCAGGAATTGAAAGTAGCAAATGCAAAAAGAACCTTTACTAATATAGAAAAAATATCATGTCCTGTCAAATTCATGTGCAAATCATAAATGATTAACCTGGCTTCAGGCATCAGGGATTTGATTTTGAAAAAGTTAGCTATGTAATTTCAGACATATAACTGACCACCAGTTAATGCAAATACTAGATTTAGGTGTGCAATTATGGTTATTGTACAGGCAAATTATGTGCTTAATCGCATGTAATTTTTTAAATTTTTAGTTGTTGCTGTCAATGGAATCCCTAACTGAGTCACTAGGGGTGCAAAGGGTACATTAGAGTTGAACTGTGGGGTGTGGAAGATGCAAGTCCCACACCCCCTTTTACAATGAGCAAGATGGAAAAAGGCTGACAGCTGTGTCTTGCTAAGGGGAATTGAAGGGGTGGGGAAGACAAATGGAAAAATCATGCCCCATTTGAATCCCAGGAACCAACAGAGTCTAATTGATGATAAGGAGAAAACAGTGTTCAGCCCCAAAATCTCTGCCTCCTCAGATATCCAGATTGGCCCTGCCAAGATGCATTGGTATAAGATGCTCTTATCCACCTCTGGCAAGAGGTGTAAGTGATGAATGAGGATCCTGTAGCAAATTCAGACTTCTTACATAAAGCAAAATTGGCAATGGAGTTGTACTCCATCCTGAAATCCTACCTGGGGAATAATAGTTAAAAGGATCCTGGAATCAGCAGGGCCTTAGAGTCTTTCCAATACAAAGTTGTTAGTCTATAAGGTGCCACAGGACTGTCACTTTTTACAGATCGAGACTAACATGGCTACCCCTCTGATACTTTCCAATACAAGCTACTGATGCTCAAGTTCTATCAGGGTCTCTATATTCAAAATGGCAAAGGATGTCTCAGAGCCCATGTAAGTGAGGCAAGTTGTGCAAATGAGCCATCAGTTCACACAGATATAGCAAATAAATGCCCAAAAATGGTCCTGCTAAGATACCTCGTAGTGAGTAAAGCATCTGAGCCTCAGGCAAGTTTCTTAAACATCCTGCAAACAGATGCATGCCTTTGCATCAAACAATCTAATTCTCAGGCTTTCACTCAAGCCAGGAGAGGATGGGATGGCTCTTTCAGTCTCTGAGATAAGAATAAAAGAAGTAATTCAGACAATCCTACAGCCCTTCATTCCTATATAAAAGCCAGATGTTCCTCCTAGTATGTCAAGAACCAATGTCAGTTTAAGCTTTCTGGTGAGTACACAAAATGTATATGTATAGCTATGAAATTTATTTGGGGCCCCAAATGGTCTGGGCTTCAAAAGACAGGAGGAAAATTCAGATTCTGCATGGACAACTGAGCCCAGAAAACCCAGGATTTCAGGAGAATTCAAACGATCTGGAGTTTCCACATAGATTTTAAAGATAACACCCTCCACCCCCAGCCCTTCCCTTTCTGTTAAGTCCAATGATATCCTCAAACACAGAGAAAAGTCTTATGCAAGAGTAAGTGATGTCTCTTGTGACAAAGAAGGCAATGGTAAAAATTTCCCCAGACCAAGCAACATTTGCAAGCAATTTGTTCCTGATGTCCAAAAAAAACAGAGGAAGGAGCATAAATCTGTGAGAAATCTGAAAGAACTGAACGCTTGGGTACTATATGAATACACACATTTCAAGATGAAGGGATCCATCTCCTAAGAGACACCTCAATGCAGGATGATTGGATAGTGAGATTAGACCTGAAGGATGTCTCACTATCCTGCTGGTGAAAGAATGTCAAAGGTTCCTCCAAGTTTTGCTGGGAAGGAGAACTTTGGCAGTCCTCCAACCTACCATTTGGCCTCTTGTCAGCTCCATGGTAGCAGCCTTCTGTGGGAGAGGGCTCAGGATAACAGTCTGTTTAGACAACATGCTGATTGTGGCACAGAACAGAGAGCAGTTAGCGGTGCAAGCGGATTTGGTGAAAACAATCCTAGAGAGCCCAAAAATCAAATCTGGCCCCTACCCAGCAAACAAAGTCCCAGGGATTTATGGTGATGAGGTCTCTGCTCAAGGGATTTTCAAACCCTCTCCAGAATTAATCATACAAACTCCTCAGACAGTAAAAGAGCTCTAAGGACAGCAGTCATCCCTCTCCGTGAGTCACTTTGGATCACAGAATCATTGAAGTTAGAATTGGGAAAGATATCTTAGGTCATCTCCTTGCAAATAGGGATTTGCTCTCTTTGGTACCTTTTCTATGTTTTTTGTCTGAAATAGCTTTGAAAAGTCCCAAGCAATGAGGCTTCCCTTGAGAGCCTGTTCCATTATCTAACACCTTGACTGTCAGGAAACTTTTGCCTGTGAAATTCTCCATTTCTTAATTTAATCTCATTACTTCTGGCTATATCCATGTGTTACACTCTTAATAGTGTGTTTCTTTCCATCCCAGGTATCTCCACCTTTCAAATATCTGTAGACTTTTGTTACCCTACCAACTGCCATTATGGGCTCTTCTTCAAGAGATATATTTACAGTACTTAGGATTCTTTTGGAAAGGGGGAGAAGGCAGATTTTCAGATCTGTATGCACTGACTAAAGACTGAACCTCATTGGAATTGTTGGGGTTTATTTTCTGCACAAGCTTAAGATTTTTTTTTTTTTTACTATTTCAGTGAAAATATTCAGAACACAACTTTTGGAAATGAATTGAATTTTTTTTAATTTAATTTCAAAATATTTCATTTCAGATTTTTACATCTTTTTCTCCTTTCACTATTTTACTTACCCCTCCTTCCTTATTATTTCCCTACTGGAAAGGATATTGTTTAAAATCAATCAATAAATAAAAAGTGTAACAGAAGGGGGAGAGGTAAAAACACTTGAGAGAAAGTGGTAATTTTCCCAATTAAACAAATTGTAAGTTCCTTTAAAAAATTGTTGAAACATGAAAAGTAAAAAAAAAAAAAAAACTTCACGGTAAAAAGTTTAGTTTTCAATGAAACACCATTTTTTTAAAAAATGAAAAATCTGCTGGAAAAAAATGTTGAGCAGCCCTACTACAGACTGTAGTATTTAGTCCAGAAGAATTAGTAAGATAAGTGTAAATCTAAATCTAGACTGTTTAAACATATTGAATAGGTTAATTACTACCTCTTACAGCACTCCCTTTTTAAAGCATTATTAATTATGTTCTATAGCAGGGATCAGCAACCTTTGGCACGTGGCTCGCCAGGATAAGCTCCCCGGCGGGCCGGGCCGGTTTGTTTACCTGCCGTGTCCGCAGGTTCGGCCGATCATGGCTCCCACTGGCCGCGGTTCGCTGCTCCAGGCCAATGGGGGCTGCAGGAAGTGGTGCAGGCTGAGGGATGTGCTAGCTGCTGTTTCCCGCTGCCTCCATTGGCCTGGAGCAGTGAACCGCGGCCAACGGGAGCTCCAATCATCTGAACCTGCCGATGTGGCAGGTAAACAACCTGGCCCAGCCCGGTAGGGGGCTTACCCTGGCGATCCACGTGCCAAAGGTTGCCAATCCCTGTTCTATAGGGAAACATATTGACAAAAACATTGGACTTCAGGGGTATTTTTAATTACAATATTTCAATGTCTGCATGACATGCACTACCATAGTCCACTTCTTTATGCAACTGTGACGTGATTCCTTGAATAAAATCTGCTACAGCCAAATAGCATTTTAATCAAAATACAAAGGAGTAATTCAGATTTTCCTGAAGCTTCTAAAATTTTTCTTACTAAAAGATCAATAGCATGTGAATTTCTATGGCCTGTATCGTACTGAAAGTCGACTAGATGATCTAGTGGTCTCTTCTGGCCTTAAAAATCAATGACTCTATGTGGCCAGGCTTTAGATTACTTGATTCTGCTTGTTCAGTTGGATTTCTTTAGGTCCTTCTAACTTCCCACTTGGGTCTCTATTCTTGAATAACTTCCTGTAGTCAACTTGCCATTTCTCTTCAGATATATTTACAATGCTGCTGGGAGTGAGCCTCCGCAGCCCAGATAGACAGACTTGTGCGATCAGGACTCATGCGAGTACACTAGATATAGCTGTGTGGTCACTGCATCACCAATAGGGGCTTGGGCTAGCACCCTAGCTTGGACCCATCCTATTTCGGGTGTTTAGCCCATGCACTGAGTTCCCCACTAGTACAAGTCTGTCTACCTGGCCTGGAAGGCTTTCTCCCATCTGCAGTGTAGACATACCCTTAGTGAGCCATGCACTGCTGGGATCTTGTGGTCTCAGATGTGCCCCTGGATCTCTATGTCAGAAGCTGTATCAGACTTCCTGAAAAAAGGTAGGGACCTGGATAGAAGTTGAAAGGAGGCAGATCCAAAGTTAGTGTCAAGTGTCATAGTTCTGTGGTTTCCCCAAATATGACTCTCTTTAAAAATAAAAAGGAGAAAGAAAAGTGAAGGAGAGATACAAAGGACTCATACAGAATCCAAGTCTTCAATATGCACATTCTAGTGTTTTCCAAAAGCACAGTAGATTTCAGTCTATTCTAATTTATTCCAAATAAACCAAAAGTAACAGTATCTGAATGTTTAAAACATGAAAAGTGGGTATTAAAAACAATACCATTTTGTAAATCCTGTTACATCTATGTAAATTCTTAAACATTATTTTTAGGACAGCAGAAATTCAGTGACTTTTTAGTTTAAATGCACTTCAGATGTGGTTACAGTGGTTTCATAATTTAACCTTTGGCCATGTGGAACTTAAAACAGAAGTTGGTATTTGTAATAATACACAGTTCTTCCTTCATTGACAAGGATATAGAATAGGTACATTAACTGCAAGAAAGCATTCTTTGCCAGTTCATCACTTAGTATAAATAATTCTATTTATATACTATGGTATTATATGCTTATATGCCCCCTTTACTTACGTCTGAGCACCTCACAACCTTATCTTCACAACTACCTTGTGAGGTAGGGAAATACTATTGTTCCCATTTTACAGGTGGGAAGTGAGGCACAAAGAGGCTAAAGAAACTTTCCCAGGATCACATAGGAAGTCTGTGGCAGAGTAGGAATTTGAACCAAGTCTTAGGCTAGTGCCATAACCACTAGATCACTTTTCCTCTCTGAGTTTGATTTGAACTGAGGCTAATCTTTGGGATTATCTCATCCCAGCACTGATCCAGCAAAGCATTTAAGCACATGTGTAATATTTAAACACACGAGTAGTGAAGTCAGTTTGACTGCTCTTGTGCTCAAAGTTATGAATGTGCTATGTGATTCACTAGACTGGGACCACAGAGCTGCACCACTACAGGGGAGTTCTAAGAGACATTCTCTCAGAACTCCCTGGCATTCAAAGCAAGCATGTCCATACTCTTTTTACTCCACAAATCACCATCAGTAGCGAATTCCTGGAGAATGTGGACCATTTTCCATACCTTGGCAGCTGCCTCTCCCAAACAGCCAGCATTGCCACAGAAATTGAATATAGAAACTGCTGTGCCAGCACATCTTTTGGAAGACTACTCAAACGAGTCTTCAATGATAGGGATCCGCAAACAAGCACCAAGATCTTGGTTTACAAGGCAGTTGTCATCCCCACCCTTCTCTGTGGGTGTGAGACTTGGGTAACCTACAGATGACTTCTCAAGCAGCTGGAGTGGTTCCAACAGTGCTGCCTCAAGATGATTCTCAGGATCAACTGGGAAGACTGACACACTAACATCAGCGTTCTCTCTGCAGCCTACGTCTGCAATATAGAAGTGCAAGTCATGAAACACCAACTCCACTGGGCTGACTACTGTGTACAAATGCCTGACACTCACCTTCCAAAGCAAGTAGTCTTCTTTCAGGTAAGTCAGGGAAGAAGGACTCACAGAGGACAGTGAAAGCACTTCAAAGACATACTGAAAGGGCACCTTAAAAAGGGAGGCATCAACCCAGCAAACTGGGAGGAATCAGTGCAGAACAGAACACAGTGGCACCACACCATACACCAAGCCACAGCTCACTTTGAGGAGAACATATGTGCTCATGAGACAGAAAAGTGACAAAGTAGAAAAGAAAGGGCACAACAGTCCAGACAACAACTATGTCTCCTCCAAGATTACACCTGTCACTTCTGTGGGAAAATCTGAAGGGCACAAACTGAGCTCCTCAGCCACTTAAAACCCCATCAATGAACCCCCTTGGCAGACATCATCCTCTCATCCAGGGATAGCCGAAGACAAGAAGATTCCATTCCAGTCTGGCAGTGTGGGTGGCTGTAGGGTCAAAGCCTGATTTCCTTCCCACATTTGGTTTACTGTGTGCCATTCACATATAACAGAGTATGGAGAGACTCATCATTGCATGCCCATGATCTCCCTTACCACAGTTGTGCCTGGGTTTTGCGCAAGCAGTGCAAGTGGGAAGGAAAGTTCCTAATGGCTCTCACCCACCCACTATGCACCTCCATAAGGACCAGTCACAGTCTAGCCCTTAGTTGTTCCATTGTTTCAGCTGGGACAAAAAACGAAAATAAAGTTATTTATTTTTCATGCAAACAGAAGAAGCATGGCACTAGGATGAAGCAATTATAATCCTAAGAAGTGATTATGCACAACTGGTATCTATTACCTGACCAATCTGCATCCTGTGTGTGTCAGTCATAGCTGCTGACATCAGAAACAAAATGAGTGTTTACTGCTGTTTATTCCTGTTAGCACTGCACAGCCACCAGTTCATGCATTATTAGCAGAATTATTAACTAAATTCCAACAGAAAAATACCTAAAACTGGGGATATCAAAGCTAGAAAGAATCCTTCTTCATTTTCAAATCCCAGGATGTGTTTGCAGGGCTTGCAGTTACCAAAAACCCCTTCCTTTTTCTTGTAAACTGAGCAACACAAAATCTGGAAGTAATTGAGAGACAGTAAACAGGAAACCCCATGATGCCATTTTTACTGAGTGACCTTTCAAAGAATAACTGATCTTTAAAAGCCTACACCTTTTCTGTGCCCAGGCAATTCCCTGTGCTACAGGAGAGACTTTTTTTTGCAATAACTAACAGGTTAAAAAATAAAGAGCTGCAAGACAGATTTCTGTGCATATTGATTACGTGATCATCATTATTTATTAATTGTAGTGTGGTAGCACCTAAGAGTCCCAGTCATGGACCAGGACCCTGTTGTGCAAGGAGTTGTACAAACACGGAACAAAAAAGCTGGTCTGTGCCCCAAAGAGGTCACAGCCTAAGTAATTAGGTTTGAATTTGCATTTCTTTTGTAATCACAGAGGATTATGTCAGCTTTTTTTCAGTGTATAACATACTCTTTATTGATTTTTTGTGTGTACTTAAAGCCAGCATAACAGAAGTCAAAATAAGAAATATGATAATACTACCCAGAAATATTATAGATATATATGTAATAAAATCACAGTGGTGCCTTCCCTCACAAGACATTACTTTTTCGAAGGAAATCTTTGACACGGAATTTCTTTTACAAGGGAAACAAAAGCCCATTGTTTGGCTAGCAGTCTTTATTTGGAGAAGTACAGAATAATATTGTCCAGTTATCTAGTAATTATAAATTTCATAGATAAGACTAGAAGGGACCATTGTGATCATCTTGTATAACCTGTATCACACAGATCATAGGTCTTCCCTGAATTACTTTCTATTTGAACTAGAGCTACCTTTTAGAAAAAACATCTAATCTTGATTTTAAAAATTGCCATTGATGGAAAAGTAAAATGTAAGTAAGACTGTAAAATAAAGTGTTTTGATAAATATTGACCTAATATTAATCCACACTTTTGGCCAATGCCATCATACACAACAATCCAAGTAGAGAAGTGAAAGAACAATATATTCAAATGTAATAGGAGGAAGAAGTCTACTATACTGGGGAGATAAATATGGGCACATAAATGCATAAATATGGGCACAGCAGAAAAGGCCAATCCATTTCATGTTCCTGTTGATGCACTTTATCTCAGTAGGTGTGTGCAGATTATCCTCTCATTCCCTGTACTGGACTCCAAGAGAGGTCATGGTTAAACTGAAATATTGTCAGTCATCTTTATCTTACACAACATTATTAATAGTTTGTTCATTGAGCACTGACAATGTGCTTAGGGAGTTGCAGTTTCTGCCACTAAGCTTAAAATCTATTGAACAACACTGGAAAGACAGGCCATTCAATGATATCCAATAATTAAGGAGTAATTAAGCTTCCTTTCAAAAACAAAACAAACAAACAAAAACAACCACAACAAATACAAAAACTCCATGGCATAATTATCTGATTATAGTCCCTTTCACACATTCCATTCTCTACCTTGATCCACAGTGTCAGAATACAAACATTTCCCAATGGTTCCTGCCTCAATACATTCTACAAGGACCAGGGTCTCATCAGGGTTAGTGAAGGTATAGGTGCATCCCACAAAACCAGTCTTCAGTTTTCTGGGACCAACAAGTGATACTCAAAGCCCAAGACGTGTGTCTCTTTCTAATATTATAGACATCCAGAATTATGCATAATGATTTCTGCCACTCAATTTTCTTACATAGGAAGGAAACAATGGTTTCATGAAGAAAGGGTAGCCTGGCTTGAGATGATAACAATGACCATGAGTAACCATCACAAATGCTATCAGGTAACAGCTCCATAGTCTAATATTTTCCTTATTATGCTGTCTACTAACCATTTTGGGTAGGATTTTCCAGAATGCCTAAGTGACTTAGAAGCACAAGTGCAACTGAAAGTCAATGGGACTTGTGCTCCTAATTCACTTAGGTGCTTTAAAAAATCTCACCTTTTGGTTTTAAGAGTTTTGTCAGTATTCCTTTACTGTGACCTTCTCTTATGTTGATCTTATGCATCTGGAAGTTACAGTCTATAGGAATTACTAGTTCCTGTGAGAATTAAATTGGGCCATTTATTTATTCAATGAGGTTGGAAAGCATTTTAAATCTCAAGTCTGCATTAGGAGCCAGAGCTAGAAAGCAGTAGCAATGGATAAGAACAGGGCCGGCTCAGGCTATTTTGCCGCCCCAAGCGCCGAAGGAGAAAAAAACACGTGATTGGTAGCACTTCCGCGGCAGCTCAATCACACCGCTTCATTCCTCGGTGGCTATTCGACTGAGGGAAGACCCAGACGTGCCACCGAATCCCCTTCCCATTGGCCACCCCAAGCACTTGGGGTAAGAATTGGATACTTTCGTGTTTATGAGATTCATAGATTCATAGAC
This sequence comes from Mauremys reevesii, assembly GCF_016161935.1. Classification (NCBI taxonomy): domain Eukaryota; kingdom Metazoa; phylum Chordata; order Testudines; family Geoemydidae; genus Mauremys; species Mauremys reevesii. The sequence goes on along the minus strand of NC_052627.1, from coordinate 107,646,783 downwards.
TCTAGGACTGGAAGGGACCTCGAGAGGTCATCAAGTCCAGTCCCCTGCCCTAATGGCAGGACCAAATACTGTCTAGACCATCCCTGATAGACATTTATCTAACCTACTCTTAAATATCTCCAGAGATGGAGAGTCCACCACCTCCCTAGGCAGTTTATTCCAATTTTTAACCACCCTGACAGTTAGGAACTTTTTCCTAATATCCAACCTAAACCTCCAATGCTGCAGTTTAAGCCCATTGCTTCTTGTTCTATCCTTAGAGGCTAAGATGAACAAGTTTTCTCCCACCTCCTTATGACACCCTTTTAGATACCTGAAAACTGCTATCATGTCCCCTCTTAGTCTTCTCTTTTCCAAACTAAACAAAGCCAATTCTTTCAGCCTTCCTTCATAGGTCATGTTCTCTAGACCTTTAATCATTCTTGTTGCTCTTCTCTGGACCCTCTCCAATTTCTCCACATCTTTCTTGAAATGCGGTGCCCAGAACTGGACACAATACTCCAGCTGAGGCCTGACCAGCTCAGAGTAGCGCCAAAGAATGACTTCTCGTGTCTTGCTCACAACACACCTGTTAATGCATCCCAGAATCATGTTTGCTTTTTTTGCAACTGCATCACACCATTGACTCATATTTAGCTTGTGGTCCACTATAACCCCTAGATCCCTTTCTGCCATACTCCTTCCTAGACAGTCTTTTCCTATTCTGTATGTGTGAAACTGATTGTTCCTTCCTAAGTGGAGCACTTTGCATTTGTCTTTATTAAACTTCATCCTGTTTACCAGAGACCATTTCTCCAATTTGTCCAGATCATTTTGAATTTTGACCCTATCCTACAAAACAGTTGCAATCCCTCCCTACATCTACAAACTTAATAAGTGTACTTTCTATGCCAATATCTAAGTCGTTGATGAAGATATTGAACAGAGCCGGTCCCAAAACAGACTCCTGCGGAACCCCACTCATTATGCCTTTCCAGCAGTTGGGAACCATTAATAACTACTCTCTGAGCATGGTTATCCAGATGTTTCAGAGCAGGCTGTTGGAACATTTCAGTATTGCAAGAGTTAACAAGAAATATTTTTTCCAGAATAACTGAATAATTAAATGAAAGAATGGAGGGTTTTCTTACTTCAGAATCCAAAGTGAACCCCCAGGACATCATACTTAAAAAGAATTAATCCAGATTGTTTAGCAGGCTGCAGGGGGGAAAACAGAAATATAAGGTAGTGTTGTTCTTTCATATGCCAAATACTGAGTCCATATACCATCCTATGATCGGGTGTCGACCCCATACAAGGTTTGAAAGGGTTAAGGTAGCCAGGTAGCCCAATTAACTCCCCAGGCTGTACCAAGAGGAGGAGCCGGGGGTTGATTAAATGAGGTCTAGCTGGGGCCTGTGTATAAAGCCCAGCAGCGAGAGCAGAAGGAAGCTGCTGGAAGGCAGGCTGCAGTCACTCCTGGGAGGAGGAAGGTGTGTTCAGGACGATGGTCAGTAATCTATGCTTACTTCCTGAGAGGTGGGAGTTGGGAGAGAAAGAGAAAGGGGGGAAGCCAGGAAGGTAGGAGAGGACTGTGGGGAAAACCAGCAAGAAGTAGTAGTGCAGGCCTTGGCTGTGATTAGAAGGCCCCCTGAGCTGGAACCTGGAGAAGAGGGTGGGCCCGGTTTCCCCTACCAACTGTTGGGGATGTGGCACTGACCAGGCAGAAGACAGTGGACTGCCTGATTTGTTCTCTAAAGACTTTGTAACATACTCCAGAAGGGGGCTCCACAGAGTGACCTGGCTGGAGGGGCAAGTCACAAAGAGGAGGCTGTAGTCCCGAGGAGACACTGCCAGAGGAGGGCGCAACACCTGGCCAGACCTAATTCCCAGGATGGCCAGGAGGAGGCTCCACAAGCAATGTGTGTCCCCTGTGACACACCCCATAATAATGTCATGTAGTAGTAGTAGGCATCCTTCAGTTTTGAGAGACCATGGGTATGTGCCCGTGAGCAGTAAAGAATTTACTCAGTTGGTTTTATGGCAGTCGCGAACACGGCTGAAGAGACCCACTCGAGAGAGACAATCTCTGCTGCATCTGTCATATTTAAAGGTGATGTTTCAATCCTTTGGGCTCTGCCTTTTGCGAGCTCTTTTCTCCTCTGCTAAGCTGGACAGCTTCCTCTCATAATTCCGGAGACCTTTGTTAAGCTCTTGTTTCCAAAGGCTGTGGTCTTGAATGTGATCTTCCCATTTGTCCACGTCCATGTCCATTTTTTTGAGGTCTCGCTTGCACACATCCTTGAAATGCAAATTTGAGCATCCTTTGGGTCTTTTTTGAGATGCCAATTCACCATAGAGGATGTCCTTTGGGATATGCCCATCATTCATTTGGCACAAGTGAGTGGAGACGTCTCTGTTTGAGGAGTGTTTGTATGCTGGGTGTGCTGGGCTGTTTGAGCACCTCAGTGTTGGTGACTCTGTCCCTCGAGGAGATTCCAAAGATTTGACGAAGGCAATGCATATGAAAGCTGTTGAGCCCCTTTTCCTGATGAGAGCATAAGGTCCATGTCTCCCTCCCATACAAAAGTGTGCTGATAACACATGCATGATACACACAGATCTTTGTATGTTCTGTGATGACATTAGAAAAGAGAAAAAAAACCCAGCAATTCTTTCAGGTGACAAAAGGCAAGACGAGTTGAAATCAGATGATCAAAAGAAAGAATTAGCAGAACGCTGTTACTATACTTCCACCTTTTTACTTGACCTTAATGACCCCCCTCCACCTAAGACAACTTAGGGCATGGCTACACTTGCAGGTGTAGAGCGCTTTGAGTTAAACAAGCCTTCGTAGACTGCAGTAGGGAAAGTGCTGTAGTCTGTCCACACTGACAGCTGCATGGCCACATTAGCCGCTCTTGCAATGGCCACAGAGAGCAGTGCATTGTGATAGCTATCCCAGCATGCAAGTGGCTGCAACGTGCTTTTCAAATGGGGTGGGGAGGAGTGTGACAGGGAGTGTGTTGAGTGTATGTGGGGGCAGAGACAGTGGGTTTTTGGGGGACTGAGAGTATGTCAGCATGCTGTCTTGTAAGTTCAGACTGCAGCTGATCCCCCCCACCCCCCGCCTCTCTCTCACACACAGTGTTCCACAGTAATGATTACTTTATCTCGGAGCAGATAAGCATGTCGACTGTCAACCAGAGCTTTCAAAGAGCGTATCCAAAACAATGACAAGACAGGCCACTTGACTTAAGGAGATTATGGGATGTTTCCACAGGCTGATCAGAGCGCAGTAATGCAACACCTCATTCACACTGATGCTGGGGCGCTCCAGTAGGGGCGCATCAAACATTATTCTACTCTAGCCTTGAAGTCAGAGCGCTCTACGTGCCTCGCCAGTGTGGACGGGTAGTGAGCTAGTGCGCCCGGGGCTCCTGTAATGCACTGTAACTCACAAGTGTAGCCAAGCCCTAAGTATAAAATTCTACTCTGCTCACAGGAGATGTGGAGTAGGCAGGGTGCTTACATCAGACAGTAGTAACTCCACCACCATTTGAGAGGGTATTGCATACCTCCTGCACCATAGTACATAAGGGACAGTCTATGGCCCTGTCTTCAAAACAACCTCCCCTCACCAGCCTACCCTCTTACTGACAGCTGGAGCCCATGCAGGGACTGCATTTCCTAAAGAAATTCTGGACATTTCCTGTGGGAGGGAACTTTTGTCTTTTCCCAGTTGCAGAGCCATATAGCCACAGTCCAGAGTCTGGCCCTAAATGTAGCTTAAAAGAGGTAAAATGAGGAGTGGCGGCTTGGAATTCACAAGGGAAATGACCTTTTGAACTTACAAAGAAGTATTTTTCTATATATTTTTACAGTGTAGGCATGACAAACAAACCAATACACCTGTATAGTTAAGATATCTGTTAAGACAAATTTTTATTTCCCCAAAAGAGGAATTTTGGTAGATAGGGTGCAGCTGTGGCTCCACTGGGCATCCTGTTCTGGCCTGGGCTCTGTTTCTACCTCTACTACTGTCTCACTGTATAACCTTGAGCAAGACACTTTTCTATGTCCCAGTTACACATACCCGCAAAAGTGGGTTAATAATGCTTGTCCAGTTTTAAAAAGTTATTGAGAAAATATATGGATAAAAATCACTGATAACTAAAGTATTATGATTGGTGACATAAACAAAATTGATATTTTCTCTTTTCTTGCTCTCTGAAGACAAAGTTCCACAAATAGCAACAGAAATTTTTCAGGGCATGGATGTGGTCACATGAATTCTGTCATATATTCTGCCTTTCCTTTTCAGAAAATCTGCATTGACAGATATTAGTTTAGGGCAAGGTTTGTATCCCTGCACTTCATTTTAGCCAGGACAAATATGATAAACTAAAACCCTTACTTTTGTCCTTGTATGATTTGTTACTCCACATTTTTGTGCTCAATTCCAATACAGAACTAGGTTCCCAAATGCTTAAATGATGAGCACCTTAGAAAGCCAAATAATACTATGTCATCATCATCTTGGGATCTTCACACTAGCAGAGAAAGGTATAACACAATCCAGTGGCTAGAAAAATTCAGACTGGAAACAAGGTGTACATCTTAAACTGTGAGGGACATTAATGATTGCAACTATTTACCAAGGGTCGTGATGGATTCTCCATCACTGATAATTTTAAAATCAAGCTTGGATGTTTTTCTAAAAGATGTGCTGTAGGAATTACTTTGGGGAAGTTCTATATCCTGTGTTATACAGAAAATCAGACTAGAAGACACAATGGTCCCTTCTGGCCTTAAAATCTATGAATCTAGGAATCATCATAAATAATACAGTACAGGGTAATTTCATACTCTCATCTGAAATGACCATCTCACTAACTAGGAATAGCAAGATTAGAATATTCATGACTATTCTGAAACAGCACTCTAAAAATAACAGAATCCTGGGAATAATTATAAATAAATAGTGCATTATCAAAACTAGAGTAACTACCACTGAAACAATGAACAGGCTTCTCAGTCCAATAACGTGTTTTAGGACTGAGAGTTGAGGTACAACAGTTTCAACTGGACACCAATGATTATTCAGATAATTCTATTTATAGTAAGATGGACAAAGCAATTTAAGGCTTTGTCCTATCAAATAAAAATGGCATTCAGTGCATAAATATTTGTTCAACAAATAAACATAAAAATTAGAAAGGGATTTCTTGTGATTAAGTCACAGGCTTGGAACTCAGGATATCTGGGTTCAATTTCCGGCTCTGCTTCAGGCTTCCTGAGTATTTAATTTGTACATATCTCAGCTCCCCATCTGTAAAATGAGGATGATAATAATTCCTTTCTCCCACTATTTGTCTGTCTTTTCTGTTCAGATTATAAATTCTTGAGACCAAGGTCTTCCTCTTATGTGTTTGTACAGCATCTAGCACAATGGGGCCCTGATCATGGTTGGGGCCCATAGGCACTACTGGAATAAAAATAATAACAAATTACAGTGCTAATTCTGATCTCTTTTACTCTGATGTAATTCCATTGACTTTAGTAGATTTGCATCTGATTTACACTGGTGTAAGTGAAACCAGAATAATATCCTGTGTCCACAACTGTGCATTTCAGAAACTGGGACTTCCTGAATGCTTACAGAAGGGGCAGTCACTCACCAGAGCAGCTGGCAATATTGTTGCTCATCATGTTTGCTGCCAGCTGCCTCAGTTGAGTAACTGCTGTTTCTTCTGCTATGGAGCAGGAAAAACGCTATTCCTGTCCCATGATCATTGTGCACCTGTTTAGGGAGTCAGAATTCAGGTATAAATCAGTCCTCCCCACAATTCTTCCTGCCTCTCATCTGAAGGTGCAAGATCAGAAAGCCTTCACATGATGTGTGAGTAAGCATTCCAGATGGAGATCTCTATAGACATGAGTTAACTGCTCTGCTCCAGCTAGGGTAAGAATAGCCTCACCATGCCCCTTTTGCTATGCCGATGTTGTGTGGTAGGGGACTAAGAGTAACCAGGAACAGCAAGATACAGTATAGAATATTTGCTCTACCATTGCCTCTCCTAATCATTATTCCATTACATCATGTGATGGGATTCCATACCAGCACAGGGTGTTTATGGTTCTTCTCTATTTTGAATGCAATACCCTCAAAAGAGACATTGTGAATAAATGTGTGGAGTTTGGAAAGTGTTCAGCATGCTAACAATTTCCTTCAAATAATAAGCATATAATGTTTTCTGTAGCATTTCTTCCATCTGATGAAACAAAACAAAAAAAAAGGAAAGACCAAGAATGACCTCAACCAGATCCCCCAACTCAGCTCTGATGTGAAAATCATTAAGGTTTAGTTAAATATGTTAAGAGTAGAGTTACTGTGGGAACACAATCATTCCAACTAAAGACATTTAATCATTCTTTGAGGTTTTGAATAATATTTTTGCAAGTACATTTCAAACTCACGATTATTGAGTATAAAGTTCATCTTGTAAAATGAAGCAATTTGTTTCAGAGTTTGGAAATGTCCTTTGGTGGAGGATTCAAAACAGCAAATAAGTGTAGCCATCCTCTCTCTTGACTTGGGAAAATCCCCCGTTGATTTCTGTGTAAAGTGACTTGCCTCTTGCCATGTATTAAGTTAGTGGCACAGCCAAGATTACAACTCAAGAATTTCCTCCCTGCTATAATCCTGGTCTTTCTCATCTACCAGCATGTTGCCACCTCAGAATGAGGTAGACAGCCACCTCCGACAAAACCACTAATTTTCCACAAGACATGGGCCTCAGTTCAGCAAATGCCTTTAGTATGTGCTTTACTTTAAGAATGTCAGTAGCCTTATTGAAGTCAACCATGTACTGAAGTTGTTTGCTGAATTGAGGACTTAAATAGGAAATTCTAAATAATGCAGAGAGGAATTCAAGCCAAACATTCCAAACCATTACCAAATATGAACTATTTACAAATTTGCAATCTATCTGTATTTTTTAGGATTTTTCTTTGGCTCTCTGCACTGTAGTGCCCCAGAGACCCATTACAATAGCCACATTTTCTGCTAGAAGAGTGTTTGCAAACTCCATTGCACGGGCATTATCTTATGAAGATTGTTCATTCCATTCATTGGTCTCTATACTGTCACTCGACTTAAAAGGGTGTTTTTATTTTAAATATAATCCTTATCACAAATGTGCTTCTGCTAATGTTACATGAAACTACTAAGAGACGATGCAGTAGCAAAATGAATCAAATTGAATTAGTGTTAAGACGCCTAGACATGAATCACCACTAATGTAGGGCTCAATTAATGCTCCTAGAGCCAAAGCTGCACAAGTAGGGAGCAGAAGATGCAAAGCTTGAGTGGCAGTTACTGGAAGCATCATGCCTGGAGCAGGCATGATGCCTCCAGGTGAGCTGTGCTCAGTGGTGGCCCTTGCTACACGCTTTGGAAAACCCAGTGCTCCAGTCACAAGCAGTTTAGTAGGGAAAGGCACCGTGGCAATGCCCCCATCTCACCAGACAAACCTCTGGTGTGTTCAGCATTGCTGGCAGTGCTAGCGGCGCAGTTGTGCTCAGAGAGGGGCAGAGGAGAATTCTCATCTCTTCCTTGCCAATGCACCTCTTCTGGGAACCCATAACTTGGCTAACAGCATGTTTCTTCCCCCTGAAGATAAACTGTTGGCAACTCTGACTCCTTTCCAGCATTTTTTGGTCAACGTTACTAACATGAAGAACAGGAGTACTTGTGGCACCTTAAAGACTAACAAATTTATTGTAGCATGAGCTTTCGTGAGCTACAGCTCACTTCTTCGGATGCATAGAATGGAACACACAGACAGGAGATATTTATACATACAGAGAACATGTGAGGAGAACTTAACATAGGGAAATAGATTCAATTAGTGTATGTTAAGTTCTCCTCACACCTTCTATTGGCCAACTTAATTATCACTTCAAAAAGTTTTTTTTCCTCCTGCTGATAAGAGCTCATCTCAATTGATTAGACTTTTCCTGTTGTTATGCATACTTCCACCTTTTCATGTTCTCTGTATGTATAAATATCTCCTGTCTGTGTGTTCCATTCTATGCATCCGAAGAAGTGAGCTGTAGCTCACGAAAGCTCATGCTAAAATAAATTTGTTAGTCTTTAAGGTGCTACAAGTACTCCTGTTCTTTTTGCGGATACAGACTAACACTGCTGCTACTCTGAAACCTGTTACTAACATGCTTCATTTTAGGAATGCATTTGGCATATAAAGGGGTACTGAGGAGTCATCACCCTAATTAAGAGTCTGTAACTCTGCTTAATTAGCAATGCAATACAGCTTGGCTATTGCTAAGCATCAGTTTTGTTTTTGTTTTGTTTTCATAGCAATAACATGCCAAATAAAGAGTTAATTAATATCCTATAACAAAACCCTCAAATCAAAGAATCCTATATGGATGTGGTTTTAATCACCAGTCACCACTAGTTTGCATTTGGAAGCCAGCCTAGCTCCAGCTGCCTTTTGTTTTCTTGGCCCCAGTCTCACATGGCTCTGACCAGCTTCTATTCAGTTCTTGAGTTTAGCTCCCTGGATCCAATGAAAACTCCATGGCCCAGGCACACCCCACTATACATCCCCTTGGCTCTTCCATAGACTTTCAAATACTCTAAACCACAAAACACAGTGGAGTTTTGATTTTTATTCTCAGGTGAGCTCTCCCATAGGCTTTAATAGAGAAACCTTTCACTTTTTTTTTCTTCCCTGAGGGCACAGTCTGGTGTTGTGTGATGATGCCAATATTAGCATATCATGTGAATACTATCTGCGGTGAGAGAGGCATGCAGAAAAAGGGGAAAGAAGAGCTCTATAGCTCTGAATGTGTCGCTCACATGCTTATATTGGTATACACTGAGCTACTTCATTCAGGTAAAATTAAGACAAGGGTTTTTTTTAGGTTTACCAAAATAAACTATCTGCACCTAATTACTGCCTGAAGGGTCATTTCATGCAAGTTTACTATATGCACTGTGATCAGGCTGAGATTTTCTGCTGAAAGATTAATTCTTTTGTTCATTAAAAACAAACCTTAGGTGAGGCTTTCTAAACAGAATCGTGCCAAAATCCATGTGTGACAGAATGCATCCTACTGTATTAATCTTTGTACAAAGCGTGCCTTGTGAGGTATCATTTGAAAACCCATAACTTGATGATCAGTACTGTCATGGTGAAATATATGTAGGAACATTATATGTGAAGTTATAAGATTCCCCTGTATGAGGTAATTAACACATGTTGCAAGCCTCACAGCTCTGCCCAGGCAGAAGTTGGCAAACAAAGGAATGTGTGTTTGCTTTCATTTGCATTTAAGCAGTAAACAGAGTCATCAAGCAGAAAGGGGAAAGGGAGGAAAGAAAAAGAAACCTGCACATAAACAGGTGGAAAAAACCGAACAGGGAACATCCTTCCACACAGAACATCTTTGCACACAGACTCTTTGTCTCCTGATTCTCAGCTGGAAATGTGTTTTCAAGATTGGGACTGAAAAAATAAAAAGGAGGGAAAAACACCCCAAGAAACCCCTCCTCTCTTTCCCTGTCCATCTCACTCTTTGCACCTGAGAAGACAAAAAGAAGCTGCTGTTTATGGGGTAAGAATCCTGAACTGAAGAGTTTGGTCAGTAATGTTGTTGGAAACATGTGGTGAAAAACTGTGCTTTAAATCTAATGTAGATTGTTAAATTAGGCACTAGAATTCATTTTATCTTTATTTTTCTTGTAACCATTTCTGAATCTTATGCCTCATTGCTTGTACTCACTTAAAATCTGTCTTTTTGTAGTTAATAAACTTATTTTATTGTTTTATCTAATCCAGTTTGTTCAAGCTGAAGTGGCTGGGTAACTCCATTTGAGGTGGTAAACTCGTGTATATTATTCCCTTTAAGGCAGGGGCATGAGCAAGGGGGGGCAAGCTGGGATATCGCCTCCCCACTCCAAATCTCCATGTGTTCCTGGAGCCTGAAGAGGGAGGAAGCAACAGGGTGTCTAGCTGCTGGCTGAGCGCCTCCTCTCCCCACTCCTACAGCTGCAGCCTGCTGCTCCTCCTTCCCTGCTGTTGGAGTCCCATGTGTTGCCTCTGCCTCCAGCGCCTGACTTACCTCAGTGGATGTCCGTAAAACAGGCAGCAGCACTGGGACTCCAGCTAGGGTGACCAGACAGCAAGTGTGAAATATTGGGACAGGGGTGGGGGATAATAGGAGCCTATATAAGAAAAAGACCCCAAAATCGGGGCTGTCCCTATAAAATTGGGACATCTGGTCACCCTAACTCGAGCAGCAGGGAAGGAGAAGCAGCAGGCTGCAGCTGTAGAGGTGGGGGAAGGACCCTGCTGCCATCTGCCCTGCTGCTTCCTCCCTCCCCAGGCTGTAGGGACACTGCTGGGTGTCCCCGCCAGAGGTGTCCCGAGAAATGGGGAGGGGGTCACGTGAATCTTTCATTTGTGTGTGTTTAACATGCCCCTCCAAAAGTATTCAAATTTAAATTCCTGTGCACGCCCCTGCTTAAAGGAGTAACGGACTTAATACCAGTATATTCGGCCTGTCTAGAAGAGGGCTGGGCAGAACACAACCTACATTTCTGGGGGAAAATCTGGGACTGGGACTGTGTATGGGCCATCCTGCAGTATAACCAGGGCTGGTAAAAGGTAGAGTGTAGCCCAAGCATGGCTGGCAGGTTGCTGTCACACACAGACGCTCCGTGTGTGACTTGCACACTGCTAGGCTGTTTGTGAGTGGCCCAAGTGGGAACTACTGCAGCAAAGAGGTATTGTAAGCCACACAAGGCTGCAGTGCAAGGGTGACACAGCACCTCTCTGGTCTAGATTGCACTTTGCTATGTCACACCATGAACATGGCCTATAAGACTTGGATAGCTGGAAATAACTCTAGGCATGATAAAGAACCAGCCCTGCTACTGCAGCCAGGTACTGTAGGAATGTTGAATTTCCCCCCTAAAGCTAAATATTGATATTTTAGCCGGAATTCCCAGATTAAAGTGGTTGCCATTAAATGTTGAACATTTTTCATGCCATGGGTTTTGATTTTCCCACATTTTCTATTCTAAGTATTAGAAAGGATACAAATAGCAGGGGGAAATCAAATCCTATGGGACTGTAAATGATCAGTATTTAATGTTGTCCCACTGTTCCCATTCAAAGGCAATTTTCAGTGCAATTTTACTGATTAGCAAAATGGGTTATAATTTGTTCACCAAAAAGAAATTTTCACTTCTGTGAAATGAATATTTATTTTTGTCCTCTCTCAAATACCTCTTTTCAGCCAAACAGATCAGATGTTTGCATCTGAAAGGACTTATACAATATAAATAAATTAAATCAATAAGATCAGAGGACTAATTAGCTGAAGATCACTCTAGGATATTTTTAAAGCCTAAAACCATATAATTAAGCAGTGAGTTTGCTGTAGTAATAATCCATGATTGTTATTAGAGTAAAAAAATGTTAAATAAACAATGTTCTTGTCCATTAAGCACATGAGAGTTTAATCCTATAAAACTCTTTAACTAAGGTAAATTTTCCATGTAAAATAATGACTTAGGGCATGTCTATATTGAAATAAAAGACCCACGGCTGGCCCAGGTCAGCAGAATCAGCTCATGGGCCTTGGGCTGTGGAGCTATAAAATTGCAGTGTAAACACTGAGGCTCAAGCTGGAGACCTGGGATCTGAGATCCCAGAAGAAAGGAGAGTCCCAGAACCAGGGTTCCAGCTCACACCTGAACATCAGGACTGCAATTGTATAATCCCACAGCCCGAGCCCCACAAGCCTGAGTCAGCTGACCCAGGCCAGCGGCGGCTGTGCCGTGGGTTTTTTATCATTGTGTAGATGTAACCTGGAGGCTAATATTGCCCTCAAACTCTCATTTGGTCCCAGAGTTCCAGTCCTTGTTTCTCAGGCTAAACGTACACTGAAGTCAACTAAAATTTTGCCTGAGTAAGGATGGAGTAAAATCTGGTTGTGAGATCCCATTCACTCCTGTCTTAAGGCTGCTTTGCCCCACTGCACAGGCACAAAGTTGCCATAAAGTTGGCTGAACAAGCCATGAAAGGATCCTTTCAAGTAGGGAATCTGCAATTGTCTGAGAGCCATGGTAGCAGCCTCTGTGCCACACTCCTCCATAGCTGCTAGTACAGGTAATATGGCCAGGGGAAGGAAGCTGTGATCTTCAGGGATTTGCAAAATGTTATGTATTAAAAAGGATACAGTTAAACAGTATGTCTAAGCTGAAGGACAAGATTAATTCTGGAAAGTTCAAGATACTGGGGGCATCTTTCCAACCCTAATCTATGATTCTATGATTCTTGGGAACCTGCTGAGGGCTAGAGCTTGAAGAACCTAATGCTTGTAGCACCTTACAGGACTTCCCTCTGATTGTGTAGTACACCCAGTGCACTACTAAATATTTAGGGGACTGGCAATCCATGGTACTAGCAACAGCAGCCCACCGTGGTGTCAGTTGCAATATTTTCTTCTTTTCAGCATATATGGAAAGACCCAGAATAATCCAAACATTCAGATGAAACAACCATATTGTGTTTTATTTTTAGCAAATAGACTGCTGTAAAAGTCTGCAATGCAACAAGCCTCTTGGGCTGAGATGAGAGGCATCTGGACCCTGAAAGGGAAAGAATCAGCAGCTGTAGTTTGTCACAGGAAAGAAGGAATAAGACCAGTGACACTATTGATAAGTGAAGAAGGCGTTATGGCTTCAGGGGCTCAGGTTGCCAGTTAGTGAGCCATGTGATGTATGTAACTGGGAAAGAGGAAAGAAAAATAGTGTTAAAAGTTAAGGAGGTAAGATAAGATTTGGACTTGGTAAAGCAAAGGGAAAATCACTTACTCCCAAAACAATTTCATCACAATGTTTTGAGTTGCCAGGAATATGGGAGGCCAGAAGCAAGTATCACACAAGGGAAAATGTTTAGCACATGGAGCCATGAGATCCATAGAACAAACCTGTTACACTATCCACCATCTTGACATTATTCATTACAAAAAAAAGAGAAACCAGCAACTGAAGGATAACCCATTCTTCTACACCAGCAAGCAGTCAGAGGACTGTGCATTCCTACTTTCTTTCCCTCTCTCATGAAAAAGCATACTATCGTAATTGTTTTTTTAAAAAGTTGTTTAATTTACAAATCAAAATGTTAAAGAAACTAAAATTGTTGTCCTGTCCATACATGTACAATTCTGACTGAAGAAAACAACCAAAAATGGAGTGCCGGCACTCTAAGGGCCTAAGTGGCATATACCTAATCTCCACAATTACAACAATTGTAGTTAGCACAATTATTTATGCAAAAGGCCAGGTAGATACACAGGGTAACACTGGGACTGGCCCTCACACAGGAGCATGGTGTGATTGAGGGTCACAGGAGTTCCTCCCAGAAGTTGCACACTTTTACAAAAGCCCCAGTAGCAGTTCCTGCACTCAGGGGAGCACATACAACCAGATGGTACATATCACTTCCAAGATGATGAGAATGTGAGGCGGTGAAGTCATATCCTGCCTGTCTTCCACAAGGGGCCAAAGAACAACCCATGTTCAGTGGGGCACCAGGCTACAGCCTCTCTTAGGATGCTGGGTTCAATTCACTGCTCCCATATGACCTTGGACAACTGACTTGGTCTTTCTGTGCCTCAGTTCCCGATCTGTAAAATGGGAACATCCTCTCAGGGATGTTGTGAACATAAATATATTAATGATTGTGAGGCTCCCAGTTACCATGGTAATAGGGGTGATATAGATACCTTAGACAGATTGTTGATCCATCAGAGAAAATAAAGTGATCCATCGACAGCCTTGAGATGAAGGTGATATGGTGTCCACTTTATACTTCCAAACCAGGTCCAACAATGCAACACAGTCCAATCACCCAACATAATACTTGAAATAGATCAGACTCAGAAGCTGGAATATGGGCACACTGCTGCTATTCTATGCAGAGAAGAACTTTCAGTCATTAATATCATTGCGTTAGATTTTTTTTTAATGATCTTCTCTTGAAGGAGGACATGTGGAGAGACTATTCAGAAGAAGCATTGAACTGTATTTTGAAATAATGTTCCCTTTAATTGCCTAATTTATTCTATATGAATATATTATCTGACACTGTCTCCCTGCACAGCACAGTGAAATGATATAATGGAAAGTAGAGTACTCTGGAAAAAGTCTACAAAATATTCTAAAACCATACCAATTGTAGGGTAAAGCCTGCTGTACATAACAGAGAAATGCATATTTTTAAAACTAAATAAACAGCATATCATGTAAACTGTGAAGAGCATCCACAGAAATTCAAAAGAATATTTATTCTCCAAAGCCACTTCACATTTTAATTCTAAAAGAAATCTTCCCATTTTAAAATGAACTGTACGCCAGAGAGGTAAGTCATGAAATAATATACCTTTGCACAGAAGCCAATTTCGGTGTGTGAAACTAGAGGTCTTTATTTCATTATTATGGAGCTCCTACGGGAAGCTCTTTTTTTGATCAGCATATTCACAGTCCTGCAGGGACAACATTTGTTATTATTAAAAGTATCACAGCATTTGAAATCAGCATCTGCATCTGGAAAGCAAGCTGATCAGTAAGACCTACCCTTTTGCTATATCTGTAAATAATGGATTATTCTCTTACGCCCCCAAATCAGCAAATATTTAAGTGAGTAACCACACTGAATCCAATTCAATTGAAGTGCTCTGCCGAATGAGGGCCTTATTTTGTCAGAATGCAGAGTTCTGTGTTTTTGAAAAAGGTTCTGAGAAATGGCAGTTTATCTCCTTGGCTTCAACAAACTCAAGGGAAGAATATATTTTGAGGCTAAGGATTTGTTTTCAATATATTTAGATTGGCACCAATGGCCCTACTCCCACAAACAGTTATCCATGTGCTTATCTTTATTCACATGCATAGCCTTATGAAAATCAATGGAAGCTACTCAGGGCTGTATGTGTTTGAAAGATCAGCGCCTAAATCTGTATGGGGAATTAAAGGCTGAATATAGAAAAAAGACCCTACTACTAGGTTTAAAAATTACAATTAATTCAGTAAACATGCACTGTTAATCCCCAGATGTGTTCTATGGAAGAAGACAGTGTGAACTAATGAGAAAAAAAAATCAGCTCTAAGAAGGAATACCTCTAAATCTTATAGCTGGTAATTAATATTGATAATATTAAAAGAGATTTCAGATTAATTTAAATTAAGGATAAATTATATATTCCCCACCAAAAGTATTATATTTACAGCTGAGAACAGATTAACTTTCTCAGAGACTCATGTTTTCTTACACATTTACTTCTGAAGTGAAATCCAGTCTCCATTGGCAAAATTCTAACTGACTTTGGCAGGGCCAGAATTTCACCCCTGGAGGGGAAAGTGTACACATGGAAGGATGATGCTCTGCCTCTGTGGCATGCTCTCTCTGTTTCTTTAATCCAGAAAAGCCCCTCAGTTAGGACTCTGTAGGATTCTAGCTAATATCAAATGAAGAGGCTAAGACCCCAAATTCTGACCTATATATACAACCAACCAACAATACCTACGTTTCCACAGGTCAGAATTTTCAAAGCAGCCTAAGCACACATCTGAGACCTGATACTTGTCAGACCCCGCAGTAAGCCACCAATAAGTGGTGGAGCAACATAACAGCCAGACAAAAAGACAACCAAGCGCACAGGGACATTCAGGGTGAGCTTGAAAGTGGTATTAAGTGTGAGCAGGAGACAGAGAGATGGTTTCAATTGCTAGGACATGGGTTATCTGAGCAGCTGACCTGTCTTAGGTTTCTAACTCCAGGAGAGGGTTCATGGCTGAGGATCCTGAGAAGAGGGAGGTACCTATCCCTGGCCAATCAGCCAGATATGCCAGGTCTGCCACCTAAGCACCTCTCCTCTCCCTGCTCCTCTCCTAGGCATATCACTCCTGGCTAGCTTACATGGCCTCCTTCTCAGCTGTCTGTCTTCTGAAAAATCCTTTTCTTGGGCACTTAACTATCCCCCTGAGTATCTATCAGCTGAGTAATGCCTAAATCCCTTTTAAAATCGGGCCCCACAAGTTGGGGTTGTATAGGAGCTGCTAGGTAGGCCTTATATCACCCAGAGATTCCCCATATGCAAGAAATTTTTGGATAGTCTGTTAATTCATCTTTGCATCTTCTTTGTACTGACAGAATGGCACGTAGCAGCTGGGGGTGATGGGGTGGGGGCCAGAATCTTTATCTGAACCGGTTCTCCCATCATCTCCTTTAATGCCTCTGTTTTCAACAACCCTTGGTTTAGTGTGTACTGGTTTATATTTATTCTCCAAAGCCACTTCACATTTTAATTCTAAAAGAAATCTTCCCATTTTAAAATGAACTGTACGCCAGAGAGGTAAGTCATGAAATAATATACCTTTGCACAGAAGCCAAACATATGGGAAACACTTGAGGAAGGAGATCAGGAAAGAAATAGCAACTTTTGCTACTGCAACAAAAGCGTTTAAAAAATTACTGTTACCTTCTGGCCTGTAAAAATAATGCAGGTTTGAGCAATACTCTATAGTAAATAGTTTGTGAGTTTCCCACAGAAGTTTCATAACTTTTTTTCTTTTTATTACTGTGTGCAAGGTCATATTGTGTGGAGGGTGACCATTTTGTGGAACAATATGGTGCCTTCTTTGTGCATTTGGGGACTGAATGGCATCGTCCCATGAGCTTTGCCAATTCTGGGGCATACAATGCATATACAAATAGCATGCAACTGGGTAAGGGAGAGAAAAATGCAGTCTTCCAAGTGTTGATATTTTCAAAGTAACCTGAATTTCATGTGTCACTTTATATCTGTTACCTGCATAATAATGTGAATGAAGGTAATGGGTTTCTGAGAAGAGGACAATCAAAAGTGCCCTTAGTAGGAGCTAATGGTTTAAGCATATAATGCAAAATGAACTATAGTTTACCAGCATTAAATGCCACTGCGTTGTGCTCTATACTGTAACACATTTATCTAAGGGACTGTCTTTCTGGAATCCATACTTGCCACTGCAATTCTGTTTGTTTATTGTTTGGAATTTTAGTCCATCTGTTGTAAGTGGAGGAATTCCCAAACAATTCATTCATGACTCACAAAGCTATCTGAATTTTAATGTTTTATGTCAGGACTCTATATATAACATGATAAATTGCCACATTATTATTGTTGTTGTCATTATTTACTTATTTGTGTGGTGGCCTGCATCCTGTTATGTCAGGCACTGCACAAACACATAGGAAGACTGGGTCCCAAAAGCTTACAATCTAATTTAAAACAAGGTGGAACTAATCAGTGCAATAAACAATAGGATGGAAGGCGGGACTAAAAATGAGGATAACAGTGGAGAGAAGAACTTGGTCGCTCCACCTGGATACATATATATCAAATTTCCCTACTGGCTCACTACCTACTCGTGATGCATGTGTGATTTCTGTAGACATTGTGTAAAAGTGAGAACTCAAGAAACTTCAAACCTCTGAGCTGGGCTTCACAAAATCCCCAGCAGCAAAGCTTTATGGAACACTGGAAACCTAAAAATTACATGTTTCTGAATATTTTTACCTCCCAGTGCTATTTCTAAAAGTTACACCTAAGAAGACCATCACCTAAAGACATTGCATGCATAGGCAGCAAAGAGTCCTGTGGCACCTTATAGACTAACAGACGTATTGGAGCATGAGCTTGACATGCATCTGGCGAAGTGGGTGTTCACCCACAAAAGCTCATGCTCCAATACGTCTGTTAGTCTATAAGGTGCCACAGGACTCTTTGCTGCTTTTACAGATCCAGGCTACCCCTCTGATACATTGCATGCATAGTTATTTTCACTGCTTCCACTGTATAGACAGTCATTTCCTCCTTGTGTTTGTGTGAATCTTTCACACAGTTATAGGGGAGAAAAAAAGTTTACTGCCTCTTTGACCCTCCTACCAGCATCAATGGAAATTGCTCATGTGCATTCAGTGGAGAATGAGACCTCATAGGGTTGATTTCAAAGGGACTACTTGCAAAGTAAGGCCCTGTTCCTGCAAAACACACATTTGCTTGACTTTGAACATGAGAGTAGATAACTAGTTCTGCTAGTTAGTTTAATCTTCCACCAGAAGAAGGCTACAGCTGGCCCAGGTCAGTTGACTCAGGTTCACAGGCCTCAGGCTGCGGGGCTAAATATTGCTATGTAGACATTCAGGCTCAAGTTTGAGCCTGGGATCTGGGACTCACCCCCTTGTGGGGGTGGGAGCCAGCTATTGGTGTTTAATTGCTGTGTAAATGTATCCTAAGTGAACAGAGAAAGCTCTTCCCTAATTACCTAAACGTGTAGCAGCTATTTATGTTCATTTTACCCTCACTCTGGTAACGGCTAAGATACACAGTTACCAATGATCATGCATGACCTCCACCAACTTACCTTTTCGCTGTTAATATGGAACTAAAAAACACACACTCAAGAGCAACTGAAGTGAAGGGACCACATGCTTTCTTGAACACTAACCTATGGCAGTAAGCAGCTATGGTAAAATGTGTCCTCAGTCCAAAGACTGGATTGGGCCCAACCAAAGTAAAAAGAATAAATATAACATCTGGACCTGTTGGAAACATATCAAGACTAAGGCCAGCTTCAGGTTTTGCCTGGTGTGGAGAACTTTCACATTTTTTGTTAACAGCATAATAGGAAAACAGTTTGTAAGTATGAAGCTTGTATTAAAAAAATATGGTTATCCTTCTTTCATATTGTGCTATGATTTTAATACTTTAAAATACAATTCCTCTTACTATCATCTATTTAGCACACATGAATGAGTTTCAGGAAGTTTTTTTGTTTGTTTTTGTGGTTTATTAATCAGAACTGACACTTTAATCTCATTTTAGGCTCTCTCGCTTGCATACTTGTCCGAGGTTGTTACACTCTTAATGTGTTTATCCTTCTGATATCCCTGTAAGGTAGGGAAGGGCTAATACTCCTGTTTTACAGATGGCAAACTGAGGCAAAGAGTGAATAAGGCCTTGCCTTCATTATGAAAAAAAGGTGTGTTCTTAACTCAAATTAGTCAACTTGAGGTAAAATTCTAATGAAGACAAAGTAGTTTGTAATTTTCACATGAGTTAGCAGGATGAGTTAAACTGTAAGCTTCTCCATAGTGTTTAACTCAAACAAAAATTATAAACAAGCTTATCTTTACTTTTTTTGTAGTGAAGACAAGCCCAAAGTGACTTATATAAGGCCCCGCAGGAAGGCCATGATAGGTCAGGGAACTGAACATGGATCTCCCAAATTCCAGGCTAACACCCTATTCATAATGTCAGCTGGACCAAGCTTCCTCTCCTTTTAATATTTGCAATCCCATAATAAATTTATGGGTAGGATTTTTTTGTTGTATTCTACTAAACTGAGCCCCCAACACTGTTATCACCTTTGGCCACACTTTGGCTCTGATTCTCCTCTCACATCTGTGTAAAGTAAGAGTAATTCCACTGAAGTCAATGGATACACACTGCTGTGAAACCAGAATAATGAGATCAAAATGAGGCCCTTTTGGGTCCAAGTTCAATGTTATCATTCACATCTGCAATTTTGGGCTTTTCTTCCCAAATGTTTAGTTCATGGCAAGTTGCGGTGTGAATCTACCTTCCTCCCAGCCTGCCGCATACTAACTGTCTATGTGAACACTGCTGCTGAGCATTAACAATTCATTACTGTGCTTTGATTTAGTCCTCTTTGAAACAGGACTAGACCAAAGCACATTAACAAATTGCTAATGCTCATCAACAGGGTCCATGCACACAGTTAGTCCATGGCAGGCTTGTGTGGGGTAAAGTAACACTCCAGCTTGCTGTGAAGTACATTTTTGTTTAAATAAGCCCTAACTGTACATGAGTGTGCACAATCAGAGGCAGTTAAAAGTGTGACCTTGTATATCTTAAAATATTATCAGTGGTCTGGCACGTTTGAAAACCTGTACCTCTCCTTAGTGGAAAATTGTTATTGAAACCTGTGAACTCACCAGTTTTCTACAGTAAAATAGGCCCTATAAATCCAATGTGTATGACATCAGATTTGACTATTTCAGCACAATCAAGGAAGATGCTGCAATGGGTGTTCTGCATCTACACAATAAAATTGTATGCAAGTCAAAAAGAGACATTGATCGAATCAAGACAAAAGACATTTTTTTCTTCTTTAATTCTTAATTATATGTGTAATTCTCTTAGAGTGAGAGCCATTTAATTTGTGTAGTCAGTATACAAAACCATAATTATAAACTCATCTCAAACCAAAAAATTCCACTTGGGAATAAAGCTGAATAGTAAATCAAACACACATGTCATAGACAAGTGTTCTTCATTACAAAAGCTTTCAAGTATAACTTCCATCATAAGCCAATTCTAGCAAGCAGTACAATTTTGCTATATAAGGAAGACAGTATAATATCTACTCATTTCCCCCTTTTTTGCCAAATTTATTTCTAAACTTATATAAAAAATAGGTGATACATGTTTTATAATGCATTACTAGTACCTAACGTGCTCTAGTTTCCATTATTTAATAGGTTGTTGGGTTATTCCAAAGTGTTTCATCAGGGATGCTGTGTCATAAATACCATATATGTGGTGATGATATCAGTTCGACTAATAATGGGATCAGGCCTTGACTTTCATTTATCGTGATTTTCTTGACTGTGTCACCTCCATTTTGTCCAATGATCCATCTTCTCTGGTTCTTAGAACATTCCAAACTTTCAAACAACTTCAAAGAGCTGCCACTTTTTGAAAAAAATCAATTTACCACAAATATATTCCCTTTTGTCTTGGATAAATGCAGAGTTTCTTTCCCTAAACTACACCGGCTGCAGTCAAAACTAGTGACAGACAATACTCAGTCTGGATCAACAGGTTAAAAGTCCAATAACATGCAACCACTCAGGACTAGAAATCAAAAATATATATAGCACTGGAAAGAAGAGGTTAGGTTGTCTGAAAGTTTCAGTTTCATCTGAGGGTAGCAGTAAGGGGAAAGATTCAAGGTTATTCGGGTGCCATTAATTGTATATTTCCGCGCCTTCCAAGATTCTGCTTAAATAAACAAACATTAACTATGAATTTTCAGGCTTCTCAGTGGTTAGGATTTTTGAGTGTTGTGTTTTTGTATATTTTTTAAACCACAACGTCCTTTAAAGTATTCTCCAAAAAGATTACAGCTACTAAAGGAGCATCATTCTTACATTCTTTAAAATAACTGCTTTTGTTTAATTCTTATAGGAGTTATCATAGTGCAAGTCACACACCAATGGAAACATAAGCTATTCTTCTTGAACAGCTTTATTTTCTCTAATGTCTCTTCATCTTGTGGGACTGCCTTACAACTGTTTCTGGCATTATGCAGGAAGGCTTGCAAAACAGTTTTACGTCAAACAAAATTTGCTTTACAGCCAATTTTGTAATAGATTTTACAAAAATAAGTAAAAACAGGTTTAGCCCAGTTTTTTTTTTATTAAATGATGCAATGGGTAAAAAGCTGTTTTCACTAAGCAAAAGCACAATACAGAGGGAGCTAAAGATCCAGGTTTAGATTTAGTATGCTGCATCCCTTTTAGCTAGATCATCTGCATGGGACCCTCACTTGTGGACTGATCCAACCAAGTTCCATTGAAGTCAGTGGGATTTTTTCCATTGACTTCAGTGAGTCTTGTACTGGAAGTTTGATGAAGACCTTTCACATACAGATCCACATAAATGGGGTCCTCAAAAATCTCCATGGCACCATCTCTCCTTCCTTGAACCCAAAAGAGCTCTTTCTCCTGCAGCTTTTTCCACGGGAGCATGAGATTTTCTTATTCATACTTTCTCCATATGACAAGTAGCAATCATGAGCATAATGGAAACACCAAAACGCTACAGAAAAAAAGTCATAATAAATAAATATACTGAAAAAGTGGCTAAAATATTCTATTTAGGGCCATATCCTCAACTTATGTAAATTGTCAGTGAAGTCATGACAATTTACACCAGTTGAGAATCTGACCCCTTGTCTTTAAAGTCCGTCTATAGTTGCGTTAGATACAGAAAATAGTTTAATAGATGTAGTTTTGTTACTCAATTCCTTGATCATTGTCATAGGTTTTTTCCCCCACTTGGAGCTGTTGGGTTCCAAGATGGGGACCTGCATGGACTCCTCTAAACTAAAATCCTAGTTTAGATCTGGTTTTCGCTGCCACCAGTTACGTTTAAAGTGGATAACACACTGCCTGTCCCCCAAGCTTCCTCTGGGGAACACAGATTCAAACCCCTTGAATCTCACCAGAGAGAGAGAAACAGCCAGTTCCCCTCCCCCCACTTCTCTCTCTCCAGCCTGCTCCGGAGAGATTACACACCGAGTCAAATCCTTGACTCAACACAAAGAGGGACTCACCTCCCCCTCCCCTTCCCTAGTCCTGGAGAGAGATACCTTGATTCAAACTCCTTGAATCAAACAAAGAGGGATTCACTTTTTCCCCCTCCCCTTCCCCTGAAAATCCAAACAAGGGAAGAAATTAATCAAGTTTTAAAAAGAAAAGATTTTATTAAAGAAAGAAAAAAGTACACTATCTCTGTATTACCAGGATGCAAAAATACAGGGTCTAACTTATAAAAACTGGAGAGACTTCCCCCTCCCTCCTCCTCAGAATAATCAGTAACAGCAACAGAAATAAAGAATTTCCTTCAGCAAACACACAATTGCAAATGTAGAAATCAAATTATAAGACTAATTCGCCTTTCTAATACTCACTATACTGGATAGTAGGAAATACTCCAGGAGAACTTGGAGACATGTCTGGCCTCTCTTAGATCCAAAGAGAGCACACAGAGCAAACAAGGAACACAGACAAAGCCTTCCCTCCACAGAGATTTGAAATTATCCTGTCCCTTGATTGGTCCTCTGGTCAGGTGTTTCTCAGGTTACTGAGCTTGTTAACCCTTTCCAGGTAAAAGAGACCTTAACCCTGATCTGTTTATTTATGACAATCATCATCATCATTATTATCAAGGGGTTTCTTTATCAGCACATCCTGGACTCCTGTTGCAAACAACTGGTCTGGAAATGAAAGTAACAGAACCAGCTTGTACTTTGATAATTATTTTGCTATGTCTTGTTGCATGATCACATATTTATTGTTTTCTTTCTTATTGTTTATTTGAAGATGAGAAATCAATATAATAGGTCAACATGAAAAACATTTGTAAGGCAATAAATAACATCCTTTTTAAAGGCTTCTTTGCAAGAACCTCTTACTGCATTCATATACTGTATCAGTCCCAGCTTAGATGACGAAAACACACAGATAAAGCAGTTGGAGGAAAATGGAGTTTAATTTAACTGTCACAGTTCAGTACTTGGGCAGGCAACTGAGATTACAAAATACTGATACTAATATGGATAGTATTTTGTGCTTCTGTTACATTTTTCACCTGAGGATCCTATTGTGGTTTGCGATATTGATTAGCAGCCCCACCAGACGAATAAGTGTTGTAATCACCATTTTACAGATGGGATAATGAGACAGACAGGGCAAAAAATCATCCATGGTGTAATTCCATTGGCATTTATGGTGTTACATAATATACACATTGTGACAGGTTGGATCACAGAACCCCCCTTGGGAACTGCCAGCTGATGTGCCACGACTACTTCTGTCCCCGGCTTTCCCTGCCAGCTTGGGACTCCAGCACCCTGTCTTGTTGAGCCAGACATGCCAGTCTGCTCCAACCCAGACCCAGGGTCTGAACAACATGCCCCAAAGCTGCAGACTTAACTGAAAGCAGCTCACAGAAGTGTTCCTGTCTTTAACACTTAGATGCCCAACTCCCAATGATGTCCAAACCCCAAATAAATCCTTTTTACCCTGTATAAGGCTTATACAGGGTAAACTCATAAATTGTTCGCCCTCTATAACACTGATTGAGAGATATGCACAGCTGTTTGTGCACACCCCCCCCCCAGATATTAATACATACTCTGGGTTAATTAATAAGTAAAAAGTGATTTTATTAAATACAGAAAGTAGGATTTAAGTGGTTTCAAGTAGGAACAGACAGAACAAAGTGAATTACTAAGTAAAATAAAATAAAACACACAAATCGAAGCCTAATACAATAATAAAACTGAATTCAGATAAAATCTCATCCTCAGAGTTGTTTCAATAAGTTTCTTTCACAGTCTCTGGACACCTTTCTAGTCTGGGAACAATCCTTTCCCCTGGCACAGCCCTTTTTCCAGCTCAGGTAGCTAGCGGATTTCTCATGATGGCTCCTCTTTTGTTCTGTTCCACCCACTTATATATCTTTTGCATAAGGTGGGAATCCTTTGTCCCTCTCCTACTTAATGGAAAAGCACCAGGTTAAAGATGGATTCCAGTTCCGGTGACGTGATCACGTCACTGTAAGACTCCATTACCCACTTGCCAGCACACACATATACAGGAAGACTTACAAGTAAAACAGAAGCAGCAAAGAATCCTGTGGCACCTTATAGACTAACAGACGTTTTGCAGCATGAGCTTTCATGGGTGAATACCCACTTCTTCGGATGCAAGTAGTGGAAATTTCCAGGGGCAGGTTTATATATGCAAGCAAGAAGCAAGCTAGAGATAACGAGGTTAGTTCAATCAGGGAGGATGAGGCCCTGTTCTAGCAGTTGAGTGAAAACCAAGGGAGGAGAAACTGGTTCTGTAGTTGGCAAGCCATTCACAGTCTTTGTTTAATCCTGAGCTGATGGTGTCAAATTTGCAGATGAACTGGAGCTCAGCAGTTTCTCTTTGAAGTCTGGTCCTGAAGTTTTTTTGCTTCAGGATGGCCACCTTAAGATCTGCTATTGTGTGGCCAGGGAGGTTGAAGTGTTCTCCTACAGGTTTTTGTATATTGCCATTCCTAATATCTGATTTGTGTCCATTTATCTTTTTCCTTAGAGACTGTCCAGTTTGGCCGATGTACATAGCAGAGGGGCATTGCTGGCATATGATGGCATATATTACATTGGTGCACGTGCAGGTGAATGAACCGGTGATGGTGTGGCTGATCTGGTTAGGTCCTGTGATGGTGTCGCTGGTGTAGATATGTGGGCAGAGTTGGCATCGAGGTTTGTTGCATGGATTGGTTCCTGAGTTAGAGTTACTATGGTGCGGTGTGCAGTTACTGGTGAGAATATGCTTCAGGTTTGCAGGTTGTCTGTGGGCGAGGACTGGCCTGCCACCGAAGGCCTGTGAAAGTGTGGGATCATTGTCCAGGATGGGTTGTAGTTCCCTGATGATGTGCTGTAGGGGTTTTAGCTGGGGACTGTATGTGATGGCCAGTGGAGTCCTGTTGGTTTCTTTCTTGGGTTTGTCTTGCAGTAGGAGGCTTCTGGGTACACGTCTGGCTCTGTTGATCTGTTTCCTTATTTCCTCGTGTGGGTACTGTAGATTTGAGAATGCTTGGTGGAGATTTTGTAGGTGTTGGTCTCTGTCTGTGGGGTTAGAGCAGATGCGGTTGTACCTCAGTGCTTGGCTGTAGACAATGGATCTTGTGGTGTGCCCGGGATGGAAGCTGGAGGCATGAAGGTAGGCATAGCGGTCGGTAGGTTTTCGGTATAGGAAGTAAAACAGAGCCATCTACAGTAAATTGTCCTGGTTGATGGAAGCCATCAAGATTCCAAACCATCGTTAATGGCCCACACTTTGCATAATTACAATAGGCCCTCAGAGTTATACTTCATATTTCTAGTTTCAGATACAAGTGATACATTTATACAAATAGGATGACCACACTCAGTAGATTATAAGCTTTGTAATGATACCTTACATGAAACATATTTTAGTTACATTATATTCACACTCATCAGCATACTTTCATAAAATCATATAGAGTGCAACATCACACACATATGGGCCTGAGAGTTTATGGCCACACTGTTGACCAGTGGCAAAGATGGGAGATGACTCCTGGGCCAATGTTCCAGCCACTATGTTCCAGCCACTAGACAAGCCTCCCCCAAGTTTTACATAAAAGGTAGATGGCAAACACCCTGACGTTTCTGGACAGAAATCAGGCCTCAGACACGTGTGTGGAAGAAGCAGAAGAGGAGTTGTCAAACTGTTGGCAGGTTATTGTTTTAGTCCCAAATCAGGATCTTCTACTCAGAGAAGTTCTTGATGGATGATTGTCTCAGTGGAACAGAGAAGGTACAGTACTCATGCAGTACAAGGATAAAAATTCATTATACCTTTGTAAGGGAATAAGGAGAAAACTCAATCTAACACAGGAAAGGAAGGTAGAGAAGTAACAGAGGTGGGGGTATGTGTGAAATAGGTAAGTGAATTCAAAGGCCTCAAAGCCCTCAAATTTCTTGCTGCATCTGACAAGTTTGCAGAAGCAACAGCATCATCTCTGTTCTCCAGGCAAAGGGGGAGTTCAGATGTGAATATCCTTCCCTCATCTGTGAGTCAGCACTTGCACAGAGCAATACTGAAAATGCAAGTAAAGGGAAATGCTGTCATTGTGGCTCTACTAATACTATTAAGTTTTCTTAGCATCCCATAAGCAGCCAGGCCTCCTTTCCCTAATCATTCATCTCAGACAGCCAAAGGAAACAGTAAAGTCACCTACTGCCTCAGGTGTTCTTTCTCTAATTTTAGTTGGGGGCAATTAATGTTCATTTTGATTCACTGAACTGGATCCCTTTTCATGATTCATTTACAGTAGTGGTTTGACAAAGGTAGCAGGGGAGGCCGTAGACGGTACTTCCAGAAGTGTTAGGTACTAATTTTATTTTATATATACCAGTATTTGTTTCCAGCCACACGAGATCAGGAAGTAAGTGCTCCAACTTTTCTTAAAGTACCTGTAACTCATATTAATAATTTGCCTAAATATGGGACCTTTTCTCCAAAGACCTCAAATGCTTCCCCTAATCACCATGAGCTAGGAAAGGATTTTACAGTAAACAAGGTAAGTATTTTACTCACTATGCTGATGAGAAAATGGAGGCATCAAGAGGCTAAGTGTCTTGCCCAAGGTCACACAGTGAAACAATGTCTGGCCAAGACTGGAACTTAATATTCTGGTATTTTTCATCAACCATTTGAAAAGTTTGAATTTTCCAACCAGTTTTCTTTGCAATGTTTTTTATGATTTCAAAAATGTTAGTATTCATAGCAACATCAGCCCTTTACGCAGGTCTGAAGTGGCTGAAATGTGTTTTTGTACATTCTACTCCATTATGGATGAGTGCATTTCCAGTCAGTTGAAAAAGATGACATGTGAAAACTAAAGATTACACTATTAGACTAGTATCAGAGGGGTAGCCGTGTTAGTCTGGATCTGTAAAAAGCAACAAAGAGTCCTGTGGCACCTTATAGACTAACAGATGTATTGGAGCATAAGCTTTTGTGAGTGAATACCCACTTCGTCAGACGCATGACTACTAGACTAGCTGGGCCAGCCACAGCTTTATCCAAAGGCCATTAAAGTCAATGAAAAGACTCCCATTCAATGGACTTTGGAGCAAGCCTGCAATGAAGACCAATAAAATACAGTTTAAAAAAGCTGAGAATTATCTGAACTTGTAAAGTTTTAGTATTACTTTCAATAGAGGCTTTAGCCTGTGATCAAATAACTGGTATATCATAAGATTTTTCTCTCCCAGTTCAACACATGATTACAAGAATGAATCTCTATATAATGTATCTTATTAATATTTCCATTATGGTAGTGCCCTGATGCATCAGTCAGGATCAAGGTCCTACTGGGCCCTCATTACATACAAACAAAGTCTAGACAGTGCCTGCCCCCATGAGTTTATGTGAGGATTGCTATCTTGGTCATGACCAGCACCTCCATCACTACCCGGTGAACCTCACTGCCTGGCCTCAGATGGTTTCACAATAACAGACACACACCAGACTTTATCTTATATCAAGGTGTGTATTTATTTCTCTCTTCCATAGTAATACTTTTGCAATACAAACTTACAGCAAGATAGGCTTCCCTACAGCCCTCACTCCCTGGGCTTCCTTCTGAGTTCCTCTTGAGCTACTCCTTACTTCCTCTTTCCTCCCCTTATATTCTCCCCACTTACCTTGTTATCCCCATGATTGTCACCATCCCCCCAACAGGTGCTCACCATCCCCTGTAACAGAAAGTGTATAACTGCCCTCAGGTGGGCCTGCAGCCTTCCCTAGGCTGCAGCAATGTCAGTAATCAGGGTGCTGCTGATACCATTCTGTCACACAGAGTTTGACTTGGACATCTCCAAAGCTAATGGCAGAAGTGTTTATAGCTTGAGTTAAAGTACCAGTTCCCACAGACGGGAGCTGTAACAAACTCACACCCTCACAAAGTAGGCACAGAGGGAGATACATAACATGCTGAATAGTGGGTTATGCTTAAAGGCTAAGGGTGAAATTCTGGTTCACCTCAGGGGCTTGATCCAATGCCCAATGAAGTCATTGCAAAGATTTCCAGTTACAGCTGGTTGGAAAATTATGGGAGGGAGGGAGGGAGGATGATACCGTCTCAGAAAATATCAATGAACATGGTGGGAAAGGCCAGGATTTGGATTTTCAGTTTTCCAACAAAAAAATAATTTTTTGAGGAAGAGCAGACACTTCACACAAAAATTTTGGTTTAGCTGAAAAACCTAAGTTTTGGTTGGAAAAAAATGACTGAATACTTTTAACCAACTCTGCATATAATGACCTCACTAGGTCCCAGCTAAAGACAAAAAATATCCAATGTATAATATAAAATGGAGCAATAGAGGAGGGAGGAAGATGATATGCTTGGCCATTGCCCTCAGCCATTGTATAATAGGCATTACATTACAGGTGAGTCTGAGGGAAGAGATCTGCAAAGCCACTGTATTATCTGTAGTTCTACTGTAATTTGTTCCTTAAGGTTCAGTACTGCATAGGGGAAAATATGCCACTGCTATGAAAAAAAAAAGGGAAAGAAAAATATATTTTGCAAACGATCTTTAATGACTATTTTGTGACTTATTTTCCCTTTTTGAAACCTATTTTTTAAAAAGTAACCTCTGGGGAAAGTATTGTGTACCTTTCACTGACTTTCTTTGAATATGTCTCTTTTTCTCCCTGGCTATTTCCAGCATTAACAATCCCCAACTCATCTTCAATGCCACATGCATCCATCCATTCTACCAAAACATTTTGAAATATATATTGGGAAACTGGGACCGCTGCCTAGTTCTGATTGCTGCATCAAGTTAAAAACAACATTTTGCCCTTCTCTTTCAGATCCCATTAATATGTTTCATAAACAACAATTACAATCCCCCAGCCCCACGCCCTCAAAAAATAACCCCCAACCCTCTCATTCAGGAAAGTGACATTATATCCAGTGTTCTTTGGAAGGAACCCAATCTGTAATTAGTAATAGGATAGATGTTATCTGACTTGAAGACATATATCTCAAGAATACTTTCCCCTTCGGCAGAACATGACCTTGGTTTAAGGGTAGAATAACTATGAACAGAAAATGCACAAACTTTTGTGGTACTCCTTTTGTGGTACTCCCTTCTTAAGATTTACTGGTACTGCAATGCCTACAAAACACTGTATGTCAGCTGATAATAGCTAGGCTAATGCTACTGATCTGGGGGTTTTTTTTGGCTCACTTAAAAACTCTCTACCTGTAAATTATGCACACAGCTACTTTATGAAAAAACAAGCTTGCTTTATTATTACCCCATTCTCCCTTTCCTTACCATTGGTTTCATTATTGGGGGCAGGGACTGTCTTTTATTGAACAACTATATAGCACCTAGTACAATGGGAACCAACCTGGTCAGGGATTCTAGGAACCACTGTATTAATAATAAAAAATAATAAATTAATAATATTGTTTAAATATTTCTATTAAAACATGATACCTTTAAGATATGCAGCTCTATAGTTGATCATAGTAAAATGAAAGGCTTTTGAAAGTTCTGAACCTGAATAGCTGTAGCATCCTGGAATATATCATGCTTAAATATTGTCCTTTATATTGTAAATTACTGATGTGTCATTACACACTTTCGTCCCCCACCTCCTTCCTAGACACATGCTTCTTAGGGCACCCACTGCATCTTTGTGTGTATGTGAACAGTGCCTACACATTATCAGCATTACTGGAATACAAGTGACAGTAAGGGTGATGCTTCTGTTTTATATAACCCTTCTCTTGTTTGGCTATTCAACATTTTGCATTTATCATCACAATTTGAAGTTTGTATTAAACTAAGCATGTTACTTCACATTCTCCACAGTGCATAGCTCATAATAATAATTATAATGATAACTATCTAGTTGTTATCTAGCATTTTTCATTAGTAGATCTCCAAGCACTTTACAAAGGAGATCAGTATCATTTAGGCCCTATATGCAGAATGCCCTCCTCCTGGTGTGCCAAATGAACACCCTTTCTTCACTCAAAATCTTCCTTCAAACATATGTCTCCCTGTGACAAGGTGAATAAACCCCATACTGCCAGGAAAGGGGTTGGGAAGCTCCGTGTGCTAAGGTAGCCCCGCCCCTCTGGTCCTGCCAATCATGCAAAACAGGGAGGAGGGCTTTGAAAGGAGGAAGCTGCTGTCAGCAAGGGGGAAGCATTGAAGCAATGTGGGGACACCAGAGATTCCTCCAACTTTGTGAGGATCCGGCAAGCCCAGCTATCTGGCCATAAGAACTCCAGCAAGGCTGCTCCCCTGATACACCTGAAATTAGGTGTGCTACTGATCTTTTTGTTTTTTTGTTGACCCTAGGAGGGGCTTGTTCTCTGTTGAATCTGAACTTTTGCTTTGCTCACATTTGTAAACAAAGTAAGTGTAAGCTATGCCTGCTTGGTGTGATGCTCTGTCCCCTTCTAGTAGCACCTAGCCCAGCTAGAGCTTAATGAGTTTGCTCCAGCCTTAGCTAAATCCCACCTGCCGACAACCTGGATCTGTTGATGTTACATAAGCAGACCCACAAAGGTGGGGCCCACTTGAGGGACTAAGAGTCTGGGGCCTGGACTGGGCCAACTCTGTGGTGGTAACTGGGCAAGGCACAGCACCTCAACCCAGCCAGGAAGGTGCCTCAAAGAGACTCTTTCTTCACTCTCACAAAACCTATCAATATTAGTTTACCAAAGAGAGAAGAAGTAGTTGGGAACATCCTTAAAAGGGAGAAAGTTACTGCCCTAAACATTGGCTACATCCATATTATCTTGCTGCCTGGGACCATTTGTTCTTTTTATTCAGTCTAACTATATGGCCTAAAACCATTGTCATTTGATACCTATTAAAAGGGTAGTGTGTGTTATGACCTTTGTTTGTGTCTATATGTGGAAGTATTTCCTTCTTTCCAAATATACCATTTTTCCCAAAAAATTACACTTGCTGGTGACCCAGGATGACAAGATGCAGTCATACATTAATGAAAGCTTTTCTACACATAAAAAGAACAGTAACTAAAGAATATGGTTTCAGAAGGAGACAAGAAACTGTCCCAGTACATTTTTGAAGACGGTTTAAAACATTGCTAACAGTTTGCCTCCTTGATGGCGTATTTTGTATAAAATAATGTGGGGGGGAGGGTATGTGAAATGAATACCATGAGCAGAATCTAGTTTTGGTTAAATGTATTTTGAAGAAACATAAGAACAGCCATATTGGGTCAGACCAAAGGTCCATTTAGCCCACTATCCTGTCTTCTGATAGTGGCCAATGCTAGGTGCTTCAGAGGGAATGAACAGAACGGGTAATCATCAAGTGATCCATCCCCTGTCACCCAGTGCCACCTACTTGCAAACAGAGGCTAGGGACACCATCCTGGCTAATAGCCATTGGTGGACCTATCCTCCATAAACTTATCCAGTTCTTTTTTGAACCCGTTATTGTCTTGGTTTTCACAACATCCTCTGGCAAGGCATTCCACAGGTTGACTGTGTGTTGTGTGAAGAAATACTTATTTTTGTTTGTTTTAAACCTGCTGCCTATTAATTTCATTTGGTGAACCCTGGTTCTTGTGTTATGATGAGGAGTAAATAATATTTCCTTATTTACTTTGTCGACACCAGTCATGATTTTAATCATGTCCTCCCTTAGCCGTCTCTTTTCCAAGCTGAAAAGTCCCAGTTTTATTACTCTTTCCTCATGTGGAAGCTGTTCCATACCCCTAATCATTTTTGTTGCCCTTTTCTGTACCTTTTCAAATTCGAATATATCTTTTTTGAGCTGGGACGACCAGATCCTGCACGCACTATATAAAATGTGGGCATATTTACATACAGGCAATATGATATTTTTCTCTCTTATTATCTACCTCTTTCCTAATGATTCCCAACATTCTGTTTGCTTTTTTGACAGCCGCTGCACGTTGAGTGAATATTTTCAGGAAACTATCCACAATGACTCCAAGATCTCTTTCTTGGGTGGTAATTTAGACCCCATCACTTTATATGTACAGTTGGGATTATGTTTTCCAGTGTGCATTACTTTGCATTTATCAACATTGAAGTTCATCTGCCATTTTCTTGCCCAGTCACCCAGTTTTGTGAGGTCTCTTTTGTAACTCTTTGCAGTCTGCCTTGGACTTAATTATCTTGATTAGTTTTTTATCATCTGCACATTTTTCCACCTCACTGTTTCCTGTTTCCACCCCTTTTTCCTGATTGTTTATGAATATGTTGAACAGTACTGGTCCCAGTACAGATTCCTGGGGGACACCACTATTTACCTCTCTCCATTCTGAAAACTGACCATTTATTCCTACCCTTTGTTTCCTATTTTTTAACAGTTACTGATCTATGAGAGGACCTTTCCTCTTATCCCGTGACAGCTTATTTTGCTTAAGAACCTTTGGTGAGGGACCTTGTGAAAGGCTTTCTGAAAATCTAAGTACACTGTATCCACTGGATCACCCTTGTTCACAAGCTTGTTGACCCCCTGAAAAAATTTTAGTAGATTGGTGAGGCATGATTTCCCTTTACAAAAAACATGTCGACTCTTTCCCAACAAATTGTGTTCATCTATATGCCTGATAATTCTGTTCTTTACTATAGTTTCAACCCGTTTGCCTGATACTCAAGATAGGCTTACTGGCCTATAATTGCCTGGATCACCTCTGGAGCCTTTTTTTAAAAATTGGCATCCCATTAGCTATCCTCCAGTCATCTGCTACAGAACTTGGTTTAAGGTTATCACATATCACATATAACATATCACAGTTAGTAGTTCTGCGCTTTCACATTTGAGTTCATTTAGAGAACTTGGGTGAAAAACATCTGGTCCTGGAGACTTATTACTGTCTAATTTATCTATTTGTTCCAATACATCCTCTAATGTCACCTCAATTTGGTACATTTCCTCTGATTTGTCACTTGAAAAAAATATGTAGTGTTGTGATATATATTTAATAGAACAACGTTATTGCTTAAGCTTGATATTATTGTGCCACCACATCAGCAAAAACGTTCTTGCACCAGCTTATCAACTGCACACGTTTTCACTGTTTCAGTGTGCTTTTTCCCCCACTGAGGGACCCCAGCACTGCTCTTCATCTGAGGGCGCACCACTACTACTAACTGCCTCTTACTCAGGGCTAGTGGTAAATCCACTCTTGAAGGATACCAAACTTTCTCTCTGTAGACCTGATTTGGTAGCTTTTGCATTCTTTTTGTTGGTCTGACTTAGTTTTAAATCACCTATCTATTTTTCCATTACTAGAAATATTATAACTTTTGCCAGCAACATACCAGAATGGCTTTGCATTTACTTCTGACTATGTCTGAGTTGTAGGAAATGTTTCTTCATCTTCTTCTTTTTCTCCTCCTCCTTCTCTTCTTCTTCTTCTTCTCCTTCTTCTTCCTCCTCCTCCTCCTCTTCTGGAATATCCCAGGATAGAAAAACTGAACATCTATTTAAATAATTTATATTCAAAGTACTAGACATGATTACAAAGAATCATAGATGTGTAGGACTGGACAGTACCACAATAGGTCTTCTAGTCCAGTCCCCAGCACTCCAAGCAAGTAAACGTTTGTTTTGTACCAGAGTAATGTATATTTACTGTACAAAATAATTCCATAGAGAGTTGTATGAATAAATCCTGAACATTAAGGGTTAACTGCACACACACACATGAAAAACAGTTTCTAAGAGAGCAAAACAGCCACAAAAACCATGGTCCAAAATAACTGACCCAAAGGCAATGCCAAAGCCACCAATTTAATGGCATCTGGAGCTAAGTGGAAAACCAGATGTTACTGCAAAAATATCTTCCATAGTTTGACATTTGGTTCTGTGACCAACATCTAAAATGCAGTTGTAAATATGATGGAATACCCTGCCACTGTACCAGGGTCTTTTACATTATTGAGAGAAACACTGTATAACATGATTTAAGAGTAGTGAAAATGGTTTGAGAGTGGGGATGGAAATGTCCAGCAAAAGTAGTGTCTGTAAACCAAATTCAGTCTCACTAATTAAACACTATTAGTGTCCTGAAGGGGTTACTCAGCTTCTAGTCACTCATTACTTAGACAAACTCGTATTGTAACTCAAGATTTGGCTCAATAATAATAAAATCAATGCTTAAGCTTGTATGGCACCTTTCATATGAGGATTTAAAGCCACTCTCTGGAAAAAAGAAGATAGAGAGGGGGCAGGATAATAGTTTTCAAGTACATAAAAGGTTGTTACAAGGAGGAGGGAGAAACCTTCTTCTTTTTAACCTCCGAGGATAGGACAAGAAGCAATGGGCTTAAATTGGAGCAAAGGAGGTTTAGATTGGACTTTAGAAAAAACTTCCTAACTGTCAGGGTGGTTAAGCACTGGAATAAATTGCTTAAGGAGGTTGTAGAAGCTCCATCATTGGAGATTTTTAAGAGCAGGTTGGACAAACACCTGTCAGGAATGGTCTAGATAATATAGTCCCATCTTGAGTGCAGGGGACTGGACTAGATGACCTCTTGAGGTCCCTTCCAGTCCTATAATTCTATGATTTATTAGACTTTGGAGCACTCATTTGGGCTAGGCACTGTGGTGATTATTAACACAAATGAGGATGCTGAGGCACAGAGAAGCTAAGATCATGCATAGCCCTGCACAAGCAAACAAGAGGTAGGCAAAGGAAGCAAGGGCCCTTCCTCCATTCTGGCCCTGATTCAGGAAAGCACTTAAGCAATTTCTTAACTTTAGTCCTATTGACTTCCATTCTGCTTAGAGTTAAGCACCTGTTTACCTGAATCAGGGCTCCTCTGCAAATGCTTTGTACAATCCCAGTTCATGGGCCTGGGGAGAATAAGGACTACACTAATTTAGTGCTGATACCAATGTAACAATGTCTGATCAGTTGTTCTGTGACTGCTCCTTACTACACTAATCATAATCATCTCACTACTTGTGCTTTATGCTCCCTGCATCTGTTTATTGTATCCACCTGTTATCTCTTACACTGATTCCTGATTATGGCTCTAGGTGCTACTGCAATAGAAATAAATAATAACAACAGCAGTACTAATAATAAATACTGATGAGTTTATCATGGAACACTGAGCATGTGTTGATAACATTTACTTTCAGAAAAAGAACAGCTTTGGTAGTGTCTACACTTATTAAGAACATAAGAATGGCCATACTGTGTCAGACCAATGGCCCATCTAGCCCAGTATCCTGTCTTCTGACAGTGACCAGTGCCAGATGCTTCAGAGAGATTGCACAGAACAGGGAAATTTTGAGTGATCCATTCCCTGTTGTCAAGTCCCGGTTTCTGGCAGCTGGAGGTTAAGGGACATCCAGAGCATGAGGTGTGTCCCTAACCAACTTGGCTAATAGTCATTGATGGACCTATCCTCCATGAACTTATCACATTCTTTTTTTAACCTAGTTACACTGTTGGCCTTCACAACATCCCATGGGATGATGTTCCACAGGCTGACTCTGTGTTGTGTAAAGTATTTCCTTTTGTTAGTTTTAAACCAGTAGCTTGTTAATTTCATCAGGTGACCCATGCAGCCGATGAAGAGGGTTTTAGCCCACAAAAGCTTATGTTCAAATAAATTTGTTAGTCTCTAAAGTGCCACAAGTACGCCTGTTCTTTTTGCGGATACAGACTAACACAGCTGCTGCTCTGAAACCTAGTTCTTGTGTTATGTTAAGGGGTAAACATACTTCCCTATTTACTTTCCAATATCATTCATGATTTTATAAACCTCTATCATACCCTCTTAGTCATCTCTTTTCTAAATTGAACAGTTCCAGTCTTCTTAATCTTTAATCTCTTATGGAAGCTGTTCCATACCGCTAATCATTTTCATTGCCCTTCTCTGCACCTTTTCCAATTTTAATACATCTCCTTTGGAGATGAAATAACCAGTGTTCAAGGTATGGACGTACGATGGATTTATACAGTGTACGTGATATTTTCTGTTCTATAATCTATCCCTTTCCTATCCCATTCAGCTTTTCTCTTCACTCCAAACAGTGGTGGTAACAGTGAGCACTCCTTCCACCAGACTGTTTGTAGCTGGTAAACACAGGCACCAAGATTTTTACAAGTAACTAGTGATTTTGGGTACCCAGTCTGAGATCCCACAGAGGGGCCTGATTTTCACAGTGCAGATATTCAGCACTTTGTAAAAAATAGGCCCTTTTAAAGACAAGCACTCAATATCACTAGCCACTTTTGAAAATCTTGGCCAGAGCAAATTCTCAGTGTAACAATAGGTCCTGAACTAATAATTTGTTTGTAGTTTTTTAAAAATCCAAATGTTTTCACTGATTTAATGAAAAACTGGGATCTTTCAGGTATTCCTGGGACACAGATATCATATGAAAAACTAGCATAATCTCAGTAAAACCAGGATAGATGGCTGTGTCTTTGCATTCCTCCTCAGCACCCTCTATCATGGGCTGTGACAAAAGTGCATAGCTGAGACCTGTGTCTTAACCAAGTTCTCAGAAAAAGGCATGACTGTGCCAAGAATAACATTCAGTCTCCTGTCTGAACCACAAGACCACATTAAAAGTTTTATTTGCTTGCTTGCTTGTTTTTGTTTTTGGCTTGAGCATTTTCCTCTTTTGTTAATAATTAAACAGATCTATTATTTGACTGTAAATTCATTTTCTCACTTTAGTTTTGTGAGTGATGTGAACACATTAGAACATAACATTAGAGACACTGCCAGCTTTTTATAAGTAAAGCAAACTCCAGCAAACAAGCCCTCTGATGTTAGAGCTAACAATCATCCCTTGGAAGTTAAACTCTGAAAATATGCTAGTGATAAAGAGCAACAGAGTGAGCCTAAAATATTATGGAAATTGGACTGGCTCAATGTCCATTTAGGCCAGAAGCTAGTATAGCTAATATAATGCTGGGAATGGTAACAACTGAGGACATTGTTACAGGAAAGCGCAGTGTGGTTCAGTGCTCAGATGGGAGGGGGTTCTTGGCTTACTATGCGGCGGATGCAAGGGTAGAATTAGAAGGTTCCCTGTTAGTTGGTTTAAGAGTGTGTGGTACCCTGTGTCATTTGTCTCAATCCATTCCCACATAGGCCTTCACCAGCCCTTGTGGTTGAGAAGGGTCTGCCTCCTCCTTCTTTCTGTCTGAGATGATGGGCCAGATCCTGGTTCATACTCCAGCTGTTTTACGCAGTCTGGTGGGGCAAAGCAGCCAGAAAGCCAGTTTACTCGTCTACTTGGAAATTCCCCCTGTGTAGAAGGTATTCATGAGTGGCACAGAGTCATTTAAACCTGACTCATGATCATACATTATTAACATAAATATTACATATACTTGTGTTTGGGTTTGAGAAAGCAGTTGTTTGGGAAGCTGGGAACACAAACCATGGCAGCCAGTAGTGGGAATATCTTGCCAAGTCTCTGTGGATTAGCTAAAATGTATGGAGTCAGAAATGCTAGTTAGGGTTGAGTGGCCTTATGCTATTTCTTTCCAAGAACTTGCAGCTATCTCTGTATAAGGGGAAACAAATATCTGTGCCACCCCAGGAGCAGTGCAGGAAAGGAATTCTATATATAAGAGCACAGTTGCTTTGCTTTTTCCATCTAGCTCTATAGAGGAAGGAGGAGGGTCATTTGTTACTAGTCTATATGAGTGGCAAATTACAAAGCCAATACATTGTGGGACAGAGCCAAGGCTCTACCCACTCTGCAAAGGTTTTTGAAAAGTCAGGATCTAAATATTAAATTATAACATGCATCTCCCACTCCTGCTTACTGGGTCTCTCTCACTCGCCTTTCTGTATATGTGTGTTTTATTACACTGAGAGAGGATTTGTAAGATTCCCTACTTGGGATGGATGGACATGAAAAGATTTAGAAGTTGCAATTATTCAGCAAAAGCCTCTGGAAGTTAGAATGTTTATGCAGAGCTTATTTGAACTTAACCAAACCTCTTTGGTTTGGAAACTAGTCTGGAAATACTGTGAGAACAGTTATATTTTGTGGTATTTCTGCCTCCAGGCCCTGCCAAAACTAAATGGTTCATAAAAACTGAGAAAAATAGCAAAACATTTTGAACCTCAGAATAGGTTCAGGTCAGTTCTTATTGTAACCAGACTGGTTGACTATTCCCTACTCTATAGGTAAACTAAAAAGGGTTTGGGATCCAGGAACAGGATAGATAAGAATCCAAGAGTTTGGAGACCAGATTGTCATCTGAAGCAATGGTTCTCAACCAGGGGTACATGTATCCCTGGGGTACACAGAGGTGTTCCAGGGGGTACATCAGCTCATCTAGATATTTGCCTAGTTTTACAATAGGCTTTCTAAAAGAACTAGCAAAGTCAGTACAAACTGAAATTTCATACAGACAATGACTTGTTTATCTTGCTTTATATACTATACACTGAAATGTAAGTACAATATTGATTTATTTTAGAATCATATGGTAAAAATGAGAAAGTAAGCCATATGGCAAGTAATAGTGTGCTGTAACACCCTTGTATTTTTATGTTTGATTTTGTAAGCAAGTAGTCTTTAAGCAAGATGAAACTTGGGGATACACAAGACAAAGCAGACTCCTTAAAGAGGTACAATAATCTGGAAAGGTTGAAAGCTCCTGATCTGGAGGATCAGTTGAAGACAATAGAACTACAATGATTTACACCATCTCAAGATCTGCCCTGGAGCCTTATCTAGAACTTTTCAGGTCTTTCCCTGCCAGCCTCACCAGCTGTGAGTCCCTCTTTCGCAAGTCCTCACACAACACCATGACTCCAATAGACCCCATTTTGTTATTCTATTCTGAAAGATTCAGTCATTCAGTTAAATGGAAGAAACAGTATTACATGATTTAGATAACCAAACCTAAAAATCTTGGAAATAATTTTAATCAAAATTATTTGTTGAATAGTTATGAATAAATTGATGCATTCAGAAAAGCAAGATTAGATCATGAGATGATTCACTAACATAGGTGCTGGAACTAAGGGTTCTGGGGTTGTGGCAGCACCCCCTGGCTTGAAATAGAAATAACAACCAAATACATTGGTAATAGTTTTCAGCACCGCCACTATAAAAATTGTTCCAGCACCTATGTTCACTAGCCAAAAAAAATGGGCTCCATTTATAATGAATATTATGAATAATATATGGCTCTGTTCAAAACTTTAATTTTCCCCTCGTTATGTGTTAACTTCCCTTGCATTTAAAACCTGGAATAATAAAATAATTTAAAATATAAATGCACTCTGAAAAGAGGAAAGGGAGCAAAATGTAAGTATAGTTAAATGTCTTGAGGAAAGATCTTATTCAATCCAAAAAAAGTTAGCCTTCAAAGAGTGGAATGGAAACAGAAAAGGGGGCCAGTAAAAAAAGAACCTAAATTATGGCAGGTAAAATATGAAACTGAACTAAGGGAGGCTAGGAAGATACCTGCAGACCCAAATAGCTAAGGACATATTAAAGAGACATATATCAGAAGTAAAAAAGCTGGGAGAAAATTAGCGGATCTGGAGAATGGCACAACCAAGGAGGATAAGGCTATTAGAGAGAAGCTAAATTATGTCTTCCCAGCAGCCCTCAATGAAAAGGATGACAGGATGATACTTAGCTCTTGAACTACTTTTCACATGTAATAAAGATGAGGCATTCTCAAAGATGAAGTAAGTGGCATTGGAACACTATGGTGATGACAATTTTATTATGTGCTTAGATATTCTAGTGGTGTGCAAAGTTGAATCTGAATCCTTCCTGACACTGCCAAACATCACCTAGAGCACAAACAGGGCTCTGTATTTCCTGTCTACTCTTTGCCCTCGTCATTAATTCACATATGGTTTCCCTCTTTAAGAACTGTTAATCAGAGGGATTTCTTTTTTGGTTGACCCCTTTTTCCATATTCCTCCAATTGTCTGATGGCACTTCTGCCATGACATATATTCAGGCTCCATTCTTAACTCATGCCCCAGATATTTCCACCTTCTTTTCTGGATAACTTCAGAGATAAGGAATTGTTGCTCTCTCTGATGAAACTCAGCAATTGTTATAAGTTCATTCAATTTAATATTTAGAATTTTCCTGAGGCATTTTCTTTGAAAGGCATTTAGGTGTCTGTACCTTTGGTGGATTTCCAGCTTTCACAACCATACATTAAGGTGGAAATAACATTTTAGTTGACGTTTCGTAGTTTGGTTATAAGTTGTACATTTTCAATGACCAAATCTTGTTTAAGCTGGTGAATGCAGCTGCCCACCTGGACATTTTGTGACATTATGTCCCTTTGGATATGCCCGGGGGCTTGCAAATTACAGGCAAAGTATGTGATTGACTCATCTCTAGAGTTTATTTGCCTTCTAACACAATGACTGAGTTGGGAGTTGCTGTGGTTCACTTTGGAGTTGTTTTTCCAGTTATATTGTCAGCAAAATCTAAATCTTCTATTGCACTGTTGTTAAACCATCTGACGCCTGCGTAGTATCAATCTACGCTTCTTCTCATAATGAAGTCAATGACAATGCCAAACATGAGACTTGAACTAATACCGCTTTTTATGACACCAGTGTCTATATTAAACCATTAGCTCAAGTCTGCGTTAACTTTAACTGTAAGCTGAACCATGATATAGAGCCTTGATTATGTTATTTTTTTTTGCCTACCATGACACTTCAAGAGGTTTCAGAGTGAATCATGATAGTCTGTCAAATGCTTTCTTAAAATCTATGAAGCGTATGATTAGTGGGTTTTGCCATTTGATGAGCCCAATCTCACAGTATCAATGCATAGACAGATGACATTGCTAGAACAACATGATAATTTAAATTATAGTTAACTCAGCAGGACCCAATGATATTAATCTAATTATTTGGAGGGAAGTTATGAATATTGTTGGTGTATTTCTAAGAAAATATGCAATCTATCATTAAAATTAGCTACTGTGCTAGAGAATTGGAAAGTAAGCATGTACCTAGCTTTGAAAAATGTCCTAGTGATTATCCTGTGGATTATGAATCAGTAAACCTTTCTTCAGTCCCAGGTATTTTTTGTTGAAAAAAATAATTAAAGGAAGAGTTATAGGACACATAGATAAAGAATTCTAATAATTTGGAGAGGGCTTGAGGAAATCAACAAGTCAGTAGACAAATGAGCTCTATATAATGTGTTTGGACTTTCAAAACCCTTTGATAAAATTGCTCACAGGAGGCTAGTAGCTCAGTATCCACAGGGTCAGAGGTAAGATTCAGTTCTGGGTTAGAAACTGGTTAAGATATAGAAACAAAGACAAGGATATCAGCAGGCCTGAATTTTCTGCACTGTAAGCTGCTAGAGTAGACAGTAAATTGTATTGTCTGTTTACATCAGTAACAGTAGCCAAGACTACTCAGGCAAGGTGTGCTAAAAAAGAATCACCGATCATTCTTTTCTGTGAGGATGACTCTAAGATAGAAACTAACAGTTGTACATCTGGAACCACTTGATAAATGTTGCCCTGTTTTCTGAGTGTGTGTGTTGGTGGGGGATATCTTTTAGCAGGCCACTGAGCGTGTTTAGTGAGCATGGCTCAGGAAACCATCATCAGAAACGCTGCACAGAAACAGCTTGGACTGATCTGACATTTGAACTGCCAATACTATTAGACAGTGATATTGCAGATAGAGAGTACTGTAATTATCACAGAGTATCCTTTTTTGACAAAGTACATTTTCAGCAATTTTTTAAAATATTTTAGGAAGTACTGAAGACAAGAGTTGGGTTTAGCCTGTATTTGTTGCTGAAATTCAGTGTGTAGCCATAGATAAATATATGTCATTTGCAACCTCTGGGATTCAAAAATTTAGTTCTTCTGAGTCTTATCAACATACGTACCCAGCTACAATACTAGCTACGGTTATTGTTTACAACAGTGCTCACTACTATTCCTACCAGCATTTGTCAAAATAAACTGGGATGTGTAATATGAGTCTTCACTGCTGCTGCCATCAATGTACTACTTTAAGCCTGGGTTAAAGTCTCGGTCAGATATTGTTGCCTAACAATTATTACACTTATGTCCACAGGAATTAGCTGGGGAACATTCTAAGTTCCCAGTAAAACTTCCATTGGGAGTCTTTCTATAAGCTCCAGTGTGCGTTGGGTTGGGCCCTAAAAGAGTGCATTGATTTACACAAACCAGACAATATTTATTGCAGAAATAAGGCAATATTCTCATTCTATTCCCTCCATTCCTGCTTTGTTATTTAAAAATACCTATGCACAATAACAGGTGTTTGTTTTGTTCCAGAATTCAAAAGTTATGTTCTTTTTGACAGTCTATGGACCAGATTCTATCACACTCATTCACACTGAGTGGCACCTTGTTCTAGAAGTAGTCTCGTTGATTTTAAGAGGAAAAAGGGTGGTAGAATCTAGCCCTCATTCAGGCTGGGTGTTCTTGATGCATTGTCAGCATATAGTTTGCAAATTGCTTTAAGTGCAGTACCAGACAATTCATTATTGCTACACAATGAATGGGCTACTTGGAGTTCTCACCTTGACAGAAATTGGTGTCATTGTCTATTCATTAACCTCTCTGAGCTAAATTCTGCTTTGACAGGCATCCTGTTAAAATCCACTAAAATTTTAAATAGTGCCCATAGGGGCAAAGTATAGTCTGTATGCCTTATTTTGTCCATCAATAACACAGTGTTTAATCATTTGAAATATGTGTACAGTGCTTTATATTTTGTACAGTGTCCTCTACAAAAATAATATAGATGAGTATAATACTTACCTGTCTCACGGGGGTATTGTGAAGCTGAATTAATGTCTGTGATTTGCTTTGAGATCCTCAGATGGAAAGTACAATATGCATTAGCAGGCCAAATTCTTTGATTTCACTTTCACTTGTGCAAATCTGTAGGAACTCCATTTATTATGGCTCACTAAAGCCCTGACCCAAAGCATAGTGAAGTCAATAAGCATCTTTCTATTGACTTCACTGGACATCGGATCAGCTTGAAAGGCAAACTATAATTATTTCACATTTTCACCTCAGCTATTCCATTATTCATAGCTATATATTATTGTAATATCAGAACCATTCCATTGTGGTTATATCTTAGTCCACTGAAGCCATTATTGATTACAATAATTGGGCATTTACCAGAACAATATTAACCTTAATCAAGGCAGAATCCAGGAATAATATTATATTATAATCTACCACCATGTATTGCTGTACTTATTAAAACAACACTGAGGAAAATGTATATGACTGAAATAGAATCAATAGGTTGTATTTGGCTAGAATTAGGAACTGCATACCTGGGTCATTGCAAATGTGATGTCAAGAAGTTGGCTTTGTAACACCCAGGTATGTAGTTCTGGCATAATTTGGAAAAGGCAGTTGGAGGCAGGGGTTGAAATGTTTGTTCCCCAGTGGATTGGGAAGTCATTGAGAATGGTAACTTTGAGCTCCCTCTACAATGTGCTATTGTCACATTCAGAGGGGTAGCCGTGTTAGTCTGGTTCTGTAAAAGCAGCAAAGAATCCTGTGGCACCTTATAGACTAACAGACGTTTTGCAGCATGAGCTTTCGTGGGTGAATACCCACTTCTTTGGATGCAAGTAGTGGAAATTTCCAGGGGCAGGTATATATAAGCAAGCAAGAAGCAAGCTAGAGATAACGAGGTTAGATCAATCAGGGAGGATGAGGCCCTGTTCTAGCA
Source organism: Mauremys reevesii (assembly GCF_016161935.1). Taxonomy (NCBI): domain Eukaryota; kingdom Metazoa; phylum Chordata; order Testudines; family Geoemydidae; genus Mauremys; species Mauremys reevesii. Next base: position 107,602,554 of record NC_052627.1, on the reverse strand, counting down.
GTTGAGGTGTGAAAACCAAGGGAGGAGAAACTGGTTCTGTAGTTGGCAAGCCATTCACAGTCTTTGTTTAATCCTGAGCTGATGGTGTCAAATTTGCAGATGAACTGGAGCCCAAGGTATCTCAGCCATACCTGACAGATCATTAAAGAGTCTTATGATGAACACATCTGGTGTGTGTAAACAAGCTCTGTGACCATATCTGGTACATAAGTACATGGGACAAAGAGCAGAAACAGAAGGAAAACAGCAAGGAAGTCTGCAAACAGAAAGAACAAAGCAACAAAGGTTGCAAGATCTCATCAACAAGCTACTTCAGTGTCCCAAAGAACTTCAGCTTCCACAAACCTTCACAATGGACAGACTGGGAGTAGTATTTTGGAAGATTTCAAATTGCAACAATCTCCACAAAGAAACTGGTGATATACAGGTTTCTTTTTAATTTATACTTTGGGGAAGCAGGCAGAGCATATCTTTAAATCCTTTGACTTTATTGAAGACAGCCACAAAGGTGACGATGAAAGGGATCTGGCTATGTTTGATGGATACTTTATATCTCAGATAAATGTGGTTTATGAAAAAGCATGTTTTCACCAGAGAATTTGTTGCCCTTCTTTGTACCTTTTCCAAATCTAAAATATCTTTTTTTGATATGGGGTAACCAGAATTGCAAATAGTATTCAAGGTGTAGGCCTAACATGGATTTATATAAAGGCATTATAATATTTTCTGTCTTATTATCTTTCCCTTTCCTAATGGCACATTGAGTGGATGGTTTCAGAGAACTGTCCACAATGCCTCCAAGATCTCTTTCTTGACTGGTAACAGCTAATTTAGACCCCAACATTTTATATGTGTAGTTGGGTGTGACGGGGTACACTCACCTCTCATGAGCAGCTCCTGTTACCTGGGTGCGACCCTGCACTCTTTTTCTCTGCTCTCAGCACCCCCTGTTGGCTGTTGCCCCCTTCAGGTGGGTCTTCAGTGACTTGGCCCTCTGGTTAAGTGACATAGTCTAAAATGGGCAAACCCCTTCTGGGTTAACAAAGGTCCAACAAGGAGTATCACCGTGCCCTTGTTGGTACCCAGTTCTCAGGCCCCCAGAGCTTTCTCCCTGAAGACTCTTTGTCTTTATTGGTTCTCCATGCCTAATCTCTCTAGCCAGATCATCTCTCAACAAAGCCCAACAAATAGTTAGCCTTCTTCAGGTCTTCAGCCCCATCTCTGGGCCTGTTTAAATTCTGCCCCTTTCTCAGATTTTTAGCACAAAGTCTTATCCTCTCCTTATCCCAACTTAGGGATCCTATGAACAGCAGCCACATACTGCTTCCCTTAATAGTTGCTGCTGCTTTCCCTGGGCTGCTTCCCACTCAGATCCATCACCTTCACCCATTACTTTAGGGTAACGGTCCTCAGGTTCTCTGTGTCTCTTCTCTGTTTGTGCAGGATCTCCTCCCAGCTTTCTTGCCTGAAGAGTTTCTGAGTCTTCCAACCCTTCCTCAGCCTTCTGGTCCCAGCCAGCAACTGCCCTGTTCAAGCCCTGCAACTTCTTTTAACTGAGCCTGCTGCATTCTGATTGACTGCTTCTCTGCAGTCTTCATAGGCAGGCCTGGAAGACCCTCCTTCACTGTTTCTTTCCTGGAGCAGGGTATAGGACCTCAACATGTCTGGTACATGCATGATATTGGGATTATGTTTTCCAGTGTGCATTACTTTGCATTTATCAATGTTGAATTTCATCTACCATTTTATTGCCTAGTAACCAAGTTTTGTGATATCCCTTTCTAATTCTTCACAGTCTGCTTTGGACTTAACTATCTTGAGTGATTTTGAATCATCTGCAAATTTTGCCACCTCGCTGTTTACCCCTTTCTCCAGATCATTCATGAATATGTTTAACGGTACTAGTCCCAGTACAGATCCCTGGGGGACACAACTATTTACCTCTCTCCATTTTGAAAACTGACCATTTATTCCGACCCTTTGTTTCCTATCTTTTAACCAGTTATTGATCCATGAGAGGATCTTCCCTCTTATCCCATGACTGCATACTTTGCTTAAGCATTTGGTGAAAGACCTTGTCAAAGGCTTTCTGAAAGTCCAAGTACACTATATCCACTGGATCACCCTTGTCCACATGTTTGTTGACCCCCTCAAAGAATTCTAATAGAATTCTAAAACAACTGCTGAAGGGAAGACAGCTCAGAACTAGTGTTTGAACTTTGGGAAAGAATCTATCTCCAAAATGACCAGACATGAAGAAAATAGACAAACTGGATAAAAAGTCTAAAAAAATTTATGAACACTTTTACAACATGTGACGTTACACCCCATATTCTTCATAGAAATATGGTTATTATATGAATATGGTTTACGATATACTTTATGCAAGATGGGTCTTGTAAGGTATCATTGGAAATGTTATGATTTACTGGATGTGATTATCCTATTTGTATGCATGTATCATTTCTGTATCTAAAGTTAGGAATATTGACTATGTAACAGTTGCAGCTGTTTGTATATTTGGGAGACACCCACCAGACAACTCCCCATCACAGCCTTGAAGGGTCATTAGGAAGAAACAATAAGACTGTGAAGATACTAATCTCTCTCCTTCCTGAGAGGCATCCTGGGACGTACCTGTGACACAACAGGTCAGGTGATAAGATCACCTGATACCAAATACCACCTTGGTCACCGCTGGTACTTTTCCTCTGTAGGAGGATGGGGATCAAACAAAGGTTTCCTGCCTTAGGAAAATCCTTTCTAAGGCTTTGGAGGGGGTTAATCTTGACTCTCCTCCATTTCCTACCCAAAAAGAAAGACTGCTGAAAGTACCTGAGGAAAAAGGCAGGGGTAAGTCAAGATTGAGACTAGGGGTCCAGTCTGTAAGAAGAGATAACTGGAACTCTAAGCTACAGAAACTCTGCATCCTGCCTTATTCAACATCCAGGGTGAGAAATTACATTTTGTGACCTCTTTCTTTAGTGAATCAAACTTAGTTTGTGTGTTTTGTTTTATTTGCTTAATAATCTGCTTTGTTCTGTTTGCTATCCCTTATCATCATTTAAAATCTGTCTTTTGTAGTTAATAAACTCATTTCTTGTTCATAACATAACCCAGTTTGTGCAATCCATATCTGAGGGGGCGGGCAAGAAGCCGTGTATATCTCTCTTCACATTGAGGGAGAGGGTGAACTTTTATGAGCTTGCGCAGTGCAGATTTTTCTATACAGCGCAAGACAATATACCTTTGGGTCTGCACTCCAACGGAGGTGGGCACCAAAGTGCTGGGGCAAGTCTCTTAAGCTGAAACTTCCCAGAACGTCTGTGTCTTTCTGCAGCTGGGTGTGGCCCTGCCTGTGTGTGACAAGGTAAAGGGGGCCCAGGCTGGCAGAACAGGCGGGCTCAGTGGTATCCCAGTACATCAGGTGGCACCTTAAATGGGGGTAACCCACCCCACAATGGATGTCACTCAGAGAAATGCCAGGTCTAGAAACTGGTGACCATGTTCATGTTGAATTGGATGGAGAAAAAGGATGGCCAACTCCGGCTGTCATAATGAAAAATAATTCAGCACCCAGATCAGATGTAATCAAGACTGACAGTGGAGAGTTCAACAAACCATTGCCATCTACAGTTTGTTCCTCAGAAAGAACAATCAAGAGAGCAAACTCTACAGATGGCAGGTGCAGAACAAGAAGACAACTCAAAGGATTTCAGCTTGACCACAGCCAGTTTGTACAACTAATAGACAGCCTGATGACCATGTTGTTATGAGTTTGGGTGATGTAATTAGAAAACCAGTATGTTTCAGAGACACTTAACAGACTGATGCATACTGAACTTCAAAGACAGCATGATAATGTAAATATTGTAAATGGTAGGAATGTAGACTTTAAAGGGGGAGATATAACGGAATGCTAAACTGTATTATACTGTTCAGCCACTAGGTGGCACTTTGTATAAAATACCTTACGTAAAAGAACCTCAGCTATACCTGGCAGAGCATTAAAGAAGCTTATAATGATCACATCTGGTGTGTATAAGCAAGCTCTGTGGCCAGTCCACATCTGGCACAGAAGTACATGATATAGTCACTCTCATTGATCTGAAACCCATAGTCTGTTTGTTTGGGAGGGAAACCTTTTGTGTTGGTATTAGGATTAATTATGCAGTCATAAAAATCCCTCAAAGAATTACTACCACTCCCACGGAAAAACAATATTAAAATGGATTCACTGCACTTTATTATACCACACATGAAAACAACTCAGCTCTAAACATCTTAAATGTGATTTTCCATTTCAATCCTCAGAGTTTAGAAACATTTGAGTTCCCTTACAACTGTCAGCAAAATGTTTAGGTCAGGACAGATTCCAGGCACTACGGAATTCATAATTTTGGGAACAATAACATTTTTAAATAGTGAAGAGGCACTTAAAAAAGAAATCAACTACATTTATAATAAAGTGATTGTACTATTCCAAGTTACTTTGGCATTGTATTACTATCAGTAAATATAAAGGAGACTGAGTAGCCAAAATACTTCATCCAGTCACAGTTTCCAATGATATCTATGTTACTAGAGGTAATCACATTTTTATGATCAAGTCCAGACTATCTCTGATGTTGAATGTGGAAGAGGAATGAGATTTTTCAATGATCCAGTGTCAGAGAAGTAAGTCTTGCTCAGAGTATTTTCATTAGCATTTTATGTTTAGCACCCCAGGTTGTATTTATTTAATCTGCCCAAAGTCAGAAGGAAGCATAGTTCTATAAAGCAATGTGGTGATAAATAACACTCCTAATGGAGTTATAAATTGAGACTAATTGGTTTACGTGATTGTTATTAAGTCCCATTTCAGCTGGTTAATGGAATTTTGTTTGGCAGGGGAATAGAACTATCAGATAATTTTCTTTTGAAATCAGCTTAAATTTCAGTCTTTTGGATCTACACGTTCTAAATAAGTCAGAAACATTCCCACTTAAAATGCTAAAGATGGCGGGAAAGTATCAACATGGGAAAATTACAAAATGTCAATAAAGTGGCCTTAATATTTCTGTACACTTTCACACCCTTTCACCATCCTTTAAGTGGCCTCCAAAGATGGCCAATATATTCCAGTCAGTGAAACATTTTAGCGGCGACTTTAATCCCATCTCACAACTGCTTAAATGGTTTCAAATGTCACATAATGAACAAATAAATTGCTTTCATGAAAACCAGATTTGGCAGGCATGCATGAGCGCCTAGTTAAATAAGCAAACTGGGACTTACGGGTACTTCTACCCAATTTGTTGTTTTTTCATGTGTAATTGTTCCTAAATTGGTCTCCCAAATATGGACTTGTTGAAATTTGAAATCAGTATTCACATATGTGGTTTGAAATCTGATGGCTTGCTTGACTATATATGGGATTTTGATGAATTCTCTCGTAAATTATCAATGCATTCCAACCATAAACAATACATCATACCTGTACTGCATTTCATCTGTATCAACTATCTATGGATCTCTGCTAGGGATAGTCATTTAAAGACACTGTAGAATGCAAATTGCAGTTAAACTCTGAAAAGTGGCTTTAGAAATGAGATTATGGGATTCCATTCTTAGAAGCCTCTACCAGATCTATACTCATGCACAAGCATAACTAAACTGAGCAGGTACCAACACCAGCGCAAATACTATAAAAATATTGACACCTGAGTTTGTAATTTCTGAGGATTAACAGATGTGAGCCCATGCACATTTTACAATTTCTATCCACAAAACTTAATCTAGCTGAAGTACAGCTTTTCCAAATAGAAATGGTAGAAGGTTGTTGGGTAACACAGTCTCTAGCCCACTGCTCACTGACACTGGAGGCAGCCAGGGCCACAGATGGGGAATCGGTTACGGCATTCTGGGTGGCTGAGCAAAGGTATGTGTGGGCCCTGGAAGAACAGTGCTTAGGTGACCCCAAATGTAGGCATGAGCACAGCTGTTCTCCATTGTGATGATGATGGTGCAGAGGAAGACAAGAGGTTCTCAGACAGCTAGCACTGAAACCATGTAGGGATTTATATATCAACAGGAACATATTGAAAGCAAATCTGGAGCCAAGACAGTCTCTGGAACATTAATTATTATGCTCTCTATAGCTATCATCACCAAGCAACCTGGTCTCTGCATACTGCACCAGCTGTAGCTTCTGAACGCCCTTCAAGTGTAATCCCATACTGAGTGAATTACAATAACTGAAAGTCACGAAGACAAAGATAAGTTTGAGAAAGAGAGCAAAACGGTTGTAATTGTCACACCAAATGCAAATGTCTATAAGTAGCACCATCAGGTATTCCAGCAGCAATGGGGAGGGAAATCCAAAACATCCTAAAATTGTGACATTCATTGACAAAGCTTTGACGGACACTGTAAACCTTGGGATCAGACATCATTTCTGTCACATTTATTAGAATATGATAAATTCAGTATCAACCATCTCTTATCTGCACTGAACCTCACCCAGCGCCTCTGTATTGATGAGACACAGGGAAAGCACTATTAATGTGTTCTTACGTCAGAATACCAAACAGATATATCTTTAAAAACATTTGGAATTTGATAGTCTCTGGAATTTATTAGCACACAGCATGCCTATCAAAGCTAACAAATACTGTATCAACTCTGATTGTTCTTCCTTGTCTCTCCTCTTTACTGGAGTGCAAATGTTCTGTGAACAATGAGAATTTATTTAGAAGACAGACCAGAAAAAGACACCCAAAAGATACAGTAGAAGTTACTTTCTTTCCCTCCCTCTACCCCAAAATTCCCTCTCCTCCTACTGACCATTTCAATAAGCTGTACTAGCTCCTTTTGCTGTGTGGGTTTTGCTTCCTTTCTGTTTCATCTCTTGTTTCCTGCTGTCATAAACATAAATATTACTGTTTTCCTGATATAGTCCCTGATCCTGTACTGAGGACTGCACAGGTGCACTCCTCTGCCAATGCAGTTCTCAGTGCAGGATTGGGGACATAGGAATTAGAAGAATTGAGTTACAGTAGATGTAACAAAATACAGAAATGGATTACAAATAAGAGAGAGAGATCAGTGACATAATGACTGCACCGGAGCCCAAACCACACAGCTATTTCCCACAGAGGCCTCCCAAATTCATTGAAAAGGAGTGATGGAATAGAACTCTCCAGAACTCCGCACAAATATGTATTGCTTTACATGAACAGTCACCCAAGAACATGCTATGAGATGTCTCAAAAAAGGACGGAATCATCGATGTGCAATTCCAACCATCCCCACTAAGGTCTGCAGTTGAGTTACCAAAAACTTGTGCTCTAGAGTATTAAAGGCTCCAGACAGATCAACAGGAAACAGCATAGACATTTGCCCACACTAGAAGGAAATCATCAGCTAATGAGAGCAGTATAGTTTCTGTGCCATCTCCAGGCCTAAACCCTTATTTTCAGAGGTGTCCAAGTGTTATCAAACATGCCTAATCATTAACTTTTCAATAACTGTTCCAAAAAATGGCAAGTAACTGATAGGATGACAGTGAGATTGGTCATGTCAACAGATGGTTTCTTGAGTAAGAGGCTGACAACACCCTATCTGATGCAAGCTGGTATGCTGGCTCCCTTTAAGGAAGTGTCAGTAATCTCAAGGAGCAATATACCCAATATGATTCAGGTTGATTTTACTGACCATCAATCACATAGCTCCAAATTTCCTGTAGCACTCTAAAGCTCCCTTGTCCCCTCCAGAAGCCTACGGAGCAAGTCTAATTGAAATTCAGCCAGAAAAAGTGTGACATAGGTGGAAGTAGCCAATCTAATCTGAATCTGATCAGACTTATCCAGTGAGAAGTATTCAGCTTGTTCTCCAAATGAATCCACCAAGCCATCAGCCACCCAGAATAATTCAGTTGGATAAGACATAAGGGATGTTGTCATGGAGGAAAAGAATGCAAGCTTTGTCTCAACAACAGCCTGTCACCATGGTATGGAAGCACTCAACAACTGACGACTGCTTGGCGTAATCCCCCAAAATGCTCTACTGCCTTCATTTTTCTCATCTGCTTCTCTTGCACTTCCTTATCTTCCTCCCCAACATGCTGCTTCTTTCTTTTTACTCATCTTCTCCATTTTCATTAACCTTCCGATTGTGAAATAGTCATGGGAAGTTGCTACGACTAAGGAAAGGCTTTATTTTAAAAGATAGGTCTTGCATGTAGACCTGAACATGCTCGGATCTGAGTTTAGTCTAATCCCCTTTATGAGACAATTCCAGAAAAGCATATCCTTTAATTTTGAATTTCACACCAAAATTCAGTGACTCACAATTAACAATGGGGGAGTTGAGCACAGAAACTGCCATTAGCCCTAACCCTAGTACCCCTGTAAATTCTGTAACATTTACTATAGCTGAGTTAGAGATCAAAGTGTGTCAGTTAGAAAAATCTATCAAAGAGATGGTTAACTAATCCAAGATATCCACACCACAAAAAATGTTGAACAAGGCAAATTGTCTTAATTGTCTGCATTCAATTAATTAATGGACATTAAGTTACAGTTGTAGAGAGCTGTGACATTAAATTACTGTACTGTGGAAACAATTACATGTGAGAACATTTTAGATCTTTTTAAAAAGTGCATTCTGAAAAATTATGCCTTTCCAATGAGAATGTAGTCTCCCTCCTGGCCCTTTCTGTACCTGCACCATCTGCTGTTATTTGCATAAAAATTATTTTATGACCTTCCTTAGGAGCTTCACATATACATGTTAAAAATGGTAAGGGAAAGACCCTTGTGGATTCCATAGGATAGTGCTCGGGAAGTGGAAGAACAATTTCCCATCACAACCACTTGAGTGTATTCAAAGAGGAAAGCTATGAATCATCTTGGTATATTCCCACTAACTCCTGCTACATCTGTCAGATGAGACAGCAGCATTCCATGATCAACGGTGGATAAGCCTTGCAGTATAAGTATGCCCCTTAAAATCAGTGAGGCCTACAGCTTTTAGAATCTCCTTTGAAAATCCTGCAAAAAGTTAAGAGGAACTGGAGCTTCCTAGGCACAGGTGTAGCAAGGCAGAAAGTGGTCAGATGAGAAAGAATCCATGTTTCAGACACATTATTTATTTATATATTTTTACTTGGGCCCTTGGCTCTTAAGCACCATAACAATAATTAAATCCAGCATCTTAAGTGTAATTAGTTCAGATAACCTTTAGATAAACATCCAAGTTTTTTGCTGCTTCCCTGAATCAAACCAAGCTCTGTACCTTTTGAAGTTTAACCAGCACATCATTGCACGTTATTCACTTTTTGATTTTGTAATGTATGCCTGCTTTGTTGCTGTTTGGTCTCTGACAGACATGGAGGGTGACATCAATGCAGAATATATTTTGCTTTTAATTAGAATTTAATATTAATTTCCTTTTAATTTGTTTAGAGTCATAATTTGGTAAAATCTGCCTATCTGTAACATTTAATTAAATTGTGGGGTATGAATTTTCTACTTATTCTACACTAATGTATCTTTATTTATAGACACACATAGTCTGAGATGAGTGATCACAATACCAATGAACAGAATTGGGGGGAGGGCATTCGGATGACTCTATTGCTTCTGTTGTCTATTTTCATACTTAATGTTTAAAATATTAGCTCCACACGTTTATTTTTATTCATAACTGTACCACAACAAAAAGTCAGACATGATTAAGGGCATGTTAAAGCATATGATAAAATTATTACCAGAAGAACATGAGATCATTAAATAATGTATACTACTCTGTGCCAGAAAAATAAAACTCATTTTATATCAATTCCAAGCTATTTGGTTTCAGTGTATGGTAATATATTTTAAATGAAAATTATCCAGTTACAGCATGTAATATTGAAAATATACACATTCTTTATTGCCATTAAGTCTGAGAAAATAATTCATATAAAGTAATTTGTTTAATGAACTTCTCTTTTTCTCTACTCAGGAAATATCTTTAAGTAGATAATGATTAGTCTTGAATTTATTAGCTATTCAAGATTATTCATGGAAATTTTCATAAAATTCCTTGAAGGCTTGCTATTTAAACTGAGTTCTTAGTTGCAATCAGTCACATAAATCATATAGTATTGTTTTTGTTCTCTGACTGGAAGAGCATAGTTCTTTTATACTCAGGTTTCTAGTGTCAATGGTCAGAGACAGTGAATGTGAAATTAGCTTCCTGTGAGTATTCAGGTTTAAAAATACTTGAAGTATTTGTGCTAATAAACTTGGATCCCATCACATGGATGCTGGAGGAAAGTGAACATAGAAGTGGCACGACCATGGCAGAAGCGAATTCGTTTCCAAATTTTTTACTAAAAGCTCAATAACAAAACCCTCCTCTGAAATGGTGTAAATTGCAGGAATCAGTGGAAACTGAGATCACTCAGTGAATCGCACAGAACCAGGCCGGAAGGGTCTGATTGGAGAGGGGGCTCAGCAACATAGAGGAAGCGCAGTGCATCTTGTCGGATCAGACCTTTGGTTAGCAGGGAGGGAAACTGGTCTTGCCAACCTTAGTCTCATGACCTGAAGGATCCAATCATACATTGACTGAGCGTCTGTATCTCCTATTGAGTTTGATAGGCATTACTGCTGATGTTCAACACCTCTGAAAATCAAGCTAATGGAGTAGAAGCCTGATAGGTGGAATTTCATATCGCTTTTTTCCAGCTAAGTTAATACTGTATGTTTTTAAATGGCAGATATCAAAAATTAGGCAGGTAAGGTAATATCCTTTTTGGACCAACTTCTGTTGGTGGAAGTGACCAGCTTTCAAGCTTCACAGAGCTCTTTTAGAAGAGCTTGAACAGAGATTAGAAGCTCTGTGAAGTTTGAAAACTTGTCCCCTCTACCAACAGAAGTTGGTGCAATAAAAGAAATTATCTTATCTCTCTTATAGCCTGGGACCAGCACAGCTACAACAACACTGCAGATCGACATTAAAATATCATTTTAAACTAGGGGGGGAAATTGCATCAAAGTATGTACCATGCAAATATTTTTTTAAAATGAATTACCTTTAAAATTTCATATAAACTCTGATATTGGCTCATAGTGTTATGTGAATAACTAATGCACTCAAATTCTCAGGGCCAAAGTATGGTAGGAAATGCAAAATCACAGTAATGTTTCTTAAATGCTTGAGACAAATGTATGTGCTTATGGAAGTTGAAGGTTTGCCAGCCATCTTGAAAACAATAAAATGTAGTTTGCTTAACATGTGCAGCTGTATTTTCATTGCCATCTCTATGGTAAGTGATTCTCAAAGAACATTGGAGGGATATCTAGAAATAATCCAAATCAGCAAATTGCAGTATCTAATTTAATGAATTGTCATAATTATGTTAAGTACTAAAATAATTGTGCACCTGGCCTACAGGGTCCTTCTTGCAAAGTGCCACATACCTCCTATTCAATATGAAACTTGAGTCTGTTATGAAGGAGAGCTGGATTGCAGTACCTTCTGTACGCTGATGAGTCCCAGGTCTGTTTGTCTATCACTTTCAACCCTGTTGGTTCAGTGAAATAAATGGCATTGTCTCAGCATGAGACTGGGGTATGGATGAGGGTAGCTGGCTGAAGTTCAATCCAGACTTCACTAGGACAATATTGATAGGTTGGGGATAAAAACCAGAAAAAAAAACTGGCAAGGATTACATCAACATTTTTGACTGCAGATGGTGGTCCCTGTTTGATACACAGCTTGACAATTTAGGAGTCTTGTTAAACCTTGCCTGTTCCTGGGTGCTCAGATACTTAGCCCCAGTAGCCAAGAACTTGTTTTCTCATGTGTCAAGCCGTATGAGTGGGACCCTTTCTTTCAGATGCAGTTTATCCATGTCTTTGTCACCACGAACATAGAGTACTGTAAAGTGCTCTACATGGGGCTATATCTTAACATTATCTGGAGAGTGCAGCTAATGCTGCAAGCTTATTAAATGGAGCTTCCCACTGAGAGTACTTCACAACAGTTTAGCCTGATCTGCGCTGGATACCAGTTACTTTTCAGGTGAAGTTTAGAGTGTTGATTTTAAAGTATAAAGTCATAAATAATTTGAAATCTGTGTCTCTCCCCATGTGATACTGCAGTTGCAATCAGAGAAGGTCAGAAGGAGGTTTCTGACAATGCAGTTTCCATGAAGAGTCTGCTATTCTGGAACTGGTTTCCCTGCTTGTTCCTGGATTTGTTAACCTTCCAGACACCCTGCATAGCTCATCTTTTTTCTCAGATGTTTGAAGAGTGGAGTGAGTTGAAGGATGTGGGTTTGTGGATTTGTTAGATGCATGGTTTTTATAACTATTACTGTTCTCAAAGTATGCAATATAACTGTTGTCTCTCTGTCTCTTCATCTGCGTATTTATAAGATCACTTATCATAATGGAAGCTGATAGGTGATTATTTTAAACATTGTGTATTTGAAACTTTGATTAAAAAAAAAGGCAGCCAACCTTTTGGCACTTTGATAGAAATCTAACACAGTAAAATAAATAAATAAAAATACTTCTCTCTGCTGTTAACTTCCTCTCTCTCAGTGTAGGAACTTCACAGTTCTTTATGCTTGCCCCCAGTCTCCATCTACTGTAATCTCTGCAGGTCATTCCATGTTTTGGCCCTGTGCTCATGTGGTTTTGCTTTCCTTCCAATATTGGTGTCACCATCAACATCATCATTTTTATAATTGTTGGAAAATGCAAAATGTGCTAGGTTCTTTCACAACCTACATGAAGACACAATTTATCCCGTAAAGTCTTTACATTATAAGGAGAGACAGGAAAAGACAAGGGAAGACAAAACAGAGGAAAATGGACAATACAAAATTAGGAGTTAGTTCAATGGGACTGCACAGCTCTTGGATTTTTTGTTTCTGTTTATTTATTTTGATTTATGTTTTGGAGGGACAGCTCACAACTCTTAACTATGAAATCAGCCACTATCCACGACCGCTTCCTCCTGCATTAGCTCCACACAGTCACCCCTCACTTCGCTCCCAACCTGCTCTATGCTCCTCCCACAAAACTGTCTCCCTCTACTTTCAGCTGGAATGAAAGTTCAGAGAATTTGGCAGTGTTGATATTAGAAAGTTTTTGCCCTCTGGCTGCTCCTGCACTGCCTTACTCCCCCAGTGAGACCCTTCTTCCCAGGGTAAAACTTACACACTGGGAGATGTTGGAACTTCTATGCCCCACCTGTTGGGTGGGCGGTTAGTGGTTGGCACCCCGTAGTGGATCAGTCCTCTGCTCCAGAAAAAGAAAGAGGTTCTCTCAGGCCCACACTAACCCACTGCCCCGTTGCAGCTTCCCCAGCTGCTGCTTCATTCTCTAGCTACCTCACCCCTGGCAGAACTTGTCCTGGAAGAGGTCCTAGGGGTACAGTGTCTTATGTAGGTAGTGAGGCAGTTGTCGAATTTTCACCAAACCCCCAGCAAAGAAGACATGTTACCAGACTTTCATTGGGTTGTAGAAACCCAAACAAATGGGCACATAAGGGATATCTGGCAGGCATGAAAGGGAATTCTGCTTGAAGGCTGATACATGCACATTTGTAATTGCCTGCCTAATCTATCCAAAAAAAGCAGCAAAGAGTCCTGTGGCACCTTATAGACTAACAGACGTATTAGAGCATGAGCTTTCGTGGGTGAATACCCACTTCGTCGGATACATTTCTGATATGTCCTTCACTACATTATCTGAGAGCCATGCACCACGCTATGGTTCATGTTGCAGTCACTTCTCTTGCTCACTAGGAAGGCTTTTCATGTGAATAGATGATTATTGTGAAACATGTTTTTTTCATCCATTCTGTTCCCTTTTCTTCCACTTTCCTGCCACATTATTGAGAGAAGAGAGATCTTATATTGTGTCCAAAGTGACCTCAGGTTGGGGCACATTCAGATATTTTGTAGTAAATTACTCAGGTATAGAAAATGTTTGCAAACATTACATTTTCCTCAATCTGCCCTACATGGGAAGAATCTGTTGTCACCCTGTGAAGGGGTGTACCTGTTCCTTTGAGGCCCCCTGCTGGAGGCCTCATGGTCCTACCACACCCTGACTCAGAAAAGTAGCAGTGAAGGTGCATCCTTCAGGCCTACCTAGAGAAGCTGCAGGGAAGCAGCCAATCAGAGTGCACCAAGCCCAGTTAAAAGGAGCTTCAGGGCCTCAGCAGATTAATTGCTGGCTGGGAACAGCAGGGTGAGAAAGGAGAGGAGTTGAGATCTTTGGACCTGAGGTAAGGGTGAAATGGCTATGTGGGACGTTGTCTAGGGACAACTATTACAGGAAGCAGCATGTGGCTGCTATGTATAGAGTTTCTGGGTCAAGATCTGGATTAGCAGGCGGGCCTGGATCCCCGCACTGGCCACCGGGGAGGTAACCCAAGCCCCAAGAAGGAAAAGGGCTTGTTCAGAGGCCCAAGTGAAGGGCAGGACTTAAAGGGACACCAGAGAACTGCTAAAGGACTTAGAGTCTCTAGGGAGAAAGCCCTGGGGGCACTGCTCTATTCTAGGGCAGACATGGACTTAAAACTAGCCCAGAGACATGGGCTAAAAATGGTAACAAGGGCACAGGGACAGGTCCTGTTGGACCTTTTACCCTGGAAGGGGTTCCTTCGTCTGTTTAGACTGTGTGTGACTCAGCCAGAGGGCTCAGCCAGTGAAGACCTGTCTGATGAGGGCAACAGCTGACAGGGGGCACCACGAGCAGAGCGAGTGCACGTTTGCACCCAGCTGACAGAAGTGCTCACGAGAGGTCAGGGTGCCCCATCACACACCCAAACTATTATTATTAGTCACAGCTTCAAAAGAGTCCAACAAATGGAAGCAGCTAGTAAACTTTTGACATCAGGTGACTGTATGTTACTGTCTCTTGTCAACATTCCAGAAGGCTCCCTATTGTAGGCAGTCAGAGCAGATTCGGTCATCTAAAAATAAAACTAGGTCAGACTTAATCTATCCTGGGAAACAGGAGGATGATATTTGGACCAATGTGGCTGGACTGTTTTTGGAGTGATCAACGTACCAGTGGGAGCTCTGGTAGTGAGTGCAGGCTCCACACCTCACTCTTTGAAAGTACTTTACATACTGAACACTAACTGAGAATCCTCCTCCAGCACTTACAACAATTTCCTCACATCCGGATGGGGCTTCATGCAGTCCTCATAGCCTCAGTGAGCCCAAATTCACTACACTGAAGCAATGTCATCAAACATTAGGAAGTGAACAGTAAGGAAAGTTAGTGGGTCAGACTTTCCATGATCCCAATTGACAAGTGCAATTTAAAGTTTAAAATACGATGAATGAACAATCCCAGATTAAGCACAGTGGTGATTTGCTTGTTCCCATACTTCCCTGCTGTCGTGATTTTACATGTTATGCCATGGCAGCCATGCAAATCAATTACAACTGGAAATGACAACTCTTCCAGTAATGCATATCACCATTGTTTCAAGGAGCAAAAAGCATTCCACAAGTAATATAAAATCTCTTACTTCATCATGTAGTCGCCATTGAGGAAAAGAACATTTCTGTCATGCATACAGTTAAACTCATGAGATTTGCACATGAGCACTCACAGATAAGGCACTTAAATGCGCTAATGTATTGTGTGATTCATGTGATTCTGTTTTACAATATTTAGCATTCTACTACATATGAAATGAATAACATACTGGGATCAAATGTATTGAAGAATCAGAATTTGGAATATAATAACTGGTGCAACAACTATCAGACTTTAAACAATGTTCTGTTCTTTTTATGTTGAATGGATTCATTTTCAGTTAATTTAGGATATAAGTTACAAATAGAAATCTCTCTGTTTTGTTATAATTATGCATAGAAACTTCAGATGTTTAGTATTTGGAATGTGAGTCTTTCTAAAGGAATAATTTAATGACTAGTTGCATTATTAGGTTTTACGTATGCTATATCTAAATATGTCTGATTTTCATTTCCATTATCCATAGCATAATGAGTAGAGATGCACAAAACTAACAAGTTTGATTTGTCAAATTTTGCCTCCACAAAATTAGCCATTTAATCTTGTGTGATTTTGCAAACTCTCTAAGTTTTCTTTATTTGTAGTTTAGGTTTGACAGTAAAATGCAAAATGGTGAACATTCACATGCACTGCTTCAAAGTCCTCTTTCCTTGAGAACTGGGCCCATTTTTGCTAAAAATTTGGCCCATTTTTACTTAAAAATTAGTCCATATGCACAGGATATTAGACCCATTTTTACTTCCAAAAAATTGCATGCCTCAGCAAAAAAGTTTCAGGAAAATGGGTCCATTTCTCAATTTGTAATTAAATGACAAGCAAATACCTTGAATTCTGAATTTTACATTTCATTTGGATTCTTTTATACATCTCTGGTAGTCAGAGTTTATAAAAACCTGCCTGATAAGTAGCCTCCAGCAAGATTAAAAAATGTCATATGCTTTCACCCTCAAGTATATCTTGCCCTGCTTTGTTGGTATTTTAGAAGCCCGCTATTCTGATGCTGCATAGTTAGAGGAGGCTACAGTATTTCAAAGTGACAGGCTTAGAATATACAATTCACCACTTGCCCTTCTCCTCCCAGATAAGAATCCCTGGCCTTCAGTGAACTCTGTTTTTATCCCTGACATACATAAATATTTTAAATAAATCTATTGCCTTTCCTTTGGCTTGTCTTCCATTTGCAGTTGTCAGCCCTGATCTCTACTGTAAGCCATGATGATTAAATAAATATGCTGGGCCTGTCTTGCCACTGCCTTTCACCGTGTACTCTTGGAGGCAACTTCCATGCCTACTCTGATTGTTTGTTAAACTCTCAGATTCAGAATCCAAAGCTCGAGGAGCCAAAAAAAGTTGCATTCTTTACTACCCATCCAGCTGTACAATAAACATAAGGAGATTGGCTGATGGCACTTCAGGTGCCTCACAGCTATATTCCTCCCTCACTTGTCCCCAATAAAACAACTTTATTGTTTGTAGACTGTATATGAGTCCTGAAATGAAATCTTCTTTCTTTGGCTGCTCTTATTGTCCTAAACATTTTGGAAAGCAGTTTTCTACACAGAAACTACACTAGTAGAGCGTGCAATTCCCAGTGAATGTGCATATGTAGAATATTTGCTGCCATCAAAGCTTAGGGATGGTGTAGCAGGTCAGTCCATGGCCAGCTGGCCTAGGGGTCAGGCCATGGCGCCACAGTCCTTTTCACTCTCTCTGTTCTGTAGAGGTACCCTGCCATGTCATACTCGGCAGGCGTCAGCCCCTCCTGTGATTCCCCTATTCTCCCCTTGGGGCTTTCTCATGACAGAGGGATGGGGGGACCTTGACCTCCCCCTCCACTGGGTCCCAACCCAGCATTCTTCAGGGGTGTTGAAGTGTCCAGACCACCCATTGGTCCAGATTTCACTCCCCCAGCGTCTGTTTCTACCAGGCTAGAGATCTTCTCTTTGAAGCATGATCATAGTCTTAGAAATAGCAGTTAGTCTGCCCGGGGCTGGAGGGGGGGGCACTTGTCTGGGCCTCTCATGAGTTCCAACCTCTAAAATGGTTGGAATACCCTCATGCTTATACAGGGGGATCTGGATGACTGCTTCTGAACAGGTCATACCAGTGTCACAGTCACTCTGCATGTAACTCTAGCCATCTACTCTATCTAACCTCTTGATGCAGCGTGTAACTCCCTCCCCACTCCCTCCCCACTTTCCCTGGGCTGCCAGTGCCCTTTTAAACTGTCCCTCCACCTGAAGCATGCCCTGTGACTGCTGAGGGGTAGGGCCTCCCTAGCCCAGTATTACTCCATGCCTGGCTCTGCTGTAGTGGCTATCTGTAAACCCCACCACAGATGGGCATTCCACACATATAGGGTAAGTACAGTAGAAGGCTGCATTATTTTTAGTACACAAGCCAGTGGCATCCCACAGTTCCTGGCCAGTGTGACTCTGTACCACACAGTCCAATACAGGACTGTGGGTAAATTAATAAAGTAAGTATATGTATAATATGATATTTTTACTGTTGTATGTTTTCATGTTTTGTCCCAGCGCCTAGAGCCAGGGATAGATGATTTTAAAATAAATCAAAATAATTATACAGATGCACAGGCTAACCTAAATGGAAAACCATCTCAGGGAAATATCTCACAGAGTTTTTACAAGTCATTCTGTTGTGGTAAAGAGGGGATGCTTCCCCCACCCACCCACCTACCCCCCAGAAATGGATAGAAAATTCTGTGCCTCTGTCCATGGATGTACTAAGATCCATGTGGACCCTGGGATATTTGTAGAGGCATACATATGGAAGAGCAGGGCCTCCATGCTGCTCTCTTGGACTCCTGATAGAGATGTGCCTCAACAAAGAGTGAATGCTCCAAAATAATCAATCAGGAGTCACAAAAGTTTATAGTCATGGAAACAGAGTTAGAGCTCGTTCAGTCTTCAGTATCAGATGATTGGAAATCTACCCAGGCTTGAGGGAAGCCTTCAATAGAGAACACTTCTTCCTAGTTTCTCTCCATCTCTGCCCCTAAATTTTGCCCCACCCAGATTTTTTTCCATTGAAATCCAGGTCAAACATACCACTGACTTTGCTGGCAGCAGGATGAGGCCCTAATTCTGTATTCAGGAAGGTCTTGTAATGGGGGTTCTATTTCATAGTATCATAGGACTGGAAGGGACCTTGAGATGTCATCTAATCCAGTCCCCTGCTACCTTTTGCTACCTGTTTTCCCTCTTACCCTCCCTTTTTTCCATTAGCTTTATCCTCTGTCTTCTTATCTCTCTTGAAAAGAATAAAATAATTATGGGAGCTTGCACACAGCTTCCTAGTTTCATTTGGTTCCTCGTTTCATAATATAACTTCGTATGCCATAAGATTTCGGTAGGTTAAGAGAACATGTCCCATCCAGTGATGCACAGTAGGAAGAAAAGTCCATCTTTTTAATTCAGATTCTGTTTCTTGTGTTTAGTAATGCATCTAATCCCCATACTCAGCCAGAATTTTGCAGAGGACCTAAACCTCAAAGAATGGTATTAGTGCATATTTCTTGTAAATCCATTAATATCCAGAGATCCTGCTTCCTTGCAAAATATTTGTGAGAACTCAGTAATGTCCACAGCAAATTATGCTAATGTGTTGTTCAAGCTTCCCAACTCAGCTCAGCTCAGCACAAATCCTGACCTTCTGATACTTCTGCTGTTCCAGCCCTGGGATTCTCCTGATCAGCCTGCCAATCATGTGGGACGGTGCCACACTATTTGGTGGTTTTTGAGGGTGGGTAAATGTCCGCTTGGGACTAGGATAACATCAACTAATTTAGTGACACATGGGACGTAAAACTGGATCTGAAGACCAGAATTCAGAAGTGAAAGTGTTCTGAACTAAACTCAACCACAAGTTATTGGGCTAGACACAGGAATCCCTAGGTGAAATATATGACTTGTGTATATATATGCAGGAGGTCAAATTAAGTAGTTATATGGTCCATTCTGACCTTAATAATCTTTGAAACTGATGAACCACTTAGCTCCTTGGGATCTCCTGTTAAGAACCAAGCTTTTATTGATTGATTGTTATTACATATTGAATTCATCTACTGCTTAGTAGGAAGTGGGGTAAATTTGTACACCCTTGTTTAGACTGTGCAAGACTCACGTGGTAGCATTTGGGGATCAAGTGGGCCATAAAATGCCTAATACACTAGACAGTACACAATAAGAGTTCTAAACATCTTTAGAAATATAACATTTTAAAAAGTGTTTTGCCTATAATAATACATTTTCAGACTCACGGGAAGATACCCAAAGGCATTCAAACAGTAAAAACAATAGCAGCTGTGCAGAAACAATGCTACACTGTGATAGCTGCAATTAAGATAATTTGCAGTGGAAATGTTAGTCAGATCTAACATTCTGACTGGAAAATGGAAATGTATGTCAATTTCAGCTGAATAGTTGGCAGAAAAGGAAAACAATCCATTACAGTGTTCAGTGTGTAAGGATTCAAAAGAACAATGTCTAAAAAGACCTTTGGAGACCCTCATGCTTTTGATGTCAGACCTTTGCTTTCTTTCCATGGGAGGCCAAGGAGTCTCATTGGAGAAAAGTACAGAAACTAAAAGGGACCTGGGGGAGTTTTCTGCCCACTGTCCCTACCATGCAGGAAGGAAGACAAGGTGCAGAGGATGTGGTTTCATTAGGCTGCAACTTTATTAACTCACTTGGGAAATACCCAACAATAATTGTATAATGCAGGTCCATTCTTTCCTTAAGCATTTCCACTTATTGGGCTAATCTTGTGGTTAGTCCTCCCCGCTCCCAGCTTGGTCCCAGCCCATTGCTGGGACCCCACCACCCTCCCCTGCTATGAGGGCTAAGGGAATCTTGGGAAAAGGGGTTTGTCTCCCTGGTGCAGTTTCCTGCCCATTATGTTTGTATTACCATGCAAAGGAATGATCTGTCCCTTTGTTTTGTTCCCTATCTTCTTTGTCTTTTCTTGCTCATAATAGGTTGTTTTACTGACTGGATTTTCCTTTACACTCAGAACTCTCAGATTCTATCGCTGTGTTTACCATGATCAGTAGTGAACCAATTCTTGTGTTTAAAAAAAAAAGAGTTTGGGTTTTTTTACTTATTCCAGAATGGTAGACAACAATCAAGTTTAGAAACTTCCTGTTCTGCTCTCGACAAGTATAGACCACAGACAGCAATGACATCTACATTTTTTAACATCTTTTTGTTATTGTCTACCAAGTGTATCTGTGCACTGTCCTTTTGCCTCTTAGGAACCTATGACTCTTTTTGTTAAGGAAAAAAACTATAGTACATAAACTAAGTTGTCCTTGATAATGCCAAAACACAAATAATAGAAATGTAGGGCTGGAAGAGAAGTCATCAAGGCCAGCCTCCTATGCTGAGGCAGGGCCAAATAACCCCTGACAAGTGTTTGTTCAACTTCTCTTGTGTATTAATGTGTTTTGATTATTACATTCTCCTTAGAAGCAGTGCATTTACATTAGCAGAGGAGGACTTTTTTTGTCAATTTCACCTCACTTTCATTGCCACTTTCACCTGACATTTTGCAACAACAAGACCTGTAGTGATTTCATTAATTATAAAACACAGCTAATGATCTTCATTCCTCTGCCCCCAGTCCAGAAGCTTGCTAAGAAATGAATTAGTATTGCAAGACATAGAGTAACGTTAGTAACAGCACATTGTCACCTCAGTCTGCACAAGTAGATTTTTGGCTAAATGTAATGCTTGCCTGCTTAATGTCACAGTGCTTGCAAATGGGAAGCAGGTTAAATTCATGTCACTTTTATAAACAGCAATTGCATGTAAATAAATGAATTGATTCATTGTAGTCTCGTTAAGATTAGCATAACAGCTCACACAGGAGGACATTAAAGAACAAATGTGATATGGTTACATTTACCACATGAAGACCAGGATGTGATTTTAATTAGATCTTGGAAAGGTACTTCTGTTAAAATAAAATGAAAACACAGGTGGTTGTTACTTGTAGTGAGTTCACTCTAATTCCCAAAAATACTATTTAAAGCAAATACTAGAGGAATCATTTTCTGCTTAGCTCTCACTGAATAGACAAACACCTTTGCAGCTCCAAGTAGTCAAAAACATTTGCAATCCAACTTGCTTGGAGTTGGAGTAGCTGGTCTGTATTTTAATATTTTTGAAGTCTAAAAAGGCAATAGGTCACCTTAAAAAATCCAGGCAGTTTTCAAGAGTGATAACAGTTCTACTTGTTTTTTCTTTAGCTATATTTGATATGAGTTTATCTCGCAGATAATCTCAGCAACTAAGAAGGCAAAATCATTGAAAACACTTGGACGCAAGCAGAGGATCAGCGAGGAAACTGAATCTGACGGTGAGGAGGGCATGCATGAAATTAGAAGGAAAAATGGGCAAAGAATACAGAACGTTGTGCAAAGAAATTTGTGTGAAGATCAAAGAAGATTACGAAGACTTTAGAAAGAAGAAACTGAGAGAGGCAGTCAAAAAGAATGAGAGTTTGAAGAAGGTAGAAAGAGATGTTAGGCTGAAACAGATTATCCCGGCAGCACTGAAAGATGAAAATGGTGAAAGGACATCAGAAAGGAGCAAGATGAATGAAATATGTACAAAATTCTACAATGATCTCTACTTCTCACATTCACTGTCAAGGCAACAGGTTACAGAAGAAGTTCCCAACGATATGTGGGAAGAAATTGAATAAGCAGTTCATAATATAAAAAGAGGGAAGAGTCCAGGAGTGGATGATGTTTGGCCAGAATATCTCAAAACAGGTGAAGATACTCTCTTCAAAGCATTTGTGCCATGGTTCACCATCAACATCAACAGCTAGTTGCTGTTCTTCCAGATGCATGGAAGAAATAAAAAGCAATAATATTGATGAAGAAAGGTGATCCAGAGGAAATGAGCAACTACCGTCCAACCACATTCCTCTCACAAGCGTATAAAGTCTTCATCCGCATCATACTCAATCAGATTAAGAAAGATCTTGAAATGCATGGAAGCAGAGAACAAACTGGTTTCTGCTAGGGTATTCGACAATTGATCACATCCACTCAGTTCGGCAACTCATCAAAAAAATGCAAGGAATACAAAGTACCACTGTGTATTGCATTTGTCGACTATAAAAAACATTCAACTCGGTAGAGATTAACGCTGTACTCAATGCGCTCAATGAAATCGTAATTGACCTGAAATACATTGACCTGCTAGAAGAAATTAACCGCAATTGCGCGACAAAGATATTATGATTCAACATCCCCTGCATTATTACTATACACAGAGGAGTCAGACAAGGCAACACAATCTCACCGAAGCTGTTTGCAGCAGTACTGGAGTTGCTGTTCAAGAAATTGAAGAAGAAATCAGAATTGATAGAGAACAGTTAACACAACTTCTCTTTGCTAACGACTGTGTAATACTGGCAAAGGACACTGCACAACTGGAGAACAAATTGCAGCAACTGCAAACACTTTTGCATGATATCGGGTTGGAAGTGAACACACTGAAGACAAAGTGGATGCAGAATGAGCATTGTGCAAAAGGAATCATCACTATAAATGGGAAAGAAATCAAGGACATTGACAAATGTATTTACCTGGGTCAGCAGCTGAGCAGAGACAACGCATTTGAAGGGGAATGCAGTAGGAGGAGAAAGACGAGGTGGGCATGTTTAAACAAAATAAAGACATCTCTAACAGATGATGAAATGCCCATGAAGAAAAAGAGAGAATGTTTAACTCCACTTTTCTGCCAGCAATGATATACGGAGCAGAAAGCTCGTCAACAACAAAATCGGAGGAAGAAAAATTCTCCGTCAGAGAGCAATTGAAAGGCGAACGTGCAATATATCGCACAGTGATCATATACTGAATGAGGAGCTCAAAAGGCATACAGAGGTGACCGATGTAGTGCAGGCGATGTACGATGGAAAGCGAAGACGGGAGGGTCATGTAGTCCGCAAGCAAGAGAATAGGTGAACAACCCGCATCAGTGACTGGATTCCCAGAAACCACAAGCGACCGCTGGGCAGACTGAAAATGCACTGGGCTGATCCCATGACAAAACTCTTTGGCCAGAAATGGAAACAACATGCTCGCAACAAAATAGAATGGTGTGGTGTCGACTTGCATTCGTGGAGGAATGGGTTAGGACAAGCTGGACAAAGGTGAGAACGGTGATATTTGATATTTTAAAACAATTATAATAGACTCTATAACTGAGTACCTGACCAGATTGAATCACATCCAATTTCTAAGTAACATTACCCCTATTGGTAACACTGTCCATATTTCAGGGTCATTCCTTTGTAAGTGTTTGTGCTACTGTATAAACTCTTGAAGCAGCAAAGAATCCTGTGGCACCTTATAGACTAACAGACGTTTTGCAGCATGAGCTTTCGTGGGTGAATACCCACTTCTTCGGATGTCTTGCATCCGAAGAAGTGGGTGTTCACCCATGAAAGCTCATGCTGCAAAACATCTGTTAGTCTATAAGGTGCCACAGGATTTTTTGCTGCTTCTACAGAACCAGACTAACATGGCTACCCCTCTGATACTGTATAAACTCTTGTAATTAGTGATGGCCAAACTATAAAAGCTTCTAAGGTTTGGATAAGTACCAAAAATGTCAGTGCTTCTGAGACTTTTCTAAATTATCTGCACTCTTTAGTTACTTAAAATGGGACAAGATATCACATAAGAACAGGCTCTTTTTTGGGAGAATATAGCCATCTTTTACTTCAAATCCAGCACATAGGAGGCCATGTGGCATCATATCATGATGAATAAGCATTTCAAATTGATTACAAAGACTAGGGTACAGATATACTGTATCTGTATGAAAGCAAAGATCAGGACAATATGTATACAATCCTGGAATGGTTAAATGTTTTACATTAAAAACATGCAGGGTTTTTTTCCTCAGAAGTATGAAAACAATTGGTCACATCACTAGGTACCGCCAGTCTGCAGAATCTGAAGGGGCAGCAAATATGAATTTATGCCACCTTGGTGCTCCCTTGATTCTTGAGTCAGACAGTGGCCAGTTTGGCCCCCTGCACAACTTAGAGAAGCCTTAAGACTGCTCTAACTTACCGCTAACTGCAACTGTCTCCTAGGGTGAACCACTGCAAAATTTGAGAACACAGCAGGACTCAGCCATTCACCTTATTAATACCATCAGCATGCCCCCTAGGTATGTAGGGGGGTGAGGTAGACCCTGCTATGACAAGTCAGAGGAAGCATCAGCTGGCTTTTTGTGTTAGCATTACAACCTCTCTGTATGCTGGTGATGTACAGGGGCCACATAGGGCCAATGAGCTGACCCAGTATCTGGATGAAATTGTTATTATTATACCTCAGTAAATCATTTCTATATCATGGCAAATATAAGCTTATCTAGGTGTATTTAATTTAGATTAGGATTCCAACCCAACACCCTTAAATTGTGTCTGTCCCTATTGAGACATTACACTATTGTCAATATGAGAATAAATGTTCTGTTTCTTCTTATCTGTAGCAGAAAGCCACACAGGAGGCACTGGGGAAGTTTGTAGGAAGATGCTCTGAAGCGAAGGAAAGAGATGAAGAGAAAATAGCTTGAATGTTTTAATGGCAAAATTCCGTTCATTTTAATGGTGCAGCATCAGGGCCCCAGCTATTAAGGAGAATCATAGAGGGTCTAACATAAAGGAAAGTTATAATACAAGAAAAGAAAATTACATATGAATGTTGATATTGTCACAGTATCCTTCTAGACCCTACCAACTTTAGTGAATTACACAAGGATTATTCTTTTGAAAAAAATTCACATGACTACTCTGACAGCAGTCATAAAGTGTGAGTTATCTTTCTACAATCCAAGGACTCCTTTTTGCAAACACAGGCATACTTTTCATATTAGTAATTCTGTAGACCACTCATATATTACGGTTAATTGAGACAGTTTGTGTGCATAAACTCATACATATGCATAAATGTATGCCAGATCAGAGCCTAAGTAAATGTATGTTTCCAGTTTCATTCAACTAATTGTTCTACGAGTATCATATCATATTCTTCAAGCTCAGTTTTGTAGAAAATTGGTAAGGGAAGCAAAGGGACACAAGAAGAAATATATGGGAGCACAGTTAAGTATAATAAGAGCAGGTTTTTTAAGTTTATTAGGAACAAAAAGAATCCTAACAATGGCATTGGTCCATTACTAAATGGATATGGTAGAATTATCAATAATAATGCAGAAAAGGCAGAAGTGTTCAATAAATATTTATGTTCTGTATTTGGGAAGAAATAGATGAAGCAGTCATATCAGATCATAACTCTAGTATCTCAGGAGGATGTTCAACAGCAATTACTAAAGTTAAACATTTTTAAATCAGCCAGTCAAGATAACTTGCATCCAAGAGTTTTAAAAGAGCTTGCGGAGGAAGTCAGTGGACCATTAATGCTGATTTTTCAATAAGTCTTGGAATACCAGGAAAGTGTCAGAAGACTAGAAGAAAGCTAATGTTGTGCCAATATTTTTAAAGGGTAAACGACAATGCTTGCAATTGTAAGCCTGTCAGTCTGACTTCAGTCTTGGGCAAGATAATAGGGTGACTGATATGGGACTCCATTAATAAAGAA
Source organism: Mauremys reevesii (assembly GCF_016161935.1). NCBI lineage: Eukaryota > Metazoa > Chordata > Testudines > Geoemydidae > Mauremys > Mauremys reevesii. The sequence continues at coordinate 107,576,361 of NC_052627.1, read as the reverse complement.
ATAGAGGGTAATATAATTAATGCCAATCAACTGAATTTATGGAAAACAGATCCTGTCAAACTAACAATATTTTTGATGAGGTTACAAATGTGGTTGACAAGAAAATAGTGTTGATGTAATAGACTTAGACCTCTGTAAGGCATTTGACTTGGTACAGCATGACAGTTTGATTAAAAAAATAAACCAATACAAAATTAATATAGTGCATATTAAATGGATTAAAAGCTGAATAACGAATAGGTCTCAAAATGTTATAAAGAAAGAATCATCAAATGGGTGTGATTTCAGAGGGATCCTGCAAGGAATGATTCTTGGCCTTACTCTATTTAAAAATTTAAAATCCTGAGCCAGCAGCTGTTCATGCACCCCAACTCCCTGCCCCAGCCCTGAGCCCCTTCCTGCACCCAAACTCCCTCCTGGAGCCTGTACCCTGCACCCCCTCCTGAGCACCCTCCCACATCCAAACTCTCTCCTGGACCCTGGACCTCGCACCCCCTCCTGAGCCCCCTCCCGCACCCAAACTCCCTCCTGGAGCCCATAGCCCCACCCTCTGCCCCAGCCTGGAACCCCCTCCCATACCCTGAACCCCTCATTTTTGGTCCCACCATGGGGCCGGCCCCCAGAGGCCATATCCTCACATACACCCCAACCCCCTGCCTCAGTCCAAACCCCTTGGCTTCAGCCCAGAGCCCCCTCCTGCACCCCAAACCCCTCATCCCTGGCCCACCCCAGAGCCCGCACTTCAACCCCCTGCCCCAGTCCAGTGAAAATGAGTGAGGGTGGAGGAGAGTGAGCAATAGAGGGAGGGGGGGTGGAGTGAGCAGGAGGCGGGACACGGGTTTTTGGTTTTGTGCGATTAGAAACTTCGCAACCCTAATATCAAGTAGGAGTAGAGAAGTTATTTTACCTCTATATTTGGCACTGGTGTGACCACTGCTGGAATACTGTGTCCAGTTCTGGTGCCCACAATTCAAGAAAGAACTCAATACATTGAAAAGGGTTCAAAGAAGCCTCGTGGGAGTGATTAAAGGATTCAACAACATGCCTTGGAGCAATAGACTCAAGGTGCTCAATATAGTTGCTTTAACAAAGAGAAGGTTATGAGGTGACTTGATTACAATAGATAAGTACCTAGGTAGGGAACAGATTTTATACTGAGGTGTTCAGTCTAATAGAGAAAGATACAATATGACCCAATGGCTGGAAGTTGAAGCTAAACAAATTCAAACTAGAAATAAGGCATACATTTTTAACAATGAGAGAAACAGGCCATTGGCACAATTTACCAAGGGTTGTGGTAGATTCTCTGACACTGACCATTTTAAAATCAACATTGGATGTTTTTCTAAAACATATGCTCTAGGAATTACTTTGGGGAAGTTCTGTGGCCTGACTCGAGGATCACAATGGTCCCTTCTGGCTTTAGAATCTATGACCTTTCTTGCTTAACGCAAAATGAAATATTCAGCTGCATTCATGAAAGGAAGTTGATACATATGGACTCATCCTCTATTTTTATTTCACACCAAATTATGATTTGAATAAAAGAGCATGAAGCACAGACAATCATCTCAGCTTGGCTGCCTGTTTTAATTAATCATCCCAACTCATACTTTGCCTCTCTGAGAAACTGAAATTCTTTTCAACTGTAAAACCAAAACTAGTTCAGAATGTTTGAAATGCCAAGAGGGCTGCAATCCAGTGGAATTTGTACTGGAGGGAACCAGCCAATAAAAGACTCCAGGGGAATCTCATAAAATGTTCCTCCTTACCTGCTTTTTAATCAGTTCATCTATGCAAGGGGGTGAACTGTCCATCATTTATTACTCTCAGTCCTTACTCATGCAGTTTCCCATATTTTCAGTGGAAGTTGGCTTGAGTAAAACCTGAGTAAAACACTAAGACCACCAGAGTTTTGCCCCTTGGTGCCATGGGCTGTATGGTAGGAACCGTACTGTGACTCAATTATTCTGTTTGATGTTCCCTAATTTATAGTACTGATGCAGCCTCCATTTTATTTTCATTTTCTTAATGTGCTATTTTTGCTATAATTATATTTTTGCTCCCATTTACTTGTGTTGTAGGTTCATAGTGAAACCATGATACTAAAAACCAAGTTGTTTAGCAGATAAGAATAGAACTTTAACAGGAACATATTTATTTCATAAGGTACAATTTGTGGTAACATTGTAGCAGACAGCAAATCAGGTAAACTTGTTTAAAAATGTATTGAGAATTATTGATTCCCTTTAAGGTAACAATAAAGCAAATGTGAAAAGAAAGTTACTATTCATATGCACTATTGACAAGTGTGTTTTCCGTGTTTGACAGTAAATTTTATTTTACATTTCCTATTAAAAAAGCCACACTGTAGTGATCCAGAAAGAAATCTGCACTGATTTATACTCTTACTTTCCCAGAAGAAATACTGAAGAAAGTGATGTTCGTGAATATAATGCACTACATTAATCAGTGCTGACTAGCAGAACTGTGAACAGTTTGTTAGGGAATTTAATCCCTTTTATTTGGCTAGCTATTTTTACAAATTTTTGATTGTTCAAAACTGTCAAACCATTATTATAAACATATTTGAGATATCGAATATTCATGAACTGTTAGCAGTGAACAGTCAATTGATTTGATGGTCATACTCTGCTAATACTTTGTGACTGTATCTGTTCCCTGACTGGATGACCTAGACCTAGATTCAGCAAAGTACGGAAGCACATGCTTAACTTTAAACGTGTAAATCCATCCCTATTCAGCAAAGACACATGCTTCAATCCCATTTTGCTCAATGGGATATAAGTATATGCTTAAAGTTCAGCATGAGGTTAAGTGCTTTGCCAAACTGAGATCCTAAACTACTTCCACTTCAAAACAATTTTTTTTAATCACAAAATAATTCCTTTTCTTGATTAAATGAATCTTGGCTGTGGCCTGAAATTCTCATCTAGAGACCATTTGTATGACTCAAACATCACCCATGTGACTTGTGAGCAACTAACAGTAAAGGGGCCTGACTAGACAGAATCAAAACACATTTTTTAATATGACAAGCTACTTACACACAGGTTTTTTTATTATATTTTATTTTTTGCTGTTTGAACAGCTCCAGATACTGTGGCAGACCACTGGAAGTCTGTGTCTTTAAGGGTGGAGGTTTCCAGACAGAGCAGAAGGAAACTCTTCATGGCAGCACATGACAACCTTCTTTCACTCATGATAACTAGCAGCTATGAGTATGATGCGTAGAACATATATTTCTAATCTATTCACCACCATTTTATCTACAGCTTTAAATCATTTCAAGGGGTTTTGGTTGGTTGGTTGGTTGGTTGGTTTTTTTACCCCAGATGGGAATACTCTTCCTCTAACCTCCTTTTTCAGAACTGCTTTCTTAAATGGGGATGCTCCAGGCACTGCAAGGTCAGCTTCATACCTCAGGAAAATGTCTGAATGAAAAACAAATCTTTCATCATGTCATAAAGCTGGCAAGATTTTGACTCAGTCTAACCTCTGCATATGGCAGTGGGTCCCAAAACCTTTCACAAAAAAGCTCTCTGCCCTCCGCTCTCCACAAGATCCACTCTAAGCGCCAACAACTGAAGCATCCCCATTGATCACTATGTTAGATTAGATGTTAAATTTTCAACAGTATTTAGGTCCCTAAATGTGCAATTGAGGTATCTAAATATGTGTAGTGGGATTTTCAAAAGCAGCTACGCAGGACAAAGGCCAACTCACATTGATGTGAGGATTTACTCAGGAAAGAACTCAATGGGAGTTGGGCACCTAATCTGCCTATGTTCTTTTATAAATCTATATTCTCTTCATATCATGCAAGGAGGAAAAAAATGTCTAATGTGTTGAGACTTTAACATTACAAAATATTTTTCTTACCCTGTGTTTATAATTCTGATAATCAAATCAGTGATTAATCTAATTTGGTTATTATCCAGGCCTTTCTGTCCTCAGATCATGTCAGGAGACTGAGTCCTGGGCAGTCTGGCCTAATGGTCGGACCAGGAATCAGTCTGAATGCCAGGGCCAAGGTTTGAGGCTGAGCCAGGAATTGGAATCCAAGGTCAGACTCAGATTACCTGAAATTAAGGAAGGCAGGAGCAGGGCAGGTTTAAGGCAGGATCAAGGATGGGACAAGAGTAGAACAATGCCAGGTGCAGGCAGGGTCAAGGTTAGAATAAGGCAGAAGCAAGGCAAGCACAGGGAGACAGAGAATACATAAGCATTTGCTAAGAGCTGCTGCTGGCCTTAAGAACAGGCCTGCTAACTTCCTCAGCCAATCAGGCAGGGCAGACCATCAACCAGCCTAGCTAATGCTGTGCTCATTAGGCCATCAGGAGACTGAGCAGGAGCAGATGCAGGGCCTTATTCCTGACTGATCTGAGTGAACCTTGAAAACTGAATGAACAATAGCTTGTCCAAGCCCTTGAGATAAAAGAGAATCTTGTTTAGCTGTTAGCAGTATAGGAACTATGACATAGCTGAGCAATTATAATTCCAACCAGTAGAGGACAGAGGTACACAAGTACACTTAGCACAACTTGTTCAGCAAAGTGAGAGAAAGAGAATACTTTCCGAGCTTTCATACAGGTTTAAGCCCTTATATACATCTTCCCTACCATGTCTATTGCTTTGTTTCAGACAGAGCACACTTCATATATTACCTTTGTTGTGTCAATTGTTAACCTCAGTATTAAAGCACTGCAACTTTTATTCTATGCTCTCATGACAATGATTGTTATACTGAGGACAGGGAATCACAGAAAATGAATTCCATTCCTTTGACAATAATTGTAAAGAGACGAGTAAATGGTAGACACCAAATGCATTACCATAACAATTCTCATACTGTTCTGATTACAATCATATGGTCCTTCCGGATGTCATCCTGCTGCAAAGAAAGGAGATGTAAGTATTGCTAGAATCTCTAGTAAAACTCTTTCGACAGCTCCAACATTAACCAACGATTTAAATGCATTACATCAGTAAAAAGATTTTTAAAAAAGAAGGTGTCTGCATCTGCAAGATTATATGTTACCTCAGATACCAAGGTAATGGTGGAACATCACTGTCTAAATACCCAATATTCAGTCATCTGCTGAAAGATAGATCCTTAAAACTTTGTTTGTTACAATGTAGCACTTTTTTCTGTATTTTAAGGCTCATCCCACTTCAGTCATGGGAAATAATGAAATATCCTAGAGTTTGAAATCCCTTGCCTAGTGAAAAAACAGCAGGGTTTAATGGTTGCTTGCAACCGTCTCAGCAGAAAAGAAAGGTCAAGCTAACCATTTTTCCATGTATATTTGAAAGCATTTTAACAGAGAAAATGTAAATGATACCAAATAGATAAACTGTTATCATGCAGACTTTGAATTTAACAACCATGCATAGAAATTAAAATATTGGGAATACCTTAATTGTCCTAACTTGTTGATAATATATAATCAGTTTGATAAGCAAACAAAATTAAGTATTTCTTCACACAATGCACAGTCAACCTGTGGAACTCTTTGCCAAAGGATGCTGTGAAGGCCAAGACTATAAAAGGGTTCAAAAAAGAACTAGATAAGTTCATGGATGATAGGTCCATCAATGGCTATTAGCCAGGATGGACAGGGATGCAAAAACATGCTATGAAGTATCCCTAGCTCTGTTTGCTAGAAGCTGGGAATGGGCAACAGGGGATGAATCACTTGATGATTACCTGTTCTATTTATTCACCATGGGGCACCTGGCATTGGCCACTGTCAGAAGACAGGATACTGGGCTAGATAGACCATTGGTCTGACCAAGTAGGGCCGTTCTTATGTTCATTGTCATAGCTGTTCACAAACAGCAAATGATAAGGGGTATAGAATCATAGAACTGGAAGGGACCTAGAGAGGTCATCTAGTCCAGTACCCTGCACTCAAGGCAGGATTAAGTATTATCTAGACCAGCCCCGACAGATGTTTGTCCAATCTGCTCTTAAAAATCCCCAATGATGGAGATTCCACAACCTCCCTAGGCAATTTATTCAAGTGCTTAACCACCCTGACAGTTAGGAAGTTTTTCCTAATGTCCAACCTAAACGGCCCTTGCTGCAATTTAAGCCCATTGCTTCTTGTCCTATCATCAGAGGTTAAGAAGAACAATTTTTCTCCCTCCTCCTGTAACAACTTTTTTGTGTACTTGAAAACTGTTATCATGTCCCCTCTCAGCCTTCTCTTCTCCAGACTAAACAAACCCAATTTTTTCAATCTCCCCTCATAGATCATGTTTTCTAGACCTTTAATCATTTTTGTTGCTCTTTTCTGGACTTTCTCCAATTTGTCCACATTTTTCCTCAAATGTGGCTCCCAGAACTGGACACAATCCTCCAGTTGAGGCCTTATCAGTGCAGAGTAGAGTGGAAGAATTACTTCTTGTGTCTTGCTTACAATACGCCTGCTAATACATCCCAGAATGATGTTTGCTTTTTTTGCAACCTGTTACACTGTGGACTCATATTTAGCTTGTGATCCACTATGACCCCCAAATCCCTTTCCTCAGTACTCCTTCCTAGGCAGTCATTTCCCATTTATGAATTCTAAACAGTCATTCAGAATCCATGCATTTTCATAAGTGCATTTTACAGTATTTTCTCAGCCCTAAGAGTGAGCTACAAACAGCGGCAGGTCCAGGCACCAGCGCTCCAAGCACGTGGCTGGGGCGGCAAGCTGCGGGGGGGTGCCCTGCCGGTCCCTGCGAGGCTGGCAGTCAGGCAGCCTTCGGCGGCTTGCCTGTGGGAGGTCTGCCAGTCCTGTGGCTTCGGTGGCAGGTACGCCAAAGCTTCGGGACCGGAGGACCTCCCGCAGGTAAGCCGCCAAAGGCTGCCTGACTGCCATGCTTGGGGTGGCAAAAAAGCTAGAGCCACTCCTGGCTAAAAAAAGCAGGCATATACACAGAACCAATATCCTCATCTTGTATTTTAAGGAAGGTATATTGTACAGTTCCTAGCACAGAGAGGTCCTAATCCTAGTTGGGGCATCTCAGGGCTACTGCTATGTACATATAGAAGAGGAAAGGAAGAAAGCAAAGTAGTCAGATTAATGCTCTAGTTGCTGTGTTTACAAGGTGTCACTTTCCCTATCCACAGTCAAATGGCACCAAAGAAGGTGAGATTTAATTTCCCACCTTTTAAAAATCAACAAAATTATTGCTAATCTGATTCTTCCAATTGACCAAAAACCTACTAAGTCATATAAGCAATAGACAAATACACAAGCATAATAGGAACTGGGATTTGGAAAGTTAATTGACCTATTAGTTGAATGATCACTACAAACAGTGAGCACTAAAATGGAATTCCAATGTTCACAAGATTGAGAGACCGAAAGCATTATCATTCATAAATAATTATTACTAGACACCCAGAACAGATTACAGGCTCATGCACCCTGTTACCCTGGTGAAAATAATGGGACTCCAGTAAAAAGTAAAGTTTTTAGTGTTACAAAGTGGCACAGCACCCAAGGGTATTTTACAAGAAAGGAATCTGTAGCAACAGAAAATGGCAGCTATCTCAGTTCTCATTCCACAGTAGTGAAATGTATAAAGTGTTATTGCACAGAACTGTGTGAGCTTTGAAAACAATGTTATTGCCAAATAAGCATGCATAACATTCACCAGCCTTTTTGTGTGATCTCTTAATGCTGAATGGTAATTCGACAGGCTTCCTCCAAAATAGAATAAATACAAAATAGGACCTTCAGGCTAGTCATAAATGAAACTTCAAAGCAACTAAACTGGATTGCCTTGAGTGCAAACCTCTTTTTACATTCCCCACCCCCACATATGTAGATCTGACCCACTGAATTTTCCCTATGGACTGTATCCATTTGTTCAGTAGACTACAAAGTTAGAGCTATTTCAGAAACTGAAATATACTAATAGCTACATATGGTGGTAAAAACATCCATATAAATACCTAAATATCTCTCCCTATTAAGAAGCCAAAAGGACATGCAGTATATTAGAAGCTGTAATATCATGACTCAATATTTATTAATATTTAAGAGCACCTATATATTTTAAATATGGTGTCTTGTTTAAGCTTCACAAAGAATTCCACCCAACCAGTAGCTGAATGGCAACAAATGCAACCAATGAAACACACTAAATCAAGTAATTTAGAGGGTAGAATTTTCTGAGAATTATTCTAATCTTTTCATGGTTGTCACAAACAAGACTGCAGTAACAAAAGATAGTTCAAAGCATTTTTATACTGCTTTGAAGGTATTAAGCAATATATGTTTTCCCTTGTGTGCTTTGATATGAAATTAAAATATATATGCTGCATGTAAATACATTGTCACTGAAGGTAAGTAATATGAAGCCTTAGTTACTTAAGCAAATTCCAAGTAAACCTGACCTGAACATGAGGGGGAAAATTCAGACTTGTAGGAAGGTGTAACTCTTTTGACTTAATTATGGAAATTTAGGAGTGGAGCAACTATGGCACTGACTGTGTAAATCCCCTGAGAATGCTCTGTGTATACTATCACTCAGACAGAGTAGAGTGCCCGTGAAGTTAATAAAAGGGCTATGTACTTACTCCTAAACTGAATTCTGGTTATATAGTTTTGATAATAAAATAAAAAGAAATATCTTTCATGAGTAACATTTTTCACAAGGTGATAGTACCTGCCACATTTATTCTTCATCTGTTCCTTGTCCTCTTTGCCTTTAAATGAGAGGAGTGAGAAGGCAATCTCACTGGAAATTCCAATGTGAAGAATGTCGCTTCCTGCAGTTTTGGCAAATATCATGTGAAAATATCGTTGCCTGCATTCGTCCTTGAATTACAACACATCTGCTTTATTTATGAAGAAAAGGACATTTTAAAAAATGACATTAGCTGCACAAACTGTAGAGCTAGTCACAATTTCACAAAGATTTTGCTGAGATTTTTGTACAAAATATATCGCTATGTTTTGACTAGATCTAATTAACACACAGTTCATTGTCACTGCTCAGGTTTCTGGGAAGATATAGTTCTCATATGGACTTCAAGGAGACCACTCAGTGGCTTAAAATTAAGCAAGTGCTAAGAGCTTTGTTGGATCAGAGCCAGAATGTATAGAATCCATGTAAGGCCAAGCCCTAAATAATTCTGAGTCATCTTTTGCAACCTCACTATTCACCCTCTTTCCAAGATCATTCATAAATACATTAGAATGGTGTTACTGCTTCAGAAATTTGGGACTTCCCAAAATTAATCTTTTTCAATGTTGAAAATTAAGCGTTCATTCTTATTGTATGAATCTGATTCTTCACGCTGCTATAGCAGTTTTATACCCCAGTAATGCTGAAGCCAAAGGCTTTATTCCATATAAACAATATCTTATGAACCAGTGATGTGACTCACAAACCATGCTTGTTATAAACTCTTGAATGCTGATATGCTCAGGGAGACATGAAATTGATCAAAACATAAAAAGGAACCGAACTGGTAAAAAATAAAAAATGTCAGTTGCAACAGTTGCGGAGTAGGAAGAGGTTAAAGCAAAATCAATGTGTTTGTTTATTAAAACAATCTGAATAACTAGGAGTAACCATGGCACCAAATTGGTAATTAATGCCAGTTTGTCTTCTCTTCAGCAGAAAAACAAAACAGAAACCACCCTTAATTTTTCAGTTCTAATTTATAGAGCATCTACTGCTTTACTACCATAGCAATTATTCAGGCACTGTCAGAATATTAAAAAAAAAAATTTCTTTCTTGGTAACCTTTAGTTCAACACTTCAAAATAATGTACTCACTTTAGTACAGTTAGACACAACAAATATTTGAGTTACTGCTCTTTGATCCTTTTCATAAAAAACATGTTTGAGAAGGAAAATTAAATATAATAAGTAACTGTCATTCCTATGCACTATTAACGAATCTCAAAAGTTTGGAGATGCAACTATGGTGGATAAACAGTCTAAAGTTAACCAAACATCCTGAATCTGCAAATTTGAACTAGAAATCTCATTTGAAAAGGTTTTCTTCTAAGAGTTTGAGTACAGTGGTTTCCATTAAAAAATCACCAGTTGCCAACAGTTACTACACAGTGGTATCCAATATAACGCATTCTTTCCTTAGGCTTGTAATTATGGTGATCTTTCAGATACCACTGTGTGGTTCCTGTTGGGAAATGGTGGTGGGTTTTTTTAATGGGTTACCACTGTACTTCCTGCTTCCAGTCAAGTCACAAATCCCATGACATCAACCTTTTTGTGGTTTTCAACAGTTTTGTTTCTGTTTCCAACTGGAAGGTTCAGAGCAGCAAAAGGGTGGAAAAGAAAGGGGAGGAAAGTTATGAAAGTCAGTTCAAAGGAGCAGGTTGAATATGCCTATTCAGGCATTGATCAATTATACACAGCCTATACTTTTTGTTTTCCTGTCTCTCTTCCCATACTGTAACCCATCTGTTTCTCCCATTCACTGATTAGGTCTTGTCTGTTAGACTGTAAGCTTTTGGGGGTAGGGATGGGCATTTTCTATGTTTGTACAGAGCCTGGAAGAATAGGACCTTAATTTAGTTGGCTTCTGGGTACTACCACAATATAAATATGTAATAATAACAATAACTGGCACCAGACAACACTAATATTTACTGACTGGAAGCCAAGTTACCTGAGGATACAACTATAAGCAGGAGCAGCAAACTATTGGAGTAGTTAAGAAGCCTGAGCTTATTTTCTGTGTTCATACCTTTCCTCACACCACTTTTTTACAAATGTCCTCATATTGAAAGTTACAGCTAACAGCAGAATTACCTAATAGCCTATTCCTGTTTGGTTTATCAAACAGCTGTAAGCACAACAATGAGGACTTCATGCACTGTCACTTCAACTCGACATGCTAGACAGCTTTCTTCCTTATTCTTTCCAAAAGCTCTGTTTCTGCAAGAGCTGTAGAAGTCCCTCTGCTCCCACTGATCTTTAGGACTGGGCCTCAGGTGATGAGGTAGTCCTTGTCAAGCTAAACAGTACATTGGTAAATAATAGCTCCTCCATACCCTTGCCTATGACCTAGATAATATGTCCTAGATCCAAGCACAGAGGAGCCCATCATCTCACATGTTTCCACCTTCCCACACAGAAGAGGTCTTAGCAGCCTCTTCTGAGACTGAGAGCTATGCTGGGAGTAGGGGAAGAGAGTAGGAGAGAACTGGGAAGGCTCAGGGCTTGGGGAAATCCCTCTCATTCCTGTGAATCTTAGATGAGAAAGCTGAATACTGCAGCAGGCTCTCCAAGTGCCATCTGCAGCCAAGGTCAATCAGTGACAGCATGGATCCAGTGGCTGGGGTCATGAGGTCCCAAATGTGCAGACAGTCTATTTCTTTACAAAGAAAAGTAAAAATAAATGAACAATTTCTTAAACAAAAAAAAAATATTTAGCCACAGTAACAACCAAAAGAAAACAATGCCAAGCTATATGGGTAGAATTCAGTGGTGCACAGAGAAAGAAAAATGTGCAGTCATATCCACGGTTTGCTTAGTAAAGGGAAATAACAGAGTAGCACTAAGGAACTGATTTAAAGGCCATTGAAGTCAATGGGAGTATTTCCATTTCCTTTAATGGGAGTTGAATCAGGACCCAAAAAGCAAATTAAAAAATGAGTATGACAATTCTTCTGAATTGTAAGCAGTGAGGCCCAAATTCTGCCTTTTCCCAAACCCACAAATGTAATGTAAAAGCTGCATCCAAATGGAGCTTCTCCGAGCCATTCCTTCTGCACAGGGCGCTCTCCAGAAGAATGATTCAGGGATTCGGTGAAACCCTTAGGAATTTGCTGCTGTGTGCAGGTGTGGCATTCACTATTTTGGCTGACACACTTGGTATTGAACCAGGGATATCCAGTGCTAAAAATACAAACTGCTCCAGCTTGAGCTAAAGCTTTGTAACCAGAGCTGTAATAACTCATATCCTTTGCAGATTGGGCAGAAGGTGACCTGTAACATATGTCCACCAGTGGGTTACACAGGCCTGGACAAGGCCAGTCACACCCTGTAGCTGGCCGATCAGTCCCTTTTGAGGTTGTAAAGCAACACTCAAAGTGTTATCCAGGGGCCGGCCCATCTGGTTCCTGCATGGCTGAACTGAGAAAGCGGAAACTGTCTCCCTGCTACCACTCTATTCCCCATCACAACTGCACAAGGCAAAATTTACCTCTTACAATAAATATCCAAAGAGGTGCACCTGGATTTAGTTGTGTATCTCCCCTTGACATTCATGTGATAACATCCCACAAAGGTCATTGAAAATGTCCCACTATAATTAGCTGATTCTCCATGGAGGTTTCTAAAGTGTCAGAGGCATGTGAAGAGATTCTAAACGGGGTCTGGCAGGAAAGGGGTTAAAACCCCTTCCCAAACAGGCAATCATCTTCATTCTGCTCACAGGGCTTGGCAGGTTAGCACACAAATGTCAATGACTTTGACTGTCATGAGGGGCATGATACATGAACCTGCAGAGAAGGTGTTATAAAGAAGATTTGCTATAAAAAAAAAAGCTACTATTGGCAATTTGCCTAAGGGAAGCCCTGCCTCATGTGTTTAATTTTCTGCTGCCAAGGTCTTAGGGAAACATTTCTCTTTTCCTCTGACTGAAAGTAGCTTGATTTCTTTTTTTCTTAGACCTTCAATGGGATGGCTACACTGCAGCTAGGAGTGAGCCTCCCAGCCCAGATAGACAGACTCACCACGGTACTGGGGCTCAGGATAACATGCTAAAAATAGCCATGTGGATGTTCCCGCTCTGACTCAATCCCCAACCAATCCCCTGGGCTTGAGCTGCAATGTCCACATGGCTATTTTTAGCTTGCTAGCTGGAGGCCCTCTAGTGCAAGTTTGTCTACACATTCTGGGATGCTTGGTCCCATCTGTAGTATAGACACATCCAAAGTGGTGAAGGACCTTTTACTATAATGTTCTGTTATACATGATACATTTAAGTGTATGTATTAAAACTAGAAGTGCGTACACTCCCTTCCAGGGAACAGAGTCTGTTGGCACTGCTGTTACCAAGTAGTGAAAACAAATTCCCAGATAATTTGAGAAGCAATTTTGATGCATCAGCAGTACAAATGAGAAGTGAGCACATACCCTATTTCAGACTAGTTTATGGATTTATTAGAAAATCAGTATTTGATTTAAACAAAAATGTGAAATGACAGGGGGAAAAAACCTAACACTGAAGCATTGGACTATTGCAGAGGCTTGTTCTTTTAGTGGGCAGTTTTGATTAATGAACCAGACATGCACAGTCCAATGTAACATTAACAGTTCATGCACAACGAAGGAGGAAGAGCCTGTTTTGACAGGAGTCTGAAATTCCCAGAGATATTAACATTTCAACAAGTCAGAGGGCAGTGATGAGCAGGGGGAGAATGAGCTGTTTGAAAGGTTTTGTTGGGAATAGGAGATTTAACTTGCCCTTGTTCCTGGCTTGCAGCTCCTTTCATTAAACAAACTGGAACTTTAGAGGCTGACTAGTATGCACTGGGCTGTGTTAAGTCCAAAAATTCACATTCATTGACACATACGAAGTTGAGCAATGCACTGGAAGCTAATAAAAAACATATCATTCTTCTGTAATGAGTACTAAAATCCCACTCACAGAATAGATGAGGATGGCTGAGATATTTTTCTAATTAAGGCTTTATAAGATTATTTTAAGTGACTATAAAGGGAGGTAAGTGTGATTCTTTGTCTACATGTAACATGCTCAGCAGAGTTAGTCCACAGGAGGTGGCTGCAAAATTCAGATCTATATTCAGGTTTCAAATCCTCCAATGTGTTAGAGTGATTCCATCTAGGGGGTTGGTTTAGGCCCATCTCTCCTGTTGAGAATTGAAAGAGACATGCCGGTAGTTCCCAACAGTTAATACTGACTGGGGCACAGCACATTCAATTATGTACACAGTGTTTCTCTGTCTAAATCAAGCCTTTTAAAAATACCTCCATACTTTAATATCGCTTGCAAGTAGTGAGCCAAAGTCGTGACTACACAAATAAGGTTAGAAATCACTTTTATTAAAGCTCACATACACACAGAAGAAGAAGAGGAGGAGAAAAGAAAGGAAACAAAAATTCCTTTTGTGGTAAATAAAACACAGCATATCTTGGAAAAATTAGATATATTTCACTTTTTGAAAAGTGTTCAGCTACACTGAATGATAGAGGCTTCAGTGGAACTTTGACAAATTACAGCAGCTTAGGATCCGCCGCCTAACTTCATAGGGAAGAGCTAGACCAAGATAAATATCCAAAGCATGGAAAAATAAGTAATCTAAGTTCCCCAAAACTCTGCTAAAAATCACTGAACATCTTAACTTTTAACTCCTAACGGCATTGCCTACTTAACTCACATTTTTACTTCAAACACATCTATTAACAAAATGCGAACAGCTTAATCATTTTCAAAGTGAAAATATTGCCTCTGGGCATGCAAAGCTTTCTGTTGTGAGCCAAACCTGTCTTATGTGTGTGTTCCAGATACCATAGCTCTAAGCTTTCTGGTGGGAATTCTTTGGCACATGCAGTTTTTATTAAGGTTAGGAATTATTGGATCACATGTTGATGTAAACCATCATCTTAAAAAATAATTAAGAATGCTTGTTTGAAAAAAAAACATTTATTTTACTGGCACCGTTTGTTTCTCATTTAAAACATTTTTGGTGTCAGATTGTTCTGCCTCATGAAGGCGTACCCAGGTTTGATCATAGCAGCTTCCATTTTTGAGTTCTTTCACTAGCCTGTATTGGAAAAATCTATATGTCTGCTCTAACACAGAAGTTGATAGGAAGAGCTAAGATCCACCAGTGCCAACCCCTGCATTTATAGGTAACCAATCATGTGGGAAATGCTCGCCTGATCCTAACAAATTATCTCGGAAGGTAAAAACCCTAATGTCCCTGCCAAGATGTCCCTGGGGAAAATTCCTTCTCAGCCACAGGTCTATTTATCGCTTTAACCCTGAGCATGTAAGCAAGATTCATGACAGTTAAGAATCTAATCTAAATTTATATTCACACCTCAAAATACCACTGGTGTCCAAGTTTTTGTTCTGGAATCTTTGTAAAGTGTATTGTGCCAGAAGCTAGAGAGAGACTTTCACAATACAATATCATAATTTCATTTTTATTCATATTTCCATATTCCAGATGGTTTGGCAACTCATAGTTGTGGGAGTAATAGAACAAACTGGAAGTGAGAATGCTAAGGGAAGTAGGGAAGTGATTTGTGTCATGAGGTCATCAGAATGCTGATGACACACACTGTAGTCTATTTCTTGTTCTTTTCAAATTCCTATGGGGACTGATCCAACTCCCATTAAAATCAATGGAAAGACCCCATTGGCTTTAGTGGGATGAGAGTTGAATGGGCCCATGGTGTGGTGTCCATTCTGCATCTGGCTAGATGTTGCTGTATTGACACCTTCACAGAATATGTGTTTAAAGGGTTTCAGCTTGTATATTGAATGTTTAGATTAATTTAATTTAATTTATATGAGCAGGAATAATCTGGCAATCAAATTTAGATCTGGTGTACTCCAGAATGCATAACAGTAGAGGCATGACTATGACAGTGTTTGTTTATTAACTGAATGATATCAAGTTTATTTTTAAAATTAAAAATGACTATGAGATCAGAATGTACTCAAATGTATGTGGGGGGAGGGTGTCAATTTCCATCCCTGTATACTGAAAGAACTGGTGCCTGAGATGGCTAGCTTGATAGCAAAGATTTTTAATAAAGCTATCTGTTCAAGGGTACTACCATATGATTGGAGAACAGCTAACATTGTGCCTATATTTAAGAAAGGTGAAAAAATTAATCTGGGCAGTTACAGACCTGGCTGTCTGACCTCAGCAGTATGCAAGGCTTTATAACAAATTATGCAGGAAAGAACAATTAAGTTCATAGAGGTAATTGGTAAAGTTGAATTAGGGAAGCTGGGGATCAGTACAAGTGTTGTAAGGTAGATGAGGAATTGGCTAAAGGGAAGAAGGCAACAGATCATGCTGAAAGATGAATTATCGGACTGGAGGAAGGTTACTAGTGGAGTTCCCCAAGGATCAGGGACTTGGGACAAGTCTTATTCAATATTTTTTAATGACCTTGGCACAAAAAATAGGTGTGTTCTAATGAAATTTGCTGATGATACAAAGCTTGGAGGCATTGTCAATACAGAGGAGCACTGGAATATTATCCAGAAAGATCAGGATAACCTTGAAGATTGGAGTGATGGAAGTGGGATGAAATTTAATAGTACAGAGTGCAAGGTTATACATTTAGGTTCTAATAATAAGAATTTATTTTACAAGCTGGGGGCTCATCAGTTGGAAGTAAGAGATGAAGAGAAAGACTTGTGTGGGAGGTCAATCACAGGAGTGTAGTGGTGGCTGGTGACTCTCTTCTGAGAGGGACAGAGGCACCCTTCTGTCACCCTGACATGGCATCCTGGGAGGTATGCTGCCCGCCAGGAGCCCATATCTGAGAAATTACAGAGAGATTGTTGAGGATCATCCAGCCCTCTGACTACTATCCCATGCTACTCATCCATGTAGGCACCAATGAATCCGTGAGGTATGATCCTCAGCAGATCAGAAGTGACTACAGGACTCTGTGAGTAAGGGTGAAAGAGTTGGGAGTGCAGGTGGTGTTCTCTTCGATCCTTCCAGTCAAGGGTAGGGGCCCAGACAGAGAAAGATGCAGGGCCAGTTCTGGCTTTTTTGCCGCCCCAAGCAAAAAAAAAAGGGGGGGGCCCCGCCGGAGAGGCAAAGCAGGGGGAAAAAAAAAACACTGCACGGCCAGAGCGGCAAAGCGGGGTGGGGGAAACAAAAAACGGCGCGGCTGGAACTGCAAAGCAGGTGAAAAAAAAAACCTGTGGCACGGCTGGAGCGGCAAAGCAGGTGGGAAAAAAAAGCCCTGCGGCACGGCAAAGCCCGGGGAGGGAGGGGGAACAAAACAAAAACATGGCGCAGCCAGAGCGGCAAAGCGGGGGGGGGGGCGGACAACGGTGCGGCTGGCAAAGCAGGGGAAAAAACAAAACAAAAAAACCCTACAGAGAGGCCGGAGCCAGGGTGCAGGGGGGACTCCCTGTGCTGCAAAGTGCGCACCTGGTCTAGTGGGGGGAGGAGCAGGGGACGAAGGGGGGCGGCCAGCGCTTCAGCGGGGAGCTCACCCCGTGGCCCCGACCGCCGCGCCGCCTGCGGGAGGGCTTCGTGCTGCTCCAGTCGGCAGGGAGGGAAGGACGTGGGCTGCCCTGCCGAGTTTGCTGCAGGGCGCTCCCCTCCTCCGCCCCCTACAGGGCGGCCAGAGCAGCAAACAAACAAAAAAAAAGTGTCCGTTCCGCCATAGGATTGGGCGGAATGCCGCCCTGTAGAATCTGCCGCCCCAAGCACGAGCTTGCTCAGCTGGTGCCTGGAGCCGGCCCTGGACAGATGCATCCTAGAGGTGAATGCCTGGCTGCAAGGATTATGTCAAATTATGTCAAACCAACCTGATAGCTTTCTTTAACGACGTAACAAGCCTTGTGAATAGGGGGGAAGCGGAAGACATGGTATATCTTGACTTTAGTAAAGCTTTTGATACCGTCTCACATGACCCTCTCATAAACAAACTAGGGAAATGCAACCTAGATGTAAAAGCAGCAAATACTTGACAACCTAGATGTAGTAGTTATAAGTGGTTCACAGTCATGCTGGAAGGGCAAAATGAATGGGGTCCTACCGGAATCAGTTCTAGGTCCGGTTCTGTTCAATATCTTCATCAATGATTTAGATAATGGCTTAGAGAGTACACTTATAAAGTTTGTGGATGATACCAAGCTGGGAGGGGTTGCAAGTGCTTTGGAAGATAAGATTAAAATTCAAAATGATCTCGACAAACTGGAGAAACGGTCTGAAGTAAATAAGATGAAATGCAAAGTACTCCATTTAGGAAGGAACAATCAGCTGCACACATACAAAATGGGAAACTACTGTCTAGGAAGGAGTACTGTGGAAAGAGATGAGGGGGTCAGATTGGACCACAAGCTAAATATGAGTCAAGAGTGTAATGCTGTTGCAAAAAACGTGAACATCATTCTGGGACGTATTAGCAGGAGTGCAGTAAGCAAGACACAAGAAGTAATTCTCTACTCTACTCTGCACTGATTAGGCCTCAACTGGAGTATTGTGTCCAGTTGTGGGCACCACATTTCAGGAAGAATGTGGGGAAATTGGAGAGAGTCCAGAGAAGAGCAACAAAAATGATTAAAGGTTGAGAAAACACGACCTATGAGGAAAGAGTGAAAAAATTGGGTTTGTTTAGTCTGGAAAAGAGAAGACTGAGGGGGGATAAGTTTTCAAGTACATAAAAGGTTGTTACAAGGAAGAGGGATAAAAATTGTTTTTCTTAACCTCTGAGGATAGGAGAAGAAACAATGGGCTTAAATTGCAGCAAGGGCCATTTAGGTTGGACATTAGGAAAAACTTACTAACCGTCAAGGCAGTTAAGCACTGGAATAAATTGCCTAGGGAGATTGTGGAATCTCCATCATTGGAGATTTTTAAGAGCATTTAACACCTATCAGGAATGGTCTAGATAATACTTAGTCATGCCATGAGTGCAGGGTACTGGAGTAGATGACCTTTCGAGGTCCCTTCCAGTCCTATGACTCTATGACTATGAGCCACCGATGCGAAACAGGTATGAAAAAAGCAAATGTTATTCTAGGATGTATTAAAAGAGGCCTTTCCAGTAAATATTGTACAAGGCTTTGGTAAGACCTCATTTGGAATACTATATACAAATCAGGTCATCCATGTTCAAGAAATATTAATTTAAACTAGAACAGGTGCAGAGAAGAACCATGAGGATGATCAGGGGAGTGGAGCGTCTATCTTATGAGAGAAGACTGGAAAAGCTTGGCTAGTTTAGCTGAGCAAAAAGAAAGCTGAGATTGGATACGATTGCTCTCTATAAATACAATGGGGGAGGGAGGATGGTAAATACCAGGAAGTGAGAAGAGCTATTTAAACTCAAAGACAATTTTGGCAAAAGAACAAATGAGTTTAACCTAGCCATGAATAAATTCAGACTGGAAATTAGAAGGTTTCTAACCATCAGAGGAATGAGGTTCTGGAACAGCCACTGAATTTTTGTTGCGGGGGCAAATAATTTAGTTTTATGACAGAGCTGGACACATTTCTGAGTGTAATTGTATGACACAGTTGCTTGTGATGGCGGTGGGCAGGGCTCAGCAACCCTGAGGCTCACATCTACTTTATGTCTGATGTTCCTAAATTTCATGCTTCAGGGTTTCAGCTATCCACTGGCAGAGATCAGGAAGGTATTTTCTCCCCAGTGTATTCTAGAAGGGTTTTTTATCTCCTTCCTCTGAAAAATCAGGGTTGGCCACAGCTGGAGATGGGACATTGGGAGGGGTGGGCCCAGGATCTGATGGGGCACCTAGCATTATCTTTCTCAAGTGCTTGACTAGCTGGTTCTTGCTCACATGCTCAGAGTCTAACTGATCACTATATGCAGGGTCAGGAAGTAATTTTCCCCAAGATCAGCTTGGCAGTGACTTTGGGGGGGTTTCCCCTTCCTTTGCAGTGTGTGGGTGCGGGTCACTTGCCAGGATTATCTGGGCATATCTCACTTAATCATTTCCCTGCAACTGCAGGGGGCTCAGGCAGTGATGCACCTTGGGCCTTCCTATTCTCTGCCTGTGGCACATAATAATCTACTCTCCTGTGGCCTGTAATACTTTAATCCAATTTTGGTTGTTGGGTTTAGTGTATAGTTGCTGGGTGGTATTGGTGGCGTGTGATATACAGGATCTAAGACTATAATCTGGTGATCCCTTCTGGCCTTAAACTCTGTGACAGTATGGCCCAGTTGCTCCCATCTAAGACCTAAATAAACAGTCAGATTTTCAAAGGAAATTAGGTTTTATATAGGGTCCTAAATGAAGTTGTCAGATTTTTCATAAGTGCTCAGCACACAACAATTCCCCTGAAGAGCAATGAAAATCTACCCTTAATTGTGGGTGCTGAGTTCTTTTGAAAATCTGGCCCATAAAATATAACAAAAGCTTGAAAGTGTTTCTTTTCCACATATGTTATTTGAATAAATTTATGAATGAGAATATTATTGCTACAAAGAATTCCTCAACTATAACATACATTGGAGATCTGATGTCTTTCCTGTATTCAAGTCATTTATCTATGAAGACATTGGGGACAGGAAAAAACAGTGTGTTTCTATAGTTTAGAACAACTGTATAGAAACTTTGCATTAGAAGAGAAGTCAATCTTAATTTGTGCTTGAATTTGATGAAATGTGAAATTAAAAGATCTGAAAACAGTAGGATACTCCAGAATCAAATTCAACACGCAGAGATTCATAAATCAATTGTATATTTAATATGAATCACCAAGAGGCAGTATACACAAAACACATATTGAAACAACAATAATTACATCTTTTGTAAAAAAAAAAATATGGTATTGTATGTGATGAACCGTAAGGTTTTTAAGTTTGCTACAAGTGCAACTGATTGAGATTTCAAATGTCCACTCTTTTGATGAAGACCCTGTATATTGTAAATCAACTTCACTTGTTCCCCAAGCTAATTTACCCAACTGCTGTATGTGACTCCTGCCATATAAGAATTTCACAGGTCAGAAAAGCATTGTGAAGAATCCTAGAGGTCATTCAAAACATGTTAGCTTTCTAAGTGTTAGGCGGTTCCATCCAATTGTGAGGGGGAGAGAAAAAAGAAAGAAATATTTTGCCTCTGATAGTCCCATTCCATGGGGAGATAAGATCTGACAAAAGCAGTAACAAAACATTACAATATGTGGACCTGAACATATGTTGTTTGTTTCTGATTAAGACAGAGAGGGAGTGAGAGTGAGCAAAAGTCTATCTATATATATACAAACACATACAACGTATATCTGTTAATCATCTATCTATAGTATGTATGTATCTCTATATACAAAATATCTATCTATAGATGTATATAAATAACATAAACATAAACAATAGTGGTTTGTTGAACAGTACTGTAAATAAATTGTGCCATGATTAAGGTGAAATCCGGGCACCATTTTATAGTCAATGTAGATCTCTCTATATGCATAAGAATGTAGAGAAATAATCTGATACTATGAACATACAATATTCTAGTGGGCAAGAATAATTTAAAGGTAGAAAATAGCATAAACTGTGTTTCCTAAGACACTTTTTAGCAAGACGTAGTAGTTTGCCATGTACCAGCGAGTGTTTAAACTCTTTGCCTCTGATGTCCAAGGGGTTGATGCACATATAGTCCTGTGGCCTTACGTGGAATTTTAAAGCTGTAGTACCCTAGTGCACCCAGTCCCTGCCCTTCCACTTCCTACACAAAAACCCCATGAAGTGCAGATTTTAAAGATGCTAGACAGGAAGATTCCCACCTTCCATGCTAACAATGAGACATCTATACATGGAAGGGCTTCCAATGTGCAGATCCACAGCGAATGATTGGAAGGCAAAATTCCCAAAGAAATAGGAGTTTTCCCTGATTAAGGAATTCAGGATCTGACTCTGTATTTAAAGGTAGTGACTCCATGCTGAGAAATACATACTATGATTTTGAATATATTTTTAGGCCCTGTCTAAAATTATAGATGGGACCAAACCTCAAAGCTGTGATTTTGCTCTGAACTTAGCCAAACCCGGATCTGAGGTTTTGATTCACCACATTACAGAGTTCAGATCCAGGTCCTATTTTCCTCAAAGTGTTTGGATCTGGATCTGGCTTTGATTCAGGCCCATGTCTATCTAAAACCAAAATGCTTCAGGATTTCTGTGACCTCTTTGCATTTTAAGTCTGCCAAAGTCCATGGATTCAAAATGACTATAAACTAACTGACTGAAACTAAATCCTATGAAAATGAACAGCAACCCTGTTCCCACACAGAGAAAATCTGAGAAGGCTAAGTAGGTGAAGAGTATTTGTCAAAAAATCAGATTTTGGGGGTAGAGGGTTTCAACAAAATCAGTTATACCGAGAATATAACAAATTATAAAATAAACAAAAATAAGCTTTGGAGTGACCATCAAAAGCAAGATAGTATAAAATAGAAGACTGGTAGAAAAGAATGCTTAAGCAGTTTATAAGGATCATATGAAGATATTTTTCATTATATTCAGGATCCTCTATAAAAATATAGGATCCCTGCTCTTATCAGCACAGATCTTGCAGTGTATCATGCAGAGCAAAAAGTGGAATGTGGTTCTTATCTCAACTTGCAATAGAAAAACCAATAAATCTCAGAGAAAAGGCTAGAAGTGAATTATGAGGGCCTTACCCTCTTATTTATACAGTGTATTTTTCTTTTGTAAGAATGATGGTGTTGATTTAAAAGTGTGGAGAGAAAGATAGAGAGTGGGAGAAAGTGAGGTGGAGAGTTTTTATCTTGTACAAGAAAATAATAGTTCTACACTTTCTGTTTTCCCTTCTCAGAAACACACAAACATATCCCCTCAAACAAACAAAAACTACCACCATTTTATCAACTGTGAAAATAACAATGAATCTGATACAGTAGAAAATATTTATAGCCTTCAAGCTGTTCATACAGCAAAATGCTGTAGATTCTAGATAGAGAATGCCAACCTGTTAAGAGGAGATGCTGAACTATAGGTAACAAAACCCCAACCCTAGCATGTGGGGTTATGGAATACCTGTGGGGAAAAGGGAATCCTTATCTTGGATTTGTCTTTCTCCTCCTTAACTATCCACTGAAGCCAGGGGAGATACACACCACAGGAGTTCCGATAGCTTTAGATCTGGAGTAATCCTAGCTATACTCAAATCTCAACAAAGTTAACCAAAATGATCACAACACACCCCCACCCCAATGTTCATCTATAGGAGAAGCTATGGGCTGTCTAAAAAGTGTGCCTGAGATGAAGGTAGCTTGTCTACTTGCCACTGCTGCAATGGAAATGAGACCATTACCACAATTTTCTAAGCAGAGGTTCCTTCAGTGTCTAATTACTGTTCAAGTTGGTGGGAAGGGGAAAGGGGATGGAAATGTTGAGCCCCTTTCTGCTGTCTGGTTAAGACCAGATCTGTCAGCAATAAAGAGTTAATTGGGAGTTAACATAAACCCTTTTAAATATGCCTTAACAAAATGTTATTCAGCTAGAGAAGAACGCAGACTCTTCTTCCCTATATGCTATATGTCAGATTTAAAGTTGAGTGGAGGATGGAAATTCATTTTTGCAAAGGGTTTTGGCGTTTCTATATTGGGCTTTGTTTCAGACTGGAACAAAACCCACACATTTCTAAATTCTCCATGAAGGAAAATTTAAAAAAAATTTTTGAATCAATTAATATGTTTTGGTTCCATTTTGACTTTTTAATTGTATATTATAATTTATGAGATAATACATAATACATTTTAAATGAAAAGTCATTTTAAAACAAAAAAATAAAAGGTTTAATTCAAAAAATTTCAAAATGACATATTTCAACATTGATGGGAATTTTCTGCTGGAAATGTCAGTTTTGCAAAGTGTTTTAACTTCTAAGGACCTGCATTTTCCAACCAGCTCTAGTGAGAATGTTGGAAGATCTGCTGGAACTCAGAGCATCTCTGTCATTCCCATAGGGTGAGTGGGAAAGTAGGGTTTAAACTGGCATTAAATAGCCAGTAAGAAAGTGGGTGAATCTATTTGAACTAGGAAACTGCTTCTGGACTCTGGAACTATAGAAGCCAAGTTATAGCTGAAGATGCTTTCTGAAGGATTAAGCTGAACATTAGGAAAAAAGCACAGTTTAAAAAGTACTGACATCCCTTCATTTGCATCTGATTTTTATTATTGTTACTACAGAGGATACAAATGGAATCAGTATTTGACCCTTCAAGCTATTAGAATAATTACAGTTTGTTATTTAAATAACAATATATTGATGCAATTTATTAAGAAATAAAACTAGGAGCCAGACTCTCATCTGGTGTAATGCAGCATAACTCTATTAAAGTCAGCTTACACCCACCATGGATATGACCCAAAATAACTATCTTCTGAAATCCAAATAAAGAATAAAGAATACAATGTATTTGAGACTCTGATCAACTGATTGTCATAAAGTAAGCTCTGTGCAGTTCTCTGCCTTCAAATCAGCCACTTGCACTTGCAAATGCGTTACTGATTGCTACAGTCTTGATTTGCGAATACAACTATGTTACTTGTGTGCACTAAAATACTGTGAGCACTTGTGTGCTCCCACCTCTCACTTTGTGAAACTCAGGTCCTTAAATTCAAGTGTTTGGTTACTTTGAGTTTAAAAACTATTTTCTAAGGGATATGCCCTTTTCTTAATTCAGAAAAACCATTGTGATGTCTCTCAGGATGGTCCTTGTGTATAAAATGCTAAGAAGGCCACAAGTCTGAATTCCCAGGTCAGTGTTTCTCAGCCTGTGGGTTGTGGCCTCTTCATGAGTCAGTAACAGGTACTGTGGAATCCTTTTTCCCATTCCTTCATTTCCAGCCTTTTGCTGAGGTATGTTTACATAGTAATGTTCAACCAGCCTTGCGCAGATGCCAGAAATACTTCATAAACCACAGTGGGATGATTTTAGGGTGCATCTGAGGAAGGGCTGGTTGAATGTGAGGTCAAGATATGAAATATGCTTGAGAACGCCTGTCCCCAATGAGACAGCTGATCATTTAAAGCATAAAACTTGTGGTTCTTACTGTTGCTTTATTTTTAATTTTATTTTAAATGCATCTTTTGTGAGAAAGACAAGCTGGCCTTGTCTCATAGTCAAATACTCCCCCAGAACAAGCAAGCCTTTTTGTTAAATTACAGGAACGCTGAAAGAATTATGATGCCATCGGACAAAATCCTTTTGTTTTAAATAGTTGCCATTTTTCCATGAAGAAATCAGACACCTAGTTGGTGTTTTCTTATAGTAAACATAAGGTCACCGAAAGGAAGCAGGCTAGATGAAAGATCACCAAGCTATTAAATTACTTCCATCTGCAAACATTGTAAATCATGTAGACATAAAAAGAGAAGTTATGGTAAGAACTCTCAAGTGTCATATATTTGGACTTTAAAATGTTCTACTGAAAACTTTATTCTACTGCCAAAATTAAGAAACATGAATTCATGACTCAGGAGCTGGACCATGTCAAAAGTATTTTATTTCAGAAATGTACTTCTCCCTCTCAGAGTCTTCCTCTTTCATCTTATGTGCAAAAGAAGTTCTAGGAATATTGACAATCCAGTGTGATTTCTTAGTATTTTTATTTTCTTACTTGCTAGCTTGAAACTTCTTCCAATACAAGTTGGGTTACTTTCCTGATAACGATTAGAGCGATGTGAACTATTTACAGCAAACAGTCTATTGCCTTTTTCTGTTTGCAAATTATCCGTGAATTGGTTTCATTATTTTACAGATGTTTCTTATTCACAATTAGTCAGTGAATGGTTAAAGCATACATATTTCAGACTATGGATTTCTTGCACTTTCACTGTGTTGAACACTCTGGCTCCGAAGCAGCTAAGCACTTAAGCCTGTGTTTAACTTTAAGCATGTGAGTAGACTCACCAGGAGTCACCTTCAATTTACAGTATAGACCCCTAAATCTGTTGCTTTTAGTACTTGCTTTTCAGATTTCATGGTAGGTGTGTGGTCATCTAGGTCACATGGGAGTTTTTATGCTTTCCTATTGGATGACTCCCCAAACCAGAATAACTTTCAAGATGGCTCTGTAAAATATTTCTGGTGTAACTACTCATGAAAATAACTATTTGTGACAACTGCTCTTTCCACAAGTATGATCATGGAAATCTAATAAAAGTAGTAGTGAATTATGATTTTTTCAAACAGCAATATGTTTACAAATTCTTTTTTTTTAACTATCCATCCTAACAATGATATACAAGTATACATAAAAGGAGTAATCATGTTTCTTTGGGGACTGAATAATTTCAATATAGTTGAGAGGTTTGTTTGTTTTTTTTATCTCCACAGCTATGTTGTTCCTTTTACTTCTGGACATTATATCTCCTTATCACATGTATTTCCCTCCTGGTTTATTGGATTTTCAGCCTAATTTCTTTTAGGTTTAAGGAAGGAGCCCGTACTTATTTTTTCTTCCACAATGTTTTTATATCAAAGGCTTAATATGTTTTTGTGGATTTTTATTCATTCAGTACAGGATATTCATTGCAGGTATTGGCTGCACTGAGAGAAGTTGAAATGTTGTGAGTCAGTGTTGAGGCCCTGCATATATAAATATAAAAAGCTATATATGCACAGACCACAAATATAAACTTTTAACAAGGGTAACTCTTCTTCCCATTTGTCTGTTCCTTATGTGTATCAAGCACATTATTTTAATATGACAAAGAAAAGGATGTTCCTGAAGCTGCCTTTCAGTTGGACCTTGTCTTTATCCATGCATAGAGAGAACCAAACTGTTTGTTTATACATGTGGATCTTTATATTCACTACTCAGTATGTATTGCATGCAAGCATCTAGGATTTTCTCTAGCAGAAGGAATACAAAGGCACACACTGAAGATAATGACAATAGGTGAAAGTTCTGTTTGGCAGTTGTCCATGCAGCCTGAAGATATTAACAAGGGGACCATAGAGAGAAATGCCAGATTTTTGTTCATCATTGTTATTGAGAGGTCTGGCTCCATGTTCAAGAATTTGTTTCCAACTAAAAGGACCTCCAGGAGTTTTCTTTGATTCTGACTTTGATGCGATCTCTCTAGCCCTCCCAAGAAGAAGATGATGAAAAACAACAGTGAGGAAGAGTTCTAGAATCCTTCAAAGGAAAATTTTCCATTTCTTTGGGCCATCTGTCTCCAAGGCTATGTCCAGAAAATGAGATTGCTTTTTGGGGAAAGAAAGACCCTGACCAATATGGCCAGCATCTGAATGCCAATGAATACAGTTTATGGGGCACTAGAGTTATGTAACCCTAAAATATCCTATTTATTTAAACTATTTTTCATTTCAACTATTGTCTGTTTTCTAGAAAGATGTTCCAAAGGGAGAAGAAATAGTATGTTCCTTTACTTACCAGAATTTTATGAATTTGACAAAGGTTTCCCCATCTTGTTTTGTCCTGTAGTAGAGAAAAGAATGTAATCTGAAAAGAATTCAAAGTGGAACTGTTTGAAACTTGGAATTTCTTTTTCACTCGAAATTTTGACATTTAAAAAAAATGTTCCCTGCTAATAACTAGATGTCTGCCATATGGCTAATGTCTCTCTGTTGCCTTCTTACCTTTGCTAAAGGACCAACACTATCTGTCCTAGAGGCATCTAGCATTTTTTTTCAGGTGACAACACTTCTGTTAGACTAGTAACTTCAAGATAGACTACTGGCTCTTTCCTTCCTGTGAACTATTATGTAGAAAACAGAGGAATAATTTAGCCTTACGTATCTCAAACTTCATTGGAGGAATAAGAAGACAGCACAATTATAAACACACAAAGAGGCATCCTTAATTTACCTGATCAATTGCATACTTTCTCCACAGATGTACAAACAATCCTCTCTTAGGGCTAGATTTTTTAAACAGATTTAAGGCAGGGGATCAACACTGTAATAAGTTGCTATATCAGCAAGGTAGAATGGAGATAATTTGTGAAGGACCTTAAAGATAAAAACAAGAAGCATAATTTGTCCTCACAAATTACATGTGGGTTATGGGGGTTGCGTCCAATGTACTCAAGCACAAATAACAGTTGATGTGATCAAGTGAAATGTTATATCTTCTATTAGCGAAGAGCAGAGGAGAAAGGGGAATTATTTAGGGAAGGAGTCACTTACATCAATGATCAGTTCTTTCCACGTTTGACTCCAAATCTTGTAGAACTCTGTGCTAACAATAACAATGGAATGAACTCATTCCAGCTATTACAACAGGTGTTATGGCAGAATGTGTGCTCCCAGCACCCAGCCAGACTGTTGGGGAAGAAAGGAGGCATGTGAAGAGAAAACATGCTTTTTGCAAGTGGGGAAAAAAATTACTGGTCAACAAACACTGAATTTTAAGGGCAGCCACTCTATTAGAAAAATTCTGTGGAAATTGTTAAATGAGCTAATATGGCCAAATCACCCTAGGTAAAATGCTTGTCCCACTGAAGTCCAATGGGAGTTTGGCCATTGACTTCAATGGGCCCAGGCTTTCCATCCCTGTTCCCAATAGCTCCTCCCAAGCACTCTCTGGCAGTCAGGGGATGGGAAGAAGAGTTGTTGTGATATAATAATCATCATCCTAGTCCCTGGAGCTTTCATAATATTCAAACAGTTTTGAGGCCTTGTCCAAACCAGTTCCTTGTGGACAAGAGCGCACCTCATAGAACTACCATCATAATTGGCATTAATTGGTATCCTTGTTTACAGTCTCAGCAGGAAGAACAAGGACTGAATGAAGGTGGAGAAAGAGTTGTGATAATAGTAATGTCTCATTATTAACTTGTGTTCCTCTTGTCTGTTTGTTGCTGACTCTGGTTGTCATCTGTCTTATACTTAAATTAGTATCAGAGGGGTAGCCGTGTTAGTCTGGATCTGTAAAAGCAGCAAAGAATCCTGTGGCACCTTATAGACTAACAGACGTTTTGCAGCATGAGCTTTCGTGGGTGAATACTTGCATCCGACGAAGTGGGTATTCACCCACGAAAGCTCATGCTGCAAAACGTCTGTTAGTCTATAAGGTGCCACAGGATTCTTTGCTGCTTATACTTAAATTATAAATTCTTTGGGGCTGTCTCTTTGTTCTGCAATTGTGCAGCACCTAACACAATGGGGCCATGATTGGGATCGCTAGACACTACTGCAATACAGATAATCAGCATCAATCATATAAGGAGCTATTATGCCTAGTGGCGACCCTTCAAGAAGGAAGGGAGGGATAGCTCAGTGGTTTGTGCATTGGCCTGGTAAACCCAGTGCTATGAGTTCAATCCTTGAGGGGGCCACTTAGGGATCTGGGGCAAAATCAGTACTTGGTCCTGCTAGTGAAGGCTAGGGGGCTGGACTCAATGACCTTCCAAGGTCCCTTCCAGTTCTAGGAGATAGGTATATCTCCAATTATTATAATAGGGTGAAGTAACACTGATAGGATAGAGTCAATTTAAAATGTCACAGCTCCCTTTAATCCATTCAGAGTGTTGCTACTTGGATTCTCTGCTTGCCTTGCCGCTCTGATCACATCAGCTCCCGATTGGAGTCCAGTGCACTGATTCTCCTTGCATCAAATGCAATCTCCTTGTTTTAACCTTTAATGTCTGTTACAACTTAATCCCATGGTACCCTGGTGATTTAGTAATTCAGTGCAGTGTTAACTCCTGACTGTCTTCAGTAAACACTTTCCCTCAGACACCTTCATGTTTTCTCTCAAACAATGTCCTATATATGAGGAAAACATCCTGACACAATCCATACGACCCCTCCTTTATCTTTTTACAAATCCCTCCTTAAGACTCGCCTCCACTAGAATGCCTAACAAACCCTGTCGGCATATCATTAGTGGGCAGATGGTGAGCTAAAGCTGTCCCTCTTCCCATTCCTCACATTATTCCTTCCTCACTCTTACTATCTCCCTATTTCTGACCCTACCTCTAATTCCAATTTCCAAAATTTAAAAAGAAAAACAACTTACCATATAACTCACAAAGCTGCGCCAATTCTTCATCATTTCCATTTGTCATCCCCTTCCCTTCATCTCTTTGGTGTCTTTTAGACTTTGTATCCTCCAGGACTGGGATAATCTCTCATCTATGTGGAGTGCATCGTCCAGCACAATGGGGCCCCAGCCCCTACTGCCTTTGGTCACTACCAATAATAACAGTTCTATATATATATTCTATGGCTAACCTGTGGTTTTAATATATGATTAAACAGAGAATTTCCTTCTCCAGAGCTGTCAATCCAATTCTTTTCATCAGTACATTAAATCGCTGAAAAAACATTTTAAAATAAAAATATTTTTCTTTTTTTCCCTCTTTCTGTGTCTCATGTAACAGGGTGATGAGTGCTATGGAGATGACTATAAATAAAATAAGAGTTTATTAATAATATACTTGGCTTCAAGGGTATTATAAAGAAAATGAAATCAAAGGCATGCAGTGTTCATTGTGCCAGGTGCAAGTCACTACAGAATATTAAAACCAACAAATGTTTCTTTTTCCCTTTCTTTTTTATTTATGGAGTAAAAGATAAATTATTTGGATGTCAAGGAAATATAGCTGGGAAAAAATGGCACCAGTGGCAAATAGTGGCCAATAGTGGCACATATTGCTTAACCATAGATGTTACAAAATTTTCCCCAAAAAATCCTTTCTCCTAGCTTTTCAAAGCCTATCCTGTGGACTTTATGGAGCTACTGCAGCAACTGCAATTCCTCTCTGCCCACTCTTCTTTAAGAGTCATGATTTGGTGCAATACTGCATTCAGACCAAACTTAAAGAGGGGTTAATGCCCACTTTGGCAAACTGCACCCCTTTGAACCAGTGAAGGCTGCTATCATTCAGTGGACTCTTACCACCACTGGTCTCCATTGAGGACTCTGTGGGGTGAGAGCATCTTTAAATGCTGTTGAGGACTCTAGAGGATCCCTGGCAGAGAAAATTGCTGCAGCAATGAGTATAATCAGCATATTCCATGGCTGCTCTATCCATGCACCCTCCCTGGCCAACACTGACCAATGTTTCAGGTTGTGCCAATAGACCTGTGTTTGAGGAGAGAATGCAACCACTTTGCTTGCTGAGGTCAGCTATCGTTTTCACCAACAGAAGTTGGTAAGGAACCTCATATGATTCAGGCCAGCAGTCAACAAAGCTCGTCCAGCCTACACATTGCAGGCACAGAAGGCAACAATTTCCACAAACATTTTTCTATAGATATCTTGGTCCTCTGGCTTCTTTATTTTTATCATTTTGCTGCTTTAGTAGCCTACTTTGGAGTTGCTTTTTAGGACACCCTCTCAGTTGGCCAGTAGGAATGAGGAATGGCTGCCTTCCATCCTCCCCCCAAAACTAACCACGGCTACTCTATTGTATTGCACTGGCAAAGTTAACATGCTAGAGTTTGTTTGTAAGCCCCCAGGACTCAGGGATGCCATATTTCCTTACATATAATTAGTGGCAAATCAGTACTGCACAGTGGAGTTCTGTGTCTGAGCCCACTCCCCATTTGTTCTTCAGTTTGATATATTTCTGTTTAAAATGCCACTTACATTCTGCATTGGAATAAGATTCTTTGTCCTGATAGGCACTTTTGGTTGTTCTACTTTGGGATTAGAGAGGAGGAGATGGTGACAGTGACAAAGGAGGACAGAATAGTATCTCATGAATTGTTTACCGGAGCACCTGTTTCCCAGTAGTCACTATCTGAACCTGGTAGAAATATGTCTTTGATTTTTCTTTTATAACATGAACCATGAAATGTTGCCAGCCTATATTTTTCTCTGCCAAATATCTAGCATATTCTGCTGTTCATAGGATGATTGAAACTGATATCATTTCCCTCTGCTTCTAGGGTGATGTTCCCTACATTTTCAAATTGAGTTTGGATTCCTTCCATAAAGATGTTATCTGATTAATGCAGTACCTACTGTGATGCATGTTAGGCACTGACTTCCCACCTGACCATTACAAACAGCTGCAGAAGAGTACTAAACTGGCAATCTAATTCCAGTGAGTGGGAGGTCAATGCAACATCTGTCTTTCTTATCTTCTGCTTATTTGCACATGGCTGCACTTTTTTTTTCTCTGTTGGTTGAAGAGTCTCTCAAGCGTGTAAGTGACTCCTGCTTCACTACGTGTTTTGTTAAGTCGTCAGTCTTCTGCAACTCATTTAGAACTTGTTTTATTTTAAACTGAGTGGCTAAAGTGGACACAGATTTTATGGATTATGCATTCCTAATATAATTCCACTGTTTTAGTTATGATAATGAAGTCATTGGGAAGCAGGATTATGGAATTTACGTGTGTGGTATGATACATGAATGTAGTCAGGCACCAATGTCTGACACAAAAATAATAGCACTAAGAAAGATAGGAGTAAGGGACAGCACGCAGTTTTAGTGATACGTGAATTATATGTTTTTCCCCCTGCAGTGCCAACAGCTGATTAGCATGGCCTTCAAGAAATATTAGCGTACAAGCTCATTTGAAAAATTTGGACTCACCAAGTCCTAGACTGCAATACTCTTACTCACAATAAAGAGTAGCTTGCTCCACAGAAGAGCCACTATTTTCAGTGGGATTACTCAGGGTATAAACTACTATCCCAATATGGCCCGAAATGAAAATGTTTTTCTAGTTTAATAAAGATACAACGAAAAAAATAGGAAAGGAGACCAATGATGGGATTTTCAACAGGGATTTTCCCTTGAATGACATAGGGACACAAGTCCAGTTGAAAAAGTCAGTGGGATTATTGAGCTGCTAATTAGAAATGGGTGAAATTTTTTGGCCAAAACTTTTTTCAGTAAAAAATTCATATTAGGCAACGTCAAAATGTTTCATGAGAAACATGAGAAAACTTAAACTGTTTTGTTTCTACATTTTCTAAAAGAAAAGTTTTGATTTTTCAAATCAGAGTATATTTTTGTTTCTAAATTAATGTAAAAACACTTGAAATCTAAACAAAATATTTTGTTCAATATACATTTTTTTTTAATTTATGATTTACTGGGGAAAAAGTTCTCTTTTTCAGAATTGCCAGCAAACAAAAAAGTCAATTATTCACACAGCTCTACTCCCACTTAGTTACTTAATCATTTAGTTGCTTTGGAAATTAATAACCTAATATCATACTTTGAAATGAAATTCCAATTTAACACTGATTAAAATTAAATCATTATTTGTTTAAAAAAGTCATGATTACAGATGACATATTTCCAAAATGTTGCTGCTAGTTATCTTCAATTTGGTAATTAACAGCCATTATCAAATAAAAGAAGGAAAGGAATTTACTAGAGATAAAAGGAAGAAAGGTGAGTGTAAAAGATGGAAACAAAGCAGGCAAGAAATACAAAGTGGGTTAGAAAACTGAAGAGATTATCCCAAATTAAAGAAGAATAAAATACTGTGGAGTGAAGATAATTTAGTCAGTAGAAAATATACATATGAAATTATATTGATTAAAAAATGAAGAAACAGCCAGGCATGTTGTTGTTGTTGTTGTTTAGGGTAAAAATAGAATAGTGAAAATAAGGAGCTTTTAAGCTCCTTCAAGCTTGTGAATGCTTTGCATATGTGGTAGGGTGGAGCTGGCTGAACCCAGAGCAGCTCTTTAACTCCTTGTTGTCCAGTGTGGGGTTTGCATACAGCTGGTAATAAATATGGGAAATATTTAAGAATTTTATTTGATTGAATGTTAAAGAGAGTTTGCTTGAGTAAAGACGTCAGGACTCAGCCCAAAATGAGGCCTAAGAAAGTAATTTTTAAATCACAGGTGAATGTAAAAAACAAAAGAAGAAAGGAAGATAAGTCAAGAAAGGAAGTGATAGTCAGCAAGGATTTATAAAAGGAAGGTGCTGCTTAACAAGCTAAGCAATTTCTGAGGCACCAGAAATGGGAGTGGTTAGGGGAGAAACAGTATAACAGATATCACTTCTTTAAACTTCAGATAGGGTTTCACTAAAGTAGCATAAATGGTTAGTGTATAAGGCTAACAAAAAGATGTTGACAGTGAAATACTCATCTGGAAGAAAAACTTAGTAAGCAATCCTAGAGAATAGTGGTAAATGTTTAGAGAGCTGGTAGGATGGAAGTGACAATGGAGTGTCACAGGAATCAATGCTGAGTCCAAATTTATTCACACTATACATCATTGAATTGGAGGCTAGAATGCGCCTGGCTCCAAAACTCACTGAAGTCAACTGAAGTCTTTCAATTAACTTCATTGGGTTTTGGATCAGGTCAAAAATGCAGGGAACTGTGAATATTTGCGCATATTATAAACCGGGTGAGGATAGCCAATGTAAAATAAATGGAAGATTAGAGCCAAAGAAATCAAGAAAACATAGGACCAGGAGCAGAAAAGTGGATTATACAATTTACTGTACAAGAGAAAAATGGGAGAGGGGACAGTGCTCTCAGCAGTCCCCCAAAATGCAAAACATAGACCTGGAGGCAAATAAATGGGTCTCGTCACCCCAGTTTCTTCAGTATGATAATTCCCAAACCAGCATCATCCATGTGTAGCAAATCAGTCTGGCATTAAATGTGAATCATACTTTTAATCATCTCCATAATAACATCCGTGTTAAATTTTGTTTAAACCACATCAAATAAAGCCTTGAGCAAACTAATCTACTCTGGGTAAAATGTTGTGTGCTTTTATTGAGAAGCCGGAGTTGATGAACGGAATATTAAATAACATTCAGTAATTTTCCCACTCATGAGTTAATCTCTTGTCTTCCTGTTGATAGATCTCATGCCTCACTTATCACAATGTCAGGCCCTTGATATAAGTTATTAAATCATTTTGAACATTTTTAAGATTACTCAATCAAACCTTGCAACTGCTTTATCTCATGTCATTTGTTTGATGACAGCTGTTACCTTTACAAAGTATGGATGACTCTGATTATAAAGTCATGAAAATTCTGCAGTAACCAATAATTAGCAACAAACACCTGGTTGGGTCTATGAAAGACAGGAAAGTAATCCCTCAACAAGTTGCCCCCTCCCCTCCACACACCCGCTCCCCAAGAGAGGGAATTATGTGAATATCAGGTTTTGCTGCTGGCAAAGTTTCAGCCCAGAAGAAGAGACTGTTGGGAAAAATGGGAGGAGACATTACAAGCAAGAATATATTTCAGTGTGTTGAGTGTTCTGTTGTGTCAAAATATCATTAATAGTATTAAAGTAACAAAGGCCTGGTCCACACTGGGGGGCAGTGTCGAGGTAAGATACGCAACTTCAGCTACGGGAATACCGTAGCTGAAGTCGAAGTATCTTATCCCGACTTACCTCCCATCCTCACCGCTTGGGATCGACGTCCACGGCTCCCCCGTCAACTCCGCTACCGCCACTCGCTCCGGTGGAGTTCCGGAGTCGACGGGAGCGCGTTCGGGGATCGATATATCGTGTCTAGATCAGACACGATATATCGATCCCCGCAAAATCGATCGCTACCCGCCGATTCGGCGGGTAGTCTGGAGGTACCCAAAGAACAGATACATACACAGAAATGGGAGTGTGGCATAGTAGGTAGGTACAAATCCAGGAAGAAGATTAAGACAAAGGTAAGGATGTTTCATAAAGCTGTTCTAAAGAGAGAGGTTGGGTACATTATTTTCCAGAGAGTTTCTGTAATTTGTATTCATGTTAAACAGGGTTAAGGGAGCAGATCCACTGATTATTACTCAATTTGAATAAGGGCAGCAGAATCTTGCCCTAATATTGGGGTCGGATTCTCATATATTGAATATCAAATTTTACCCCGTTCAGCAATCTGATCCTTTAGGCCTTTGTTGAGTCCCACTGAAATGAATCAGGCTCTGTACAAGTATAACAATCCCCGTGTTTGAATCAGATTGCAGAACTGGGGCCCTAGCTCTTCGGGAACATCATCTATCTATCTACTGAGAGTCAGATGAGTTCCATGTTACTTATTTATCAATCAATCAACCAATCCCAAAAACTCACCTTTGGTTGGCTAGCTCGGAAGAGCTCTAATATACAATTTAACACAAACAAATGATGTTTGCAGTGAAAAGATTGACTCTGGAGAATAAATGGGTGTGGGCTCCAGGCCAGTGGAAGCTAAAACATGGTTATGTCAGCCCTGCTTCATGTTGTTTCAGTCATAGGGTGAGAGAAGGGAAAGTGGCGATGGAGAAGGATGATTGACACTCATTACGCACATCAGTCTGCATTACTTTCTGCAAGGTAATTCACAGAGCAGCTAATATTGCTTCCAGAGAGAAAAGGAGAAGCGAGAATGAGAGAGACATACTAACCCTTTGTCCCTCTAGACACCAAGTCAAGATGCCATAATTATAATATAGAAGAAAATAATAAAAGCAGAAAAGTAAAATAATATTAGAAAATCCATAATAATAATGACTAATACATTTGACATCTGGCACTACGTTGCATCTGTATAAGGTAATTGAGCTGACTAATTGAATTTGTGTTTCTTAATTTTCATAGCAAGGCTATGTTTAGTGCCTAAAATTTAAACACAAGAGAATTTCTGAAAATTCAAAACTCTCCAAGATGTTATTTCATGACATCCAGGAAATAGTTGGAATGAAACTTTGGAGGCTTAGCAGTAACATCCTAAAAACACATCATTTTATAATGTAGCTAGAAAAAATTAAGGGCCAAACTCTGCCCTGACTTGGCTTCCCTTCTCCTCCCATTGTAAACTCACTTATGACTTCATTTTTGTGTCCCTTTTTTACCTCTTGCAGTCACACATCATGTCCAGCAGATAAGTGTAATTTATTTCTACACAAATAAAGCCAAAATAGTGATCATGGCCTGAGGAAAATTGTCCTAGATCCCAAGCCAGAAAGGGAAGACTGTGGAGATTACAAGTTAATACTGACAGAACCTGAGGAAGGCAGCACCCTTGGGAAACTTTAGCAAACAAAGACTGACCACATCCTGGGAAAGTACATTATTGCCCAACTTAACACATAGATATCTTGCATAGATGTGACACGTTCTCAATGGAGATAGTAAGTCCTGTCCAGTAACTCTTATTATTCATTATTTCTTTGCTTTGATTTAAATAATAATCAAAAGACATAAAAGATGAGACTTTAGTATGTCCTACATATTTAGTGTTACAAGAAAACCCCAACTGCATTTCAATAATTATGCAAACAGAAACTCAGCCAGCCTGCCACTTATAAAAAAAATCCTTTCCACTCCTTCAGCATTCTGGGAAGCATTTCCTCTGCCTTCTACAACAGCTCCATCCAATAGATGCCTTTTGTAGTACACCAAATCTAGGCTATTTCAGACAAAGGGGGGAGCAAGTTCCAGATCCCAGAGTCTTCACAGAGAGGGGAGTGCAGCTTGAGCATCCCTGCTGACTGCAGCTGGGGAAGTATGGCAGGTCTCAGGCTTTACAGCTCATAACCAACACATTAAGCTCTCCCTGGAGATCCATGGGCAGGCAGGTTTGATTCCCTTTTTTATTTGATATCTGTTTCTGAGACCATATTTTATTTAGTTTTGGCCTTTGTCCATATTTGTCACTTCCAATATCAATTTTTGGGGTTCCAATAATTGTCATAAGCTTTCATACAGGTAGGAGATTCTCTATACATGCAGATAAGTCTGGCTAAATAAAGTTTTTGCAGTCTAGACAGTTTATCACAAGATAAATTTTGCTAAGTCTTCTGACCCAAGGTTATTTACTTATCCTAACTTTTATTAGGCCTAATGTGGCCTTATGCTAACTATTACTACCACTAGTCTTCAAGCTAGATACTTGGCCTCACTGCAAGGTCTATTTTAAAGTAATCTTTAAGTTTCTTTGTTTACTCCTACTTGCTTTGTAGCTTTAGATTCATTTGCACTAATTTAGCAAGCATCTTAACTTTCCTCAGATATAAATGATTCTTTACTTGATTATATGAGTTCAGGTCAAGGGTCAACACTACAAACCTGGGGGAGGTACAGTAATTCATAGACCTCTGCAGATTTGATAGAAGATTTGTAAAAAAAAAATTCACAGAGCAGGCAGTGCCATTACATCATCTAACTTAGAGCAACTTATGACCTATATCAGGCAGGAGGTCAGACTAGATGATCACACTGGCCCTTCTGGTCTCGGAATCTATTAATCTATTAACTTTGTCTGAACAGAGGAACACCAAAAAGTGTTTGAGTCACTGAGGGAAGGCTTGAGGGGGGAGGGATAGCTCAGTGGTTTGAGCATTGGCCTACTGAACCCAGTGTTGTGAGTTCAGTCCTTAAGGGGGCCACTTAGGGATCTGGGCATAAATCAGTACTTGGTCCTGCTAGTGAAGGCAGGACTCAATGACCTTTCAGGGACCCTTCCAGTTCTATGAGATAGGTATATCTCTATATATGACTTTTGAAACATAGGATTGGAAGGGACCTTGAGAAGTCATTAAGTTTAGCCTTCTGCACTGAGGCAAAACCTAGAGCATCCCCGACAGATGTTTGTCCTAGCTGTCCTTAAAAGCCTTCTGTAAAGGGGATTGGAAGACTCTTCCAATATTCCCAGTACTACCCCTATAGTTAGAAAAAAATTCCTAATCTCTGACCTAAATGCCCCTTGCAGCACATTAAGCCCATTACTTCTTGTCTTACTTTTAGTGGACATGAAGAACAATTTATCACTGTCTTTTTTATAACAGCTTAACATGCTGCACTACAAAGAGGCAAGCTCTTGCCTTAACATGTTTGAAGATTGTTATCAGATTCCCCCCTCAGTCTTCTTTTCTCAAGACTAAACATGCCCAGTTTTTTTAACCTTTCATCATAGGTCAGTTTTTTTAAACCCTTATCATTTTTGTTGCTCTCCTCTGGATTACCTCCTATTTGTCCTTGTCTTTCCTAAACTGTGGTGCCCAGAATTGGACTCAGTACTCCAGCTGAGCCCCCACCTTGCCTTACAGATTACATTCCCGTTAATACTCCCCAGAATATTAGCCTTTTTCACAAATACATCACATTGTTGTCTTATATTCTACCTAGCCAATTATTCTCTATTGTGTAATTGTGCATTTCATTTTTCTTTTCTAAGTGAAGTAGCTTTGCATTTATCTGTATTGTGCTTAAATTCTAAGATTGTGCTTAAAGTCCCATTTGTATCCAATCTGTTCATGGCAACCAGTGATCTTTTAAAGGTTGCTGTTGGATTTGCATTTGAACAAATGGATGAGATCAGTAGGTGCAGTACGTCTTTTGGAGGTCACTAGTTTAATGAGAAGGAAACTAGGTATTCAGCTATAGAACTAGAGTGACAGACTATTGTGGAGGCCCTCAAGACTTATCACCCACATATACTAGGTAAAGAACTTATAATAGATACAGACCATAATGGCTCTTTACGAAACACAACCCAGAAGGCTGCTTGTGGAGATGGATTCACAAACTGTCTGAATATACATTCCCGGTTCACCATAAACCTGGAAAGAAAAAGCTGGTTTCAGATGCTCTCAGCTATGTGAGGGCAGTGAGAATAGCTTTGTGAGGGCTTCTGGCAACAGTTGCAGGACCTCAACGTTACATTGAGTGTGCCAGAAGATCTACTGAAGGAGACCCAGACTGGGGAGGTTCAACACAGTTCAGGAACATTTATCGATTGATCCTGCTACCAATGTGCTCATGTATGAAGGTACAGGATTGTCTTGCCAGAAAGATTACCGAAAACAGTACCAGAGTGTCTTCATGATAACAAAACAGCAGGCCACTTTTGGTATGAAAAGACACTAAGCCAGGTATCTGACAGATTTTTCTGTCTTGCATGGCTGCAGATGTTGAGGTCTGTCTTATCTGTCAAGAATGGAAAATGCCAGCAAGAAGAGGCAGAATGCCTTTAAGGGAAATTTCCCAACCTAGTAAGCCCTGTGAATTCATACATTTTGACTTGAAAGACCCAGTACCAGAAACACTAGCTGGAAATCAGTGTTTTCTGGTAGTGTATGATACCTCAAAGTATGTGGTGGTGCAACCACTGAAGGATTAAAGGATTGAGACAGTTATGGATGCACTGATAAAACATGAAGTGTTGCAGTTCAGCCCACCAAGCTGCATTTGCAGAGTTCAAGGGAAGAAATTTAAATCACAGTTGTTACACGAGGTTTACCAACAACCCCAGATAACCAAGGTGAGGACCAGTGTTGGCCACCCTTCAAGTAATAGGGTAGTGGAAAGAGAAAACTCCATCAGTGGTTCTCTGCTTACAGT
The DNA here is from genome assembly GCF_016161935.1 of Mauremys reevesii. Lineage (NCBI taxonomy): Eukaryota > Metazoa > Chordata > Testudines > Geoemydidae > Mauremys > Mauremys reevesii. The sequence goes on along the minus strand of NC_052627.1, from coordinate 107,536,382 downwards.
CTAGTCAGTGAAGACCAACAAGACTGGAATACAAAGTCACTTTTTGTCATCTTTGCATATAATGCCAGCCAGCACTCAACTATCCATTACTTTCCTTATGAGATTATTTTTGGACTCCACAAACCCATGTTTCTGTGTTCAGGCAGCAAGAAATGGTAAGGCTCCTTGCACCTGCACTGGTGGGTGATATGGCAGAGTCTTATATTAGTCACCCAAGGACAGCATTCCAGGCGGTATAGGAAGAGAGGAGCTGCAAGTGAGTATGACAGGCAAAAGTTGCCAGGATAAAGGACAATTACATGATTCAGGAAGAGAGACGTTGTGGCTAGGCAACTGGAAAAAATCCCAAACGTAGTCCTTTTTGGAGGGGACCTTACACAGGGATTAAAAAATTAAACAACTTATCCTTGCTGATACAAAAAGCAAGAGCTTGCCTCTTTGTAGTGCAGCAAGAACTCGTTCACAGATTCGTTGAAATAAAGGGGCAGGCAAACACTGGGGATGCTCAATAACTATCTCATAGGGATGCAGAGGAGGATTTGGAGCTACCCCAGCAGGCTCCCATGACTCGTAATGGGAGACCTGTTGTGGAGGAGTTCGGGGACTTCAGTACACTGCCATCTTCATCAGTCTGTCCACCACAGATAGACCTGTCCTAGGGGACATGAACTCTGCACTCACTGATAATCTAGATCAGTTTGACTGCTGACAGGCCCTCAACATTAAGCTGAAGAATTCAAGTGCCAGTCGAGTGCCCACTGACTTATTTCGATGGCAGGCAACTGCCTCTCCACCTGGCTGATGATGACACCATTAAATGGCTGGGCACACATTACACATATGCCAATGAGTACTTGTACTGTCCCAGTAAAACAGGGCCAAATTCTCTGCTGGCCTATATTGACTGAAGTCAGTGGGAGCCATACAGGGGCTCAGTGTCTCTGAAACAAAGCCATTTTTATTTAGGTGCCTAAATATAGATTTAGGAGCCTTCAGGCACCAAGGTTTGAAAATTTGGGCCCCTGTGCTTTAAGTCTGGTGACATCTCAATTTGGGTTGCAGAACACTCCTCTGAGGACACCATTTTAAATGTAATCCGCATAAAAAGGACACCACATCCCTTTATTTGGCTAGCCAAACTGTCTGTGGTGGTTTGAAGAAAACACGTTCTGTTCTCTAGGATGCTGATGGATTTTTTTTTTTCACCTCACCACTTCAGATCTGGGCCAGTCCTTAGGTCTCCTGGAGTTTCTTATTCTACTCTGATTTTTCTGGGATTTTTGTGACCATGCCCTTTCATCAAAAGTTGGGGTAAGAAATTGGTATTTTGAGTATTTTTCTTATGATGCATCATGTGACCTCACTCCTCCTGAAGCTTTTTATTTATAATGTGTTCCCCTCTTCTCCCAAGACACATATATCTCTGTACAGTGTGAAACACCAAAATGAGAAGGTAGCTTATTGCCACTGGCCTGTGACTGCTGGAGTAATGGAATGTTTGTATGAAGTATTTTTGCTGCTGTTGCTGTAAGGGGCCTTTAAATATAATTTTGCTAAAAGAGGTTAAACTACATCCTGACTAAGATGAACTGTTACCTCATAAAAAGTCTAAGAAGTAAAAAGCGTTGCCTGATAAAAGGCTCAAATGTATGCCAGAGAAATGGCAAGAGGAGAAAGAAAGACATCGACTTCCAACAGCTTCCAACAGCTGCTGAAAACTGTGCCGCTTAAAGCTTCATAGCTCAGAAACACCACTTTTAGGCATGCATGCTCCAGGGGTTAGCAGTAGAAGTGCTAGGAAAAGAAGACTGAAAGAGATTTTCACAGAGCCAAAAAGAACCCAGAACACATAGGGCAGTCATATTTGATTTGTGGCTCTTCAAGCTCCAAGTGGAGCTCTTGCCACCAAACTGATTAAATGAAAGGAGGGGCAGCTGTGCTGTTTTTCACTCACATTAAACTGGCAGAACCAGGGCTCAGGAAAGTACCAGCATCTTCTTCTCGAATGTCATGTTTACCACTCCACCTGTCCAGCCCTTTTCTCTAAATATTAAGAGCACTGCTGCCTCAATTCCAAGCAGAATATGTACCTGCACCCTTTCCTCCAGAGTTGGATCAGAAGGTGGAAGCTGGTGGCAGGGCATTTTCAGCGAGGGTCCTCCACTCTGGAATTCCTTTAATTCCTTTATGCAAAAAAAGAATGATCTGTTGAACATCAGGGCATATTACAAGACTGTCTAGCTTCCCAGGCTTTCTCTGAATGGATATTCAATACAGTGATTGGGGCATGTGATGGGTTGAGGATGGTGATTTTATTTTGGGTAAGTGGAGGAAATTTCTCTTTTGGAAATCCTTTTTTATTTTTGTAATTGATCTATTTATGTGGACTCAATTTATGTGTTTTTATTAAATTAGTATGTGTGAAAGAGCAGAAAAACTGCTGCCTGGCACAGCAGGAGTTAAAGAAAACCTGTGGGCTCAGCTAGCTCCACCCCCCTATACCTGCAGCCAATGCCAGGTCTGGAGCGGGAGAAAAGGAGGGAGCCTGGCTCAATTGGGGGCTGTCTGGCAAGGAAGCAGGAGCTCTTTGTTTGCCTGCCAGAAGGCACCAGCAACTGGCCAGCCAACACAGCCACTGGAAGCAAGTAAGCCTTCCCCTGCCCATGGGAGCCTGCAGCTAAGCCCAAACTGTGTGGTAATTGAACTAGAGGGGCTACACACAACACTAACGAGACTCTAATAAGAAATAATCCAGGGAAGCGGGTCTTGAAACTGCACCCTCTCTCCCTCCCCCTGCAGCACAGAGGCAGACCCATCAAACTCTGTTTAGGAGTTGAACTACACAGGGCCCTGGGAAGGGTCCGGGTCCCCCTGAAACCCCTCTGACCAATGATCTAGCCACTAGGCTGCCTGGCCACCAAGGGATCTATCACAGTATGTTCTCTAGAGTGCTGGACAGGTGACACTAATTTACTGAAACTAAACAACAGACAATTCAAAGGCTGTGTTTCCAGAGTTGTGGGGAGGGTAGAGGATTAATGCTGGAATCAGGATATGTTAAACCAAATAAAAAGGGAAAGGTAAACCCTGTTTCCCGAACAGAAAAATGCTGAGGAAACTATGGAAGAATTTTCTGGTGTTACAATGGATAGCACAATCAGGCTAGTTATTAATTAAAGTATCTCTTCAAGGTAGTATTTTAAATATAAATACTACTGCGGTATTCAAAGCTGGTACTTTCTGTTACTTCCACTTTGCTCCTCAAGGCACACCCCCAGATTTATGGAACATATGCCATGCTTACTATTTCCTATCTGCAGATAATGTTTATGTTGAGTGAATGAGTAATGCAATCGATATACTGTATATTGAATTAAACACTACTAGTAGTTAAGTTATAAGTCAAAACAGAGCACTGAACACTGGCAAAGCCACGGACTTGTTTGAACCACCCAGTGGTAAAATTAACCTTCTGTTTCCAGTGCCATCTCTTTAACAGCCCTAACCAGAGCAATTAATAGAAGTGCAGAGTCAGCAGAACACAGTCCATCACTATTCATTTGGCATAATTTTTTTTTAGACAGCAAGAGCAGATGATGCAATTTACTGGGGGAACCATTACAGTTTCTTTTCAAACTAATTTAGGATGAAAATTAAACCATTTGAGATTTAAAAAAACATATATTTTATCTGCAGCATAATTCCATGGATGTTAATGACCCTTCTGCCTCCACATTGTAAATGGATAGACAAGTTCAAAAATTCCCTACAAAGGAAATCAGCTGGGAACTTACTGTTGAGACCCACATGTTATTTCACATTTCATTAAGCTCTAATGATAGATATGAAGAAGAAAACTTCATCTCATTGTAACGCAGATCACATGCATGCTTTGTCTGAAGTCACACTGACAAGTGCACTAGAAACCACACTGAAAACCTTTGTTTGAATTCTGAGAGCTCTTGTCATGATCAGAGAACATAACAGCAAAACTGATTGCCCAAGTCCGGTCTCACTCAAGCCAATGAGAACACTGAAAGCAGGAATAGGCCCTAGACATAGCAATTTGAGAATTGCTCCTCTCCTGTAAATCAGGCTTTGATCTAATAATCCTGATTATCTTCTGATCCTGTCAGCTAATAAATAATATCTGATACATGTGACAAAACGAGTCATCCACTTCATAAAACTTGTTTAAATATAATTTGAAATGTTTTAAATGGTAATGTTGAGGGCTTTGTATTATTATTTATTAAAGGGACCGAAGGTGTATGAGACAATTCACAGAAGACGTAGTCCTTGCCTCAAAGAAATCATTATGTGGCCAGATTCTTTTCTGTGCCAAGAACCACTGGACGCACAGAAAATGAGGAGGGTGAGTGCTGCCAAGCAACCAGCTCTGGCCACCAGATTATCAAACTTCCCCACCCCCAGTTCCAGCGCAAGTTAGTAGTCTGGTCTTCAAAGGTCCTTATGGCATTTGAGAATCGGTGAAATGTAAGTTGACTCTTCCCTGCTGCCAACATGCCTACTACTGACAACTTCCTGTGGCTGCTACAGAATTTTTATAAATAAAGAAGACCTGAATGTGTTTTTTTTAACTTTAAAAATATCAGGAATATCTCATCTGATCGTCCCAAGTCTTTTTTCAAGGACCCTCTCTCAGGGGTGTTCAGGTAGTGGTGCTAACCATTTAACAACCCCCCTTTTCCCCCAGTAGTCATTGAACTTAAATAAGTATTAACAAAACTAAACAAAACAGTGTGACTAAAACTTTCTTCCACTCTTAATGGTTCAGTTTCCATGTTTGTGGCTCTTACAATGTCATCACTTCACTGCCTCTCCCATCATGGTACAGGCTTCCATGGCAGGTAAGACCTGAAATTCTACGGGAAAAAAGAAGCCGTTTTTAAAAGCAAACAAACAAACAAAAAACAACAGCAAACTAGCAAGCCAAAAAGGTCATGAGCCACAATTATTTTTCCCTTTGCAGATGACCTTTAATAAATTTGAAGTGTAAATGCTAAAGAATAATAAATAGAAATTGACATTGCTCGAGATCTTATAGTAGCAAACCCAATATATTACACAGCAATCTTGATGCAGAAATTGCTGGGTGAAGTTCTATGACCTGCATAATGCAGAAGATCAGACTAGATTATCATAATGAACCCTTCTGGCCTTACAATCTGTTAATATGGCTATCATATTTTTAAACTATTTACTTTTAAAAAAGAGGAGCTTGTAGAGCTAAAAATACAAAAAAAAATGTTTGTTTACGTATCAGGTTTGTTTTAAAAGTAACCTAAATTATGTTTCACAAATGTGATGGTATTTGTCTTTCAGGAACTGGCAACAATTTCACATATTTGTTTTGGAAGTTAATACTACAACATATGCTTCTGTCATTGAAATATCAACAAACTGTGTTTATACTGCATTATATGCTTTTCTAACGCACCACAGCTGAGGCCTGATTGAGGCTGTAGCCTTAAGTGACTGTAAACCAAACAATTATTTTTGAGACCTAATGTGCATGCTTCCTAATGATTCATAACATTAAACTCTCACTTGGCAGGGCAGCAAAAACTTTCCTGTTTGCTCCAGGCATAAAAAAAATTTAAGGAACATTTTATTAAGTAGTCGTGGGTGACCAAAATGCAATTTAAAATATTAACAGTATTTGCTCAGCATTTCTTACTTACTGTAAATTGTTTCCAGGATGTTTGTTTGGAAATTTATTAGATTATGCATCACACGCAATACCAGTCTAGGCCAAATTCACTGCTGTAATACTTGGCACTGCAATTGGTTATGCTTATTTCAGCACCACTTAAAAATAGCTAGTTCTTTATGCAAGCAAGAATAAAGGTAATTTCAATCTATGGTTCTTTCTTCCACATGCATCAGCATTAAATGAGTTGCAACAGGAGTTATTTATGATTGTCTGCCTTGCAATTTGTTATGGCCATATTTTTTACTTCTACAACAAAAGCAAATCAATTTTTTCTTTTATTCTTTCTTTCAATGTAAAAGTGAATTTGATCTTTGGTATAGGGATCAGATTAACATCGCTAGAAAATTCTCTATACGCAGCTAATGACTAGCAAGCTTCCTTATGCTCCAGCAACAACATGTCTCAAAGATGACCTGAAAGTACCTCTGTTTCTTCTTCTTTCTTGCCACTTCTGCATTCAGGTTTGGCAACTTCTATAACCTTTCTTCAAAACTTATGATTGTATGCCTGGCTGTTGTGCTAATTAATCTCTCTAAGGTCTGCTGATATCTGGTCCATGTACCAAGTCCTTGGCCTCCACCTGGGTTGTCTTCCATCTGCCTCATAGACTCATAGACTTTAAGGTCAGAAGGGACCATTATGATCATCTAGTTTGACCTCCTGCACAATGCAGGCCACAGAATCTCACCCACCCTCTCCTGTAACAAACCCCTAACCTATGTCTGAGTTATTGAAGTCCTCAAATTGTGGTTTGAAGACCTCAAGCTGCAGAGAATCCTCCAGCAAGTGACCCATGCCCCATGCTGCAGAGGAAGGCAAAAAATCTCCAGGGCCTCTGCCAATCTGCCCTGAAGGAAAATTCCTTTCCAACCCCAATTATGGTGATCAGTTAAACCCTGAGCATGTGGGCAAGACTCACCAGCCAGCATCCAGGAAAGAATTCTCTGTAGTAACTCAGATCCCATCCATTCTAACATCCCATCACAGACCACTGGGCATACTTACCTGCTGATAATCAATTGCCAAATTAATTGCCAAAATTAGGCTATCCCATCATACCATCCCCTCCATAAACTTATCAAGCTTAGTCTTAAAGCCAGATATGTCTTTTGCCCCCACTACTCCCCTTGGAAGGCTGTTCCAGAACTTCACTCCTCTAATGGTTAGAAACCTTCATCCAATTTCAAGTCTAAACTTCCTAGTATCCAGTTTATATCCATTTGTTCTTGTGTCCACATTGGTACTAAGCTTAAATAATTCCTCTCCCTCCCTAATATTAATCCCTCTGATATATTTATAAAGAGCAATCATATCCCCCCTTAACCTTCTTTTGGTTAGGCTAAACAAGCCAAGCTCTTTGAGTCTCCTTTCATAAGACAGGTTTTCCATTCCTCGGATCATCCTAGTAGCCCGTCTCTGAATCTGTTCCAGTTTTAATTCATCCTTCTTAACATGGGAGACCAGAACTGCACACAGTATTCCAGATGCGGTCTCACTAGTGCCTTGTATAATGGTACTAACACCTCCTTATCTTTGCTGGAAATACCTTGCCTGATGCATCCTAAAATTGCATTAGCTTTTTTAACGGCTATATCACATTGGCGGCTCATAGTCATCCTGTGATCAACCAAAACTCTGAGGTCCTTCTCCTCCTCTGTTACTTCCAACTGATGTGTTCCCAATTTATAACTAAAATTCTTGTTATTAATCCCTAAATGCATGACCTTGCACTTTTCACTATTAAATTTCATCCTATTACTATTACTCCAGTTTACAAGATCATCCAGATCTTCCTGAATGATATCCCGGTCCTTCTCTGTGTTAGTAATACCTCCCAGCTTTGTGTCATCCGCAAACTTTATTAGCACATTCCTGCTTTTTGTGCCAAGGTCAGTAATAAAAAGGCTAAATAAGATTGGTCCCAAAACTGATCCCTGAGGAACTCAACTAGTAACCTCCTTCCAACCTGATAGTTCACCTTTCAGTATGACCCGTTGTAGTCTCCCTTTAACCAGTTCCTTATCCACCTTTCAATTTTCATATTGATCCCCATCTTTTCCAATTTAACTAATAATTCCCCATGTGGAACCGTATCAAATGCCTTACTGAAATCGAGGTAAATTAGATCCACTGCATTTCCTTTGTGTAAAAAATCTGTTACCTTCTCAAAGAAGGAGATCAGGTTGGTTTGGCACGATCTACCTTTTGTAAAACCATGTTGTATTTTGTCCCAATTACCATTGACCTCAATGTCCTTAACTACTTTCTCCTTCAAAATTTTTTCCAAGACCTTACATACTACAGATGTCAAACTAACAGGCCTATAGTTACTCGGATCACTTTTTTTCCCTTTCTTAAAAATAGGAACTATGTTAGCAATTCTCCAGTCGTACGGTACAACCCCTGAGTTTACTGATTCATTAAAAATTCTTGCTAATGGGCTTGCAATTTCATGTGCCAGTTCCTTTAATATTCTTGGATGAAGATTATCTGGACCCTCCGATTTTGTCCCATTAAGCTGTTCGAGTTTAGCTTCTACCTTGGATGTGGTAATATCTACCTTCATATCCTCATTCCCATTTATCATCCTACCATTATCCCTAAGCTCCTCATTAGCCTTATTAAAGACTGAGGCAAAGTATTTATTTAGATATTGGGCCATGCCTAGATTATCCTTAACCTCCATTCCATCCTCAGTGTTTAGCGGTCCCACTTCTTCTTTCTTTGTTTTCTTCTTATTTATATGGCTATAGAACCTTTTACTATTGGTTTTAATTTCCTTTGCAAGGTCCAACCCTACATGGCTTTTAGCCTTTCTCACTTCATCCCTACATGTTCTGACCTCAATAAGGTAGCTTTCCTTGCTAATTCCGCCCATCTTCCACTCCTTGTAGGCTTCCTGCTTTTTCTTAATCACCTCTCTGAGGTGCTTACTCATCCAGCTTGGTCTACAACTCCTGCCTATGAATTTTTCCCCTTTCTTAGGATGCAGGCTTCTGATAGTTTCTGCCTGAAAGTACCATTTTAGAGATGTATTAATGTACTGTATTGCTGCGGCATCCTGAGGCTTCAATCAGAGATCAGGTTCCTTTTTTACAAATACAGATGAAGAGACAGATACCCATATATTTTATATGGAAGGGTATGTGAGGGATAAGACACTTGCACATGCATCTCTCAACTGTAAACATATCTTGTGCCACGTGGATTATTCTCTTGTGATAGAAGGTGTTTCATCTGGCAGAGAAGCTGGAATTCTCTGCAGTGCCGTAGCCCTGACTTGTCAGGTTGATAGACTATAGGAATAAAGGAACACATAATTTTATTAAGTGTTATTTTTAGCATAGGTTCTGTTCTGACCGGAGAAACAGTACTTCACCTCTCTGGAAGGAAATGGAATTTTTAGGTATAGTTAGAATAGTTGTAGCGAAATAAACTGTTGAGGTTCTTTTCTAGGGGAAAAAAGTGCTGGTTTTAGTTCTGCTACTTCCATTTTTTTAGAACATTTTGCTTATCAATGTACCCCAAACCAGACTATAAACTGCACTGGATTACATATTGAGTTAAAATAACTACTCAAAAGTTCAGAGGCAAAACTCCCATTGACTTGAGTAGGGGCAGGATTTTAAGCAAAATGATTCTGCTTACTTTATTTGAAGCTTTTGAGTGCACAAATTTGCATGAACATCTCACAGACATAAGTTTTCGTTTGAGATTTCTGACACGTCCTGCTTTCTCTCAAGCCTGAACTGTCATTACAAAAAATTCTCTTTTACAATTTTTAGGACACTTATTCTAGTCCTTGATAGAAAAGTGAGTCCATGTTCTTTCCTATGATATGGCCACTTCATGCTACTCTGGATCCAGCTAACTGGGAATGCCACAATTATATTCATAAAAACAATGAGGAGTCCGGTAGCACCTTAAAAACTAACCGATTTACTTGGGCATAAGCTTTTCTGGGTAAAAAAACTGCTTCTTCGTTTCATGGAGTGAAAATTACAGATACAGGTATAAATATATATTGGCACATGAAGAGCACATGACTTGTCTGTGGTTAGCATAAATGTCACCTATGTACAGTATCGAGAGTTTACTTTCTTTGTCAAAACACTTCACTACTATATAGACAATTTACTAATATGATTTGCATAACTTTTCAGAATATGCAGGATGAATTAAATATGCATTATTCATGATAATCTGTTTCAGAAACATTATTCTGAAATAATGTTCTTCTGTTGATCTGCTACTGTCATATTCACTTTCAATACCAATCCAACCATACTCAGAAGCCGTGTAAATGATTTAATCAGATCCAATTGCTGAAGTTGTTTAAAAAATCTAGAACTTCAGCAACCTTACACTGCAAAGACAGAAATTCTGTAAAATAGATTATTGGATCAGGTACATCTAGCCATCCATAAAGTTATCATGACAGTACAAATCAGACCATAAAAAGTATGGTATAAAAGTGGACAAATCACAGTTTATTTGGGTTCACAGGTTTGAATGTGACACATAAATATTGAATTCCATCAGTGTCCTAGGTACTATACAGACATACAAGAAGATAACAGTTCTTATCACAAACAGATTAATGTCTACTTCAAAGATAAAGAAAACAGTTCAGATACATAATACACCAAGTGATGGTACAAAGCTTGAGAGGATGGAGATATATTGCATTGTTAAAATGTTTTATAGTGGAATAATTTTTGTGTCAGAAGGAATTTGAAAGAGAAGAGGCAGGCCATTTAATGCGTAAGAAAAGGAAGACAGATCCAAGTGCAAAAAGGTATGAAGATGAGTAAAGAAGGAAGATACTGACTGTGCCTTGTCTTTTCTCGAAGAGCAGAAACTTTGTAATTTCCAGACCCTCCCTGCTAACAAGGGAGCAGGCAGGAAACATGGAAGGGTATGTTAGGGATAGAGATGCATGTGCAAGAGTCTTCAACTGTAAACAAATCTTGTGCTACGTGGATTATTCTTTTGTGGCAGAAAGTGTTTCACTCAGCAGAGAAGCTGGAATTCTCTGCAGTGCCATAGTCCTGTCTTGTCAGGTTGAGAAACTATAGAAGTAAAGGAGCATATAATTTTAATAAGTGTTATTTTTAGCATAGGTTCTGTTCTGACAGTAGAAACAGGCTGCCATTTTATCTTTTCCTAGAATACAAACCAAGATGAGGATGACTGTTAGTTCTTTGTTCTTGGACATAAGTATGAATGAAGCCCAGGAGAATGAGAGGTAGGAACATTCAATCAGAAGCAATTCTAATTGGTGAAGAAATGTGGGTTGGAAAGAGCCAGGAAAATATGACGGAAAAGTATTCACAAATATGACGGAAAAGTATTCACAAATATTCTTCTGAAAGAAAGCCATGAACTCACTTTTATGGTATCTACAATCCTTTTTATTATTTTCCTTGATGAGACATTCAATATGACCATGTTTGTAACCTTTTTTATTCACTGTACCACTAACATTTGTGCAAACAATTCTTCTTTGCACAACCATTTAGGGAGTATGTTGCATTCGTGTATGCATGGGAATTCTTGCATGAATGAGCTTATTTATATGTGGATTAGTGTATTTACATTGGATATTCACATTAGTGTGTATTTACCTGGTCCTCTGATATAAACATGCAATTAACTGATGGAAATGTAACATGAGAAAATTGCATGTAAAGTCAGCTGATTTACACATTTCTCTCTCCCTCAGTCAAGAAGGAATCCAGCCATTTTAAAATATGGAATCTGTAAAACTCACAAATGTAGTATTCTTTTTGTGCAGTGGAGGAGAGGAACAAGGTGTTAAATGTCCTAATATTCCCAGTGCTTGCTTATCTCTTGCTATGTCTCCCTCCCTAATGATTTATTCAAGCACTGCTCCTCTTTACAGAGATTATAGAGATTAGGTCACCCAATCAGGAAAAAAATAATATATTTTATGCTTTAGGTAAATGATCACACAGACTGAATGCCAAATTCCAACTACTCAAATGAACTCTCTCTAGGATGCAAACACTTCTAGTCCCAAATATGTTTGCAATAACTAATTTGTCAAACAATTATGAACAAACAAATGTATAAAATACATGATCAGATTGTGTAATTTGTGAACAGAAAATTAGTTCAACATCTCCAGTTCTCGGTCAACGTTTCCTTTGGGGATCCCATGTGTCTTGTCATAAGAACAGCCATATGGGGTCCGAATAAAGGTCCATCCAGCCCAGTATCCTGTGACCAGTGCCAGGTGCTTCAGAGGGAATGAACAGAACAGGTAATCATCAAGTGATCCATCCTCTGTTGCCCATTCCCAGCTTCTGATAAACAGAAGGTTTGCATCCCTGTTCATCTTGGCTAATAGCCATTGATGGACCTATCCTCCATGAACTTATCTAGTTCTTTTTTGAACTGTTATAGTCTTGGCCCTCATGGCATCATATCTGTGTCTTTCATTTAAAATGTAAGATCTTTGAGTCAGGGATTAGTCTTATTCGCCTGTTGTACAGCACCAGGCATATCATCCACCCTTAATAAATAAAATACAATAATAATAATGGGAGCTGGACAGTTAGTAATTCCTCATTACCAAGTTGTTATGGTATATAGGCACAAGTGTAATCTATTTGTCTAATCCAGGTGTTTATAACACATTGATCAATGTGGTACTTTATTATTCTTATTTACTAGTTCTACTACAATAGCACTTAGGAGCCTGAATCATGGACAGGGACTTCACTGTGCTATACAAACAAACAGAGAACAAAAAGATGGTCCCTGCCGTAAACAGCTCACAATTTAAGTAGAAGACTGGTGTCTAGACAGCTAACACAGTACAAGATAGAACATATACCAAACGTAGTGTGGACCCTAGAAGAGGGATATTGTCTAATTCTGTTTGTTCCTATGATATAATGATTCACATGCTAAGTGGATTTTTAGAAATCTCTGTGTTCTATTTAAATCTTGTGTGTTTCCATTCTGAATTTGGACTAACAGCTAACTCCACCCATATGGACTAAATAGAAATTCTCCTGAATAGTCGTGTGCTTCTGATAACTAAACTCGGCAATTACTCAGAATTTTAGCAGTCATAATTAGAGAATAACTATGAGATATATTTGTGACTAAGTTTGGAATAGTTCTTGCTGACTTCTGAGGTGTCACACTTCTCAGGATATCTTTTGCGAACAGGAGCCGCTAACAGGGAAGTTTGAGAGGGAGTTTGGAAGGGGAGTGGGAAGGGGGTGAGGTACATTTGCCATTCTTTAAAACCTTTAACCTAAACTATAATCAAAACTTCTTGATTTAAACAAAAAGCCTATTATTAACTTAGGTAGCTGTAGGAGAGAATGCAGGCAGAAGCCCAGCAGCAGAGTGGGGGCTATCTTGTTTATTGCACCGAGTGCAGCATGTATGATTACCTGCCGTGTGTGTGTGTGTGTGTGTGTGTGTGTGTGTGTGTGTGTGTGTGTGTGTGTGTGTGTGTGTGTGCGTGCATTTGGTGAAGGGAGCTCCTGGCCCTCAGAGACTGAGTATGGGCTTTGGAGGCAAGAGTGGCAGAACTGGAGGAGCTAAGGGAGGCAGAGAGGCATGTTGATGAGGCTTTCGTGGACACTGTAGATTTGTCCCACCTCCGGTCAGACAGCCCCTGCACTGTTAAGGAGGATGAAAGGCTCAGGGAAGGAGAGCAGTTAATGGGAGCAGAGGGAAACCTTCCCACAGTTGGGACCCTCCTTCCAGATGATGCTGGGGCATCCTCTCGCACTGAGGTTACCTCTCTGGGGGAGGGAACTCCAGTCATTAGGAAAAGGCAGGTGTTAGTAATCGGAGGTTCGATCATTAGAAACATGGATAGCTGGGTTTGTGATGACCAGGAGAACTGTATGGTGACTTGCCTGCCTGGTGCGAAGGCTGCAGATCTCTCGAGGCATCTAGATAGACTTATGTGTAGAGCTGGGGAGGAGCCGATAGTCGTGGTACATGTAGGTACCAATGACATAGGGAAGGGTAGGAGTGATGTCCTGGAGGCCAGGACGCTAGGCTGCTAGGAAAGAGACTGAAATCCTGCACCTCTATGGTAGCATTCTCAGAAATGCTTCCAGTTCCACACACAGGGCCAGGTAGACAGACAGAGCTTCAGAGTCTCAATGCATGGATGAGATGATGGTGTAGAAAGGAGGGGTTTAGATTTATTAGGAACTGGAGAAACTTTTGGGATAGGGGGAGCCTATACAGGAAGGATGGGCTCCACCTAAACCAGTGTGGATCCAGACTGCACCTAACATTAAAAAGGTTGCAGAGCAGTTTTTAAACTAAGAGATGGGGGAAAGCCGATTGCTGCAGAGAAGCACCTGGATCAGACAGAGATTTCTCTTAGAGGAGAGTCTATTGATAGAGATTCTCCTGGTTTTCATCAGGAGGAGAGGATGGAAGAGTATTAAAGTATGGGCCAGATCAGATGAGAAACATTCACATAAAAAAGAATCTGACACATTAGAAAAGGGCAGACAAATAAACAGCGACAAGTTTTTAAAGTGCTTGTACACAAATGCTAGAAGTGTGCCACCTATTGAATCAACAGCCCTACTTTTTTAGCCTCTTAGTGGTCCTTGAAGGTCTCCTATCCAAGTAACCAGTCTTGACCCTGCATTTCTTCCAAAAGCTGAATAGATCACAACCTGTGGTGGTCCCTAAATAAGCTGAGCTGTAATAAAACAATCAAAAGTCAAAAGCATCACTGTATGGGTTCCACTTCACATCATGTCAGACTTGGAGGTTTGGTATATTAGGTACATGCTACTATTTGTTATTATTCAATATGCTTTTAAGTGTGCTATATTGTACATGCTGATGTTGATTATTATAGAATATTTCTTGAATTATGGAGTCCACACATTTAACATATAAAGAGGCTGAAAAAATATTTCGGTATTATAGAAAATCCTGGCCTAATTTACAATAATTCAGTAATTTCCTGATCACAAACCAAGGGCCCTGATAGTTATCAAGGCCTGATATCTGCCTTTAGGAACTAAATGTTAAGTATATTTGTGTTCATATTAAGAATTTAAGATGCTGTCAACAAAAATTGGGTAATCAAAGCACATACATAGCAATGACCTAATCCATTGCTCATTGGAGTGAATAGAAGGGCTCCCAATTAGAGAGAGAGAGTGTTGGATCAGCCCCAAAGATTCCAGTGGTGGAATGACTCTTTATGCATTGTGAATAGTCCCCAATGAAAACTGAAGTCAATGGGCCTATTCAAAGTTAAGCACATGCGTAAGTCATTGCACGTTTGGGGCCTGAGTTAGAAAGGGCCCCTAGTCCGTAGCACTTTAACTGAAAAGTAAGTTAACTTCTCTTTACAGCCAAAAGAATCATAGTCTGTGTGGCAAAAGGATAAAAAAAAATAAAGTTAGTGAGCAACTCACTTGTCATTCTAGAGACCTTTGAGAATTTTGATTATTACGTTTATATTTGATTACTGTGGACAAACTTGATTTTTGTTACTCTCAGCCAATAGAGTAGCAATATGTAATTTCCCACAACATATAATCTGCGACTTGAGTCATCACAATCTGCCCTCATGGAAATACTTATTCCTGTTGAAAACATACTATTTGGGGGACTCTTTACATAAATGCTCAGGAGATGGCTCTTGTCTGAAACACAATTTCCTTTGAAGCTAATGGTAACTTAATTGAGTCCCAGTGAGCCCGCTTGCCACTAAGCATTCAAATTTTCATTTCCACTTTTGTTCTTTCTCAGCCCAGTATTGATGTGTGGTTGAGGGGGAGGGGAGTCCTATATTTAGCAAGGTAAAATAATTAAAATGTTAAAAGCAAAACACTGAACTAGAAAGACTATCTACATGAGCTCCTCTAGCCCAGCTATGGCTCGGCAGCTTGAACAATATATTTCATTTTCTTGCACCCAATTATTCCTGATCAGTGTAGCTTTGAAAATCCACAGAGAGCGTCTAATCTCTTCATATGATCATTTTCCTGCTGGCTTCTTAAACTCCTGGCCTTTAGAAAAGTGGTGGCCGTTTTTTGGGCCCTGAGAAGCTTCACACAGCCTCACTTCAAGGAATTTATTTTCCCTCTCTTCCTAATCTTTTCAGCCACCCAAAAAAATTCCATATCCTGGACCAAACCCAAAACTTCTGGTGAAGGTTACAGTTCACTATACTCACCTGGATCTCATTGAAAAGTCTTAGTTGGCTAATGCTTCCTAATGCTTCCCATCAGGAGAGAACGAGAAGTGGAAGGGAGAAAGGGTGGATCAGTGGAAAGGACGAGGGAGAGGAAGAGAACGGGGAAAAAGTACTTTGGGCAGCACATAAAAGCTTTGTTTTCTTTTAATGGAATTATTTAATCTCCTAGATCAGGACAGCCCTGAACTTTTGGGGCAATTTGGATCCAAATCTGGCTTTGAACTTTGCACCTTAGGCTCAACTCTATTGTAAATTCATTGTCCCCCTTCCATATTGAACTTGTTTCCTGATTCTCCTTTTTTTGTACATAAATAGAAGGTAAATAGCACTTTTCATTGTTCAGCATTGCCTGAAAAATAGGCCAGTGCCAGTGTGAAGGATCATGAGGTAAACTGTTGTTATGCTCTTCAACATGGAAAACAGAGATGACACGCTGGCTGCTTTTCACCCAAGGCACAATACCGTTGTCCAAGCGATAACTAACAGGTGGGTGGCTACAGCTTGTCAGTAGGCTTTGCCTGCTCAGCCCAAGCTCAAGATAAGCAACTGCTTATAAATCAATCAAGTGAGACTTCATTGTTCTGTAAACCGCATCTCTGTCTTTAATTAATAACTTGGAAATGACAGCCACGGTACCACATTAGTATGCTGGCTGTAGATACATAAATATTAGCTATAAAATGTCCAAAAGTAATAGAAAATAAGATTAGAAATGACTGTTAGCTACAAGGCTTCCCTCAGGCAAAGGAAGGCAAAATGTAAGACTTCAGCTTAGTGGATTTAATTAGTTTGTTTCTGCCATTTGGCTGATATTTATTATTTATTTGTTTATTTTTATAGATGTTTAATGGCTTTCCAAACAATATAAACATTCCAAACCAAGAAAACTCCACTTTGCATCACTCCATTATTTTTTCTCTCCCAAGCTTTGTGTACAATCTTTTAAATTTTTCTGTAATTATTAATTATTTTTATTGCAGTAATGCTTAAAAGCCCCAATCAAGAATTAATCCCAATTGGGCAGGGAACTGTATACAGTAAGGATATGGCCTTATTTAATATATAAAATATATGGCCTCAAGGCCTTATTTAATATATAAAAGTGGGATAAAGCATGTTAAAATAAATTATTCTGTACTGGGATGAGTAATTTACCATGTTCATCATATCAAAGTAGTTGTTTGGTTTAAACTCATCAACACAAGGCCAAAGAATTACAATTGGGAGAATCGCCAAAGGTGCTGGTTCTGTAAATTTCTCCTGCATCTCTTGTAAAAATGGAACTTTCAAAACAAGAGCGATCTTGAGTTGTAGTGATTGTTATCATCATGAAGGTGGTGCTGATGTTGGAGCACCCTCTCTTTGCTTTTGTTCCCAGGTTGTGCGCATTATGGCCACTCTTATTGTCTCTTCATTCTCTTCCCTTCCCATCTTCCTTGGGTTCTCCAGTTCTACTGATTCCTTACTCATTTTGTCTTCTGTTTTTCCCACCAGCCGCTTATCTAGTCTTGTGAAATACCATAGTCAGTTAGAAACAAGAAAGCTGACAACCAAAGCACACAACCTTTTTTGAGCAAGAGTCGTCAGTGGGATAAATCTTCAGCAGAGTAATTGTACCTTAATCTTCACTAGAGTTTTAATTCAGGTTATGGAATGTTTCATTCTCTCCAGTGTATTCAGACAACTCAGCCAGGAATTCTTTTGACAGTAATTAATAAATTACTTAAGATATTACTTATGTCACTTAGGAGACTTGAAGCAAAATTATGGGGTTTAATAATAGATATATTTCCCATCTTATACATCATAAAATTGTCCTATCATGCCAAGATTATCATGAAAGACTTACGTATAGAACATTATTATATTATAATATATACATTACAGAACTTGTGCATTGAATTTTGTTTTTCATTGTCAAGCCATCCCTCCCCAAACTGATCACTGAATGCCAGTATGAAACCAGGCCTCAGCCAGACCATCTTGTTTTTTTCATAATTAGATTGCATTATCTATGTTCTGTAATAGCACTAGGATACTTGGTAGACCTCTATATAAGACCTCCAGATAAGAAATATGAGTTTTAGCTGTATGACTAGCACTTTATCTTTGGTTGACTTTATAGATGTCTCCCACTTCCAGAACGTACCTTTCTTTAATATCAGTATAACACAGGGAAGAGGTCATTGGAATGTCAGCCGATTGAAACACTGATGCTCAACCGAAGTGATTTGAACCTTGGTGGAATAAATATTTCTTATTTCATCTAATACCAAGGAGGAAATGTCATCCAGTGCAAAAATATGGAGAAGAATTCAATCCCATCTCTTTACTATTTTAAATTATGAAAGTACAGATAATTTAATCCAGTTTAGGCTTTATCTTGATCTTAAATATGTAACTGGGGAAAGAATTTAGGTCATTAGGTGATCCAAGTCACATTGTTTTTGTTTTAGCTGCATAACATTTCACCAATTGACCATGAATCTGTGCTTCATTAAGATCAGATTGTAGAACATGTGATTTCTTCCAGTAATGGTGTATCATTTGCCAGCAACAAAAGAAACATTATGCATGAAGGAGAAGGGAAAAGGGACTGAAGTTGAACCCGTGAGGAACAACCCTTCTGTTCTGAACTAAACCAGACGTAATCCAATGTAACAAGGCAATCTGCTTTCTCTTCATGGGGACTTTAACAATGAATTATTGATGTGCTCTTGTTAATCATTCTGAGGTTTTTTTAGGTGACAGGAGAGTATGATATACCTTGTCATATGCCATAGTCAGGTAAAATAACAATATTGTAATGCATTCCACTGAGGATGCAACCAAAGAGCAAATGAGAAATTAATATGTAGCTGTAATATATGCTAATGTCTCATATGCAGCAGTTAATAGACAGAAGATGAAAGTATGGAGATCTGCAAAGACACCAATTTTCACAGGTCATGTTAATAATTGTTTCTTCGTGTCACAGCATTATCACTTTATAAAGATTCCAGGCTATTCTTGTCCTAAGATTTTGTTCCATCTCCCTAAAGCTACTGGTTACATAACAACTTTCTTGTTCTTTTTTTCCTCATCTTGATGGACAACTTTCCACTTCATATCTTTTCCTACACCAGCCTTATAAATATTAAAGGAACTCTGTCAAAACTGGTCAGCCTAAAATTAGACCTACAACTTTGGTTTGGTTTGCAGGATGACACATTGTCCCTCTGCTCTGCCTGTCTACTCTGTTCTTGTGAGCAAATAAGATACTAGAATTTACAAGAATCCTCTCCTTGCAACAGGATTCTTGTAAATTTCAATTTATTGCCTGATCACTAAACAAAATGCAGAGTGAAAGGTTGCTCCATGTCATTCAGGGTGAAGGTTTGGAGAAGAATTCAATCCAATTTCTTTACTATTTTAAGATACCAAAGTAAAGGTAATTTAATCCAGTTTGGGTTTTTCTCCATCTGTAAGTATGTAATTGAGGAAAGAATTTAGGCCATAAGGTGATCTGCATCACAGAATGGAACAGAATGACAGAGTGAAGGGGGTGAGTGTGGTCTGCATGTGCCAGTGACTGCAAAGTAACACAATGCTCAGGTATAATGACTGTTAGTCCCAGAACAGTCCCATATTTTCAAACACACACTCTCATATCCCTGTCCCCCTGTGTTTTTAACCCATCACCCCATCTCTGCCCTATCTCTGACCCTCTTTGCTCCCATCCCCTTCCCCACTGCCTCCTGTCTTTTTCTCCCTTCTGTTACAACAACCTTCCTTCCATATGGGTCCTGTCTCTGTTTCCCCTCTCTACTCCTCACCCCTTTGCATTTGAGTCAGGCTGAATCCTCCTCCTCCTCACTGCCTGGGCACCAGTGTAGCCAACTGCCACTCGATGTAAGTCTCTAAATGGTACAAAAAAATCTCCAAACTCCAGAGAAACTGTATTAACCTACGCTACATTGATGACATCTTCATCATCTGGACCCATGGGAAGGAGACTCTGGAAAAATTCCACCACGATTTCAACAGCTTCCACCCTACCATCAACCTCAGCCTGGACCAATCTACACGGGAGGTCCACTTCCTAGACACCATGGTGCAAATAAGTGATGGTCACATTAACACCACCCTATACCGAAAACCTACCGACCGCTATGCCTACCTTCATGCCTCCAGCTTCCATCCCGGGCACACCACACGATCCATTGTCTACAGCCAAGCACTGAGGTACAACCGTATCTGCTCTAACCCCTCAGACAGAGACCAACACCCACAAAATCTCCCTCAAGCATTCTCAAAATTACAATATCCGCACAAGGAAATAAGGAAACAGATCAACAGAGCCAGACGTGTATCCAGAAGCCTCCTACCGCAAGACAAACCCAAGAAAGAAACCAACAGGACTCCACTGGCCATCACATACAGTCCCCAGCTAAAACCCCTCCAACACATCATCAGGGATCTACAACCCATCCTGGACAATGATCCCACACTTTCACAGGCCTTGGGTGGCAGGCCAGTCCTCGCCCACAGACAACCTGCCAACCTGAAGCATAGTCTCACCAGTAACTGCACACTGCACCATAGTAACTCTAACTCAGGAACCAATCCATGCAACAAACCTCAATGCCAACATATCTACACCAGCGACACCATCACAGGACCTAACCAGATCAGCCACACCATCACCGGTTCATTCACCTGCACGTCCACCAATGTAATATATGCCATCATATGCCAGCAATGCCCCTCTGCTAGGTACATCGGCCAAACTGGACAGTCTCTACGGAAAAGGATAAATGGACACAAATCAGATATTAGGAATGGCAATATACAAAAACCTGTAGGAGAACACTTCAACCTCCCTGGCCACACAATAGCAGATCTTAAGGTGGCCATCCTGCAGCAAAAAAACTTCAGGACCAGACTTCAAAGAGAAACTGCTGAGCTTCAGTTCATCTGCAAATTTGACACCATCAGCTCAGGATTAAACAAAGACTGTGAATGGCTTGCCAACTACAAAACCAGTTTCTCCTCTCTTGGTTTTCACACCTCAGCTGCTAGAAGAGGGCCTCATCCTCCCTGATTGAACTAACCTTGTTATCTCTATCCTGCTTCTTGCTTGCTTATATATACCTGCCCCTGGAAATTTCCACTACATGCATCTGACGAAGTGGGTATTCACCCACGAAAGCTCATGCTCCAAAACGTCTGTTAGTCTATAAGGTGCCACAAGACTCTTTGCTGTATTATCAGAGTATAGCCAGCTGGGTGATAATTTTCTCTCAGTGGACATAGTCACGGGATAGGAAGACCCTGTGTTTTGTTCAAAACTTGCACTATAGGCAAGATTAAGGAAAGAGGGGTTCTTGGTGTGTGGGAGGTGCATGGGTCTGGGTGGTTGGTGCCTGCGAGAGGTGGGAGATGCAGAAGGCTGGGTGTCCTGGAGGATGAAAGGGGATGGAAGATGCTGAGTGCCTAGCAGAGGAGACCATGCAAGGGGCACGTGGGGGCACATGTCCCCCCAGATTTCTGCCAGGGTTTATATGTCCTGCCCTGAACCCTACTACATACCACCAGAACCTTTAAATGGTGCCCCCTCCCACCACTATCAATAGTTACACATCATCTCTGGTGCCTTGGGGGCTGCGGGGAGCTGGGAAATGGTGGGGGCTGGGTATGGGGCTGGGTTGTAGATACTGTCTGTCTGAGAAATTCATGGTGACCAGGGGTAGTGGGTGACTGTCTGTTGCAGGGGGGGATGTGCAGTGTCTGGGAAAGACAGAGGGTAGGTGCTGGGATGCCCCCGGTTCATTCTCACCTCCTCCCCTGTATACGCCCCTGTCGGGGTGAAAACCAGGTGCCCTGCCACAAGGGCACAACCAGAAGTTTCCTAAGGAGGGGGAACGAGAGAGCATGCATGTGTATGGGGATCCCCCCATTCACATTGTCATGACCTCTCCCCCCTTTCCCTCCCTTCCTCTTCCCTCCCACCAGAAAGATTGGAACTGGCCAGGATTTCTCCCCCCACTTCACTCCATTCCCACGAAAGAGACTCCAGCAGGCTAGGACCTTTCCCCCTTCCTTGCCACTACCCTCCCAGGCCCCCTCATTGCACCCCTGCCTGTCTGCATCCACTTCTTGCCTGCTGAACCCAGAGAGATCATTTGAACCCAGAGGCTCTGTCCTCTGCACTGCTGCTTCCAGCGCATCAATGGGGATGGGCTATGCTGTGGTTGCTGAGTGTCGCTGCCTACACATATACAAGTGCCCACCGCGACCCCTCCTCTCACTCCCCCCCCCACCAAATCTGGTGCCCCTGAAGTGCCCATGTGCAGACATCTGAACTCCAGGCAAGCTGCCTGAACTGCCAGAACTGAAGCCCCCTGTCCAGCCCAGGCAAAAAGCAAAGGCGTCAACAGACTGTCGACAGATTTATTTAAAAGTCACTATTTAGCAACTTGTCACAATAACCAGCAGTGGAAACACTGAGAGCAAATTTTCACAGTCCTACTCCATAGCACAGAGGTGCTAAAGCTTCTCCATGGAACAACTATATGAATTTTTTAACATAGGTAAAACAATGCATTATTTCCTAAACACACGCTCAGATATGGCAAAACAGATTTTGCTCAAACTTTCAAAAAAAACAAAAAAAAAATTTAGCTGGAGGCAGACACCCAGTGTGGAAAATTTCAGTGTGAATAGTTAAAGTTTGCAACCTACTCTTGCAACCCCAAAGATATTACTACAAAAGTCTCCCAGTATTTGATTTTGGGGGGAAAAAAAGTCCACCTTATGCTCAAGGTTTGCTCTCAGTGGATTACCTAGTTGTAACTATCTTGTGTGGGGAGGGGAAGAGGGCTAGATGAAGGCTGTTAAGCTCAGTAAGTAGGGGAAATGCAGAATTATGTCACCTAATGGGAGAGCACAGGAAAATATCCTATCTCAGGATCTCCTATGCCTGATCTCCCTTGTCTGCCCATTGCTTCTCATTTTTATGAGATGCTGTCTCCTTCCCTTGTGCACCAATCCCATTTTCCAAGCCTGATGGGTTAGAACCATGGCCCTGTCTCCTCAGTTTCCTTTGGAGTGCTTGTGTGCTCCTGAGTGATTAGAGCAGTCGTTCTCAACCAGGGGCAACCAGGGGTACGCAGAGGTCTTCCAGGAGTACATCAACTCAGCTAGATATTTGCCTAGTTTTACAGCAGGCTACATAAAAAGCACTAGCGAAGTCAGTACACATTAAAATTTCATACAGACAAATATTTGTTTATACTGCTCCATATACTATATTCTGAAATGTAAGTACAATATTTATATTCCTATTGATTTATTTTATAATTATATCGTAAAAATAAGAAAGTAAGGAATTGTTCAGTAACACTGTGCTGTGACACTTGTATATTTTTATGTCTGATATTGTAAGTTTTTTAAGTGAGGTGAAACTTGGGGGTACTCAAGACAAATCAGACTCTGAATGGGGTACGGTCGTCTGGCTTAGAGTTACAGTAGTCTGTGTACTCCTTCTAGCTGGAATTGCCATTCTCTCTGACCTTTACACCACTCACCCTCAGGAATAGGAGAGTTCCTTCCATCGTTCTCCTCACTGAGACCTCGAGTAAGGGTCCAGGCAGGATCAAACCCAGAATGATTTTATTAGAGCTGCTCATAAAATGGCTCCAAATTTTCATGACCATTTTTTGTGAAAAGTTTGACCCAATTTTTCACTGAAATTTTCCGAAGTTTTGCTGTTCTACATTTTTTTGTATAATAACCTTCTCTTTTTCTACCTTTCTCTGGAAGACATTTATATCATTGCCAGATCATGTAAATAAGGGTACCAAGATGAGATCCTTAAACCTCAATGGGACTATGACAATTTACACCAACTAAAGATCTGCCTTTTTGTCTTTTGCTGATTGCTCTCTTTTAAGGATAAGATTTAATGACAGCTCTGGCTGGTGATTTGCCAGTCTTAACTTCAAATTAATGACCTCTTTTTTTTAAGATAGAAAAGATAAAACATTTTCTTATAACAATAATGAACTGAATTAATGTTCCTATTATTTTTTACAAATTAAAGGTGCATTACACTGTACTTTAGTAGATGTTACAGGGAATAATGATATTCTTGACTGACATCTTCAGCCATTAGCAGAAGTTTCCTGCAGCTGCCTTTGGTCATTTGGTCAGTAATTTATAAGGTTTTCAAGGTATAGCTTTTTTGTGAGAATTCTGATTCAGAAGCAGTAGGCTTCAAGCTTGTTCTGCATTCTACACCACTTTCTCTGTATGAGCTACCTTTTTTCCTACTCCTTTGTCTCTCTGGCTCTTCTAAAAGATCTGTTTTTCTCACAGATCCAGAGCCTGAGGGATTCACATTCTTTCCAGTGGTTTTGTTGTTTATGTATTAACTTTTTTTGCTTCTATTGCTTTGACATCAAAGTACATTGATTCAAAATAGTTTTTAAAATACTCTACAAATAATAGAATGTTATCACCATTATTGGTTATATGTTAGAATATAAGGCCCATTTTTGCAAGGACCATTAATAACCACAAATTAACCAAAAGCTAATCTAGTAAATACACCTTAGATTGTGCTCTGAAGACAATCATCTTGGGATCTAGCAACCCACAAAGCGGCAGGAGTTCCATAGGTGAGAGCCCTTCTTGCAGCTAGTTCTGGAGAATTAAATTCCAGGAACTGATGGCAAATCATCCCAGCAAATCTTAAATTGTGGAAGAGTGACTGTGACAGAGTATAAGGGAGATAGCAGTGTCCCAGAGCTTTAAACGTTGTTAACTATATCTTGACCTGCAACCAAAAATGAACTGGAAACCAATTCAGAGTTTTGAGCACAGATCTCATGTACTCATAATGTCTTCCCCACTTAGAAGATGAGCAGCTATGTTTTATCTGAGCTGAAGCTTCTAGAAAGGCAGGCCTGAGCAGACCACATGGTTTAGCACAGGTGGGTATGAATCTAACCTGATGGTGACAAAGTTACACTGTCCACATTAGAGAGAAGCCAGGCTACAACCAGTTAGCCACCTGTAGGAGAAGGTTGTAAGAGCCATGGTTGCTATCTTTGGCTGCAGGATTGGGTCTCAACAATCCAACCGTACTTGTGTCAGGCAGAGCCAAAGAAAACTTATAAAATAGCCTTTTCATATCTCAACTTTCTAGCATGTCTATAATCTCATGCCTTTCCAGGGGGGAAAGAAAGTGCTGGCTCAGTGTAACAAACAATGAGTGTCCTCATCCCAACATATAAAGTTCTTGCTTCCAGATCTCCAGGGCTATGGGATATCAGACTTAAACTGTGATAGCTGTGGGTTTAGGAAGGTTGTCACGGGTGTTGCCAATACTGGTATTCCAGGAGGTGTGAGATTAAGGGAACTCCACATTTGAGGGAGAAGGAATACACACTGCTCCAAAAGGTAGATTTCAAAAATAATAGCTGTTTGAAGCCTTTGAAGCCTCTCAGGAAGCAGGGTTGTTAGAATAAGTCCTGGGGGAAGAATGATTAATGGCAGAAAGCAGGTGAGGAAGTCAAAGGAGCATAATTCATTTACCACATGGCTGTACAATTTATCACATAGATATCACCTACCTATATGTAGTGTGTTTGTGTCTGTGTACGCATATTAATATATAGTTATCTGTAGATATATAGATATGGTGTGGGGCCAGAGGAGTAAGACAGAAAGAAGCAACAAAAAAACCCAAAACCCATCTATTTCAAATGCTGAGGGTTTTTGTTTAAGTGGAGATTTTGTTGTTGTTGTTTTGGGTTTGATTTTTTTGTGTTTTGTTTTGTTTGGGTTTTTTTATTCCTTCCCTTTCTCTCTTAGAGTAACAATTCTATCCTTGTGAAAAGGTCAGGTACCATTTATGACCATAAGGAATGAGAACCTTAGTTACAGATCTCATTGAAAGATGGCACCTCCACTAGAACAGTGCAACTTAGCATCATGCAATGGCACTGGATCAGTACTGACTTCGAGTTAAGAATATTTACTCCATCACACAGCACCTTGTCCAAGATATTGTTAGTAATGGCTCTTAGTATTTGGCCAGGATTATACGTTTCACGTGTAACCTTTCTGCCAGGTGGAGTCAGCAGCAACCAGGGCCAGGTTCAATATCTAGGGGTTCCTTTTCAACAATACAACAATACAAAAACAACAATTGTTATTCTTTTTCAACAATATAACACAGAACTGACTCAAGCCCCCACCCAGTAACCTCGGAAAATTACACACACATCCTGGACTCCTCTAAGAGGCAATTCTTCCCCTCTCACAAACATAGAGTCTGAGTGTAGAAAAGAAACTTTTATGAAAGGAGGAAAGACACCCAGCATTAATTTGGGAAAATGCCACAAGCAGGATTCAACCATGAGCAAAACACCCACCTCAGAGCATGTTGGGCAGTGTCTTTTGCCCCAGGTTCTTGAGTTCAACAACCAAAAGTTCCTTTAATATGCCCCTCTCTTCTCCCTCCACCACACCCCACTCAGAGTGGTTGTCCTTGGTCAGTGAAGACCCAGAGTTTAGAGGTGCATCTGTGTGAGTTCACCTACCACCCAGGGGGTAGAGAAGGCACCTTGACCTCTCTGATGGACCGTGGTGGAGAGGCTTGGATGGGCTAACGACCCTCAGAGGCATATTGTCCTGAGCTTTTATACTCCTGGTAGGGTCCCCCTTGATGAACAGGTCTGAGATGAGGCCCCTGACTAACTGTGATCCAAATTTCAAAAGACCCCAATGGTGGATTGGGTGCATATAGAGGACCTTCTAGAACTCTGCAGCTGTGAAGGCAGATGAGGGCTGCAGCAGGAGGGAGACACCTGGTTGTCTTGGATCTCTTTGCCAATGGGACAGGGTTTTCCCCCTGTCAAGTTTTGTGTGGTTACCACCTGCACACCAGTTTCCCCACGTTAACAGATTTCACACGCAGGCCTCGGCCAAAGGATTCACACCTGCACAAAGTCCAGCGGTGGTGCATGAGTGGCAGGCAAGACAGGAGCAGTGATTTCTGGGAGTCATTAGTCACAAATCTGCATGCAGGCAGCAGATTTTGTTGTTTTGTGCTTGGTTGAGACAGAAGTGCATTTTGGCAGCAGCGGTTGTGACTGAGCAGGCCTTTTCAGGATCACCTCTGCTCACCCCAAATGGGGAGGGAGCTAGAAATGGTGCCCCAAACATAGGCTGTCCCACACTCTTCGGACTGGATGGCCGTATCCAGTGGAATCACTCAACTCCACAGCCAAAACAAGAGATATAAGACTATGAATTTTGCCATCTGGAATGTCCACACCTTTATGAAACAACAGAGTCCTGTGGCACCTTTAAGACTAACAGATGTATTGGAGCATAAGCTTTCGTGGGTGAATACCCACTTCGTCAGACACATGTAATGGAAATTTCCAGAGGCAGGTATAAATATGCAGGCAAGAATCATTCTGGAGATAATGAGGTTAGTTCAATCAGGGAGGGTGAGGTCCTCTGCTAGCAGTTGAGGTGTGAACACCAAGGGAGGAGAAACTGCTTTAGCAGTTGGCTAGCCATTCACAGTCTTTGTTTAATCCTGATCTGATGGTGTCAAATTTGCAAATGAACTGAAGCTCAGCAGTTTCTCTTTGAAGTCTGGTCCTGAAGTTTTTTTGCTGTAGTCGTGCAGAAGGCAATGCCATCCACAGCCTCAGAAACAACCCTGACTTTATAATCAAAGAGACTGATAAAGGAGATGCTGTTGTCATCATGAATAGGTCTGACTACCAGAAGGAGGCTGCCAGACAACTCTCCAATACCAAATTCTACAGGCCACTTTCCTCAGATCCCACTGAGGAATATAATAAGAAACTACACCATCTACTCAGGACACTCCCTACACTAACACAGGAATAAATCAACATACCCTTAGAGCCCCAACCAGGGTTATTCTATCTACTATCCAAGATCCACAAACCTGGAAATCCTGGACACCCCATCATCTCTGGAACTGGCACACTCACTGAAGGACTTTCCGGATATGTGGACTCTCTGCTCAGACTGGATATGCCACCAGCACTCCCAGCTATCTCCGTGACACCACTGATTTCCTGAGAAAACTACAATGCATTGGTGATCTCCCAGAAAACACCATCCTAGCCACCATGGATGTGGAGGCTCTCTACACAAACCCAGGGCTGAGGGCGCTGAGGCTGGGGCCACACCGCACCACCCACCAGGAGCTAGGGTTGGGGACACTCCAGACACGCTGCCCGCCCAGCACTCCAGCTGTGCTGCCCACTCTTTCAAGTTGAGCTCCCAAAACTTGAGGTCCCCTAACTCAACAGTTATTGTTTTAAAATCTTGCTTTATATTTACATCTTAATACATGGCTGTCTGAACACTTAATTCACAGCTATGCTAGTGATGGTTATGCAAGTAGAACCCCATGTACTAAGATAAGAATACATCCCAAATATATGAGAAAATGTGGTTTGCAACGTGTGTATTTATTCTGGAAAAGGAATCATGATGCAAATGTAACAAATACCATTATGTTCAAAGAGCTGAACAGAGGCACTGGATTTATTACTTATTACAACAACCTGTAGCCCACTAATCCCCTCTTTTTGTCCTATAAGTGCAGATGCGTTAACAGGCCATGATCCTGTGCAATATGTGCTAACGACTTTTGCTAAACAATCTGTTTCCCCCTTGCATTTTGCTGTGATGCTGGGAGTTCCTCTCCCAGACCTGAAGAAGAGCTCTGTGTGGCTCGAAAGCTTGTCTCTCTCACCAACAGAAGTTGGTCCAATAAAAGATATTACCTCACTCACCTTGTCTCTTTATTATGCTCAAAGAGTCAGATAAAGACCACAGACTTTGTGAAATATTCCAGGATTTAAAAGTAATATGGACATTAGAAAACATATTAAAATCCATGTCATTTGTTCCATACATTATTTACATATCAGTAGAGATGGAATGTGTGACACATAGGCTTTTCAATCCACTGTTAGTACCAAATACCATGAGCCTAAATCCTATTTACACAAAAGTCTCTTTATACCACTCTGGCAGTATAAGGGGTGTCTTAAAATTACATTTACACTTGCTTTCAGGCCCCTTTACACTGCTTTGGGCTCAGTATGTACCAAAATATCTAAGATCCAGTAAAATCCCTATCAGGGAAAAGAGGATTAAATACTATATTGTTCTTAAAGAATAAATGATTGTGTCAACTGCAAGTCTATGTCAGATATACTATAATATGTATGGCTGGCTGTGAGAGTGTCAACCTTCATCATATCCCAGTGTATTTTAGTGATGGTGACTTTATAAAGTCTAGCAGCAATGCCATGAATATTCTTCGAAGGCAGGTGAAGGCACATTTATTGAAAGACGTACTGTGGTTCATGTGAAAAGCCCACGATACTTCTGAATAATGTCACTAAATCAGTAATAAAGCTGCCACTGTTATACATGTATTAGACCCATTTATCATTATTTGAATTCCAGCTGTGTTCAGCCCAAAGTATTATTTTGGCCAAGCTCATGTAATTTTTTCATGTACCAGCAAGTGCAATACTAAGATAAGCAATGATGGAGTTTCCATGTATTTCTTTAAAAATGAGCCCCTTTGGGGTCTGTTCTTCCACTTCACTATAATATTCACAGAAACTCTGGAAACAAAGTGGGTTCCTTTTAACAATGATATGAATTGTCCAAACGATCTCGAAATCTACATGAAAGCCATTTTGCAAAATAAAATGATTCTCTATATGGCTTAGCCTATAATTTAGGAAATTATGACCAGAAATCATTACTGTAGCTGTTAGGAAGCTGTGAAGAGGAAGGAACATAGACCTGGAAGACAGGAGGATTGGTCTATTCTTGGTTCTGCCACAGTCCTCCTGTGTGACCTTGAGTGAGTCACTTAGGACCTTCTCAGACAAGGTGAGCACCCATAGCTCCCAATTACTTCAATTAGAATTCTAGCTGCTTAACACATCTGAATATCAAGCCCTTACCATCTCTGGGCTTCAGTTTTCCCATCTATGCAATGGGATTAGAACTGGTCAAATAATTTGTTCAGTTAATTATTTTTCCATTATTCATCCCGTATACACAGTAGGGTTAATATTTCATTAAGATTTATATGAACTATATCACATTTTTAATAAAATATTCATGATTTATTCCATTATTCCTTAATGGGCTCATTAATATGCAACTATCCTCAAAGTGTGTTGTTGAGGCTAAATTTGCTAAAGGTTGGCTAGTGAGGCACTACAGAACTGTTAATTTCACCTAGCTACCATGGAGGTCTGCCCACAATCTATCAACCCCCCTGACTCATAATCAGGGTGAATTAGGCTTTGCCCATTAGGTAATAATTGGAGATATACCAATCTCCTAGAACTGGAAGGGACCTTGAAAGGTCATTGAGTCCAGCCCCCTGCCTTCACTAGGAGGACCAATTTTTGCCCCAGATCCCTAAGTGGCCTCCTCAAGGATTGAACTCATAATCCTAGGTTTAGTAGGCCAATGCTCAAACCACTGAGCTGTCCCTCCCACTCTACTATTGGAGTGGTTTACACTGTACTGGGATTGCAGTCACTCTCTGTGAATATCTGCTGTGTTTGTATTCTTTTAAACCAACATACATTGTGTTTACTTAAGCTAATGACACCTTCAATTTTAAATTTATTTTGAATGCAGTCAGTCATGCTGATGTGTATGTCTTCTATTTAGTATCCTAAATTGCCTCTCACAAACACCCATGGTATTGTGTTTCTAGACATGTAAACATACACAAAGGAATCACTTCATCCAGCACAGAAAATGAACCACCCATGGAATTGCTCTGATTTACACCAAACTGTAGAGATGCCCCAGCCGGGCACCCTTCCAGACACACTCCTTACACTGAGATATGGTGTAGGAGCCACTTTGTCAGCTCTTCGTCACCTCAGAATTTTCACCAGCTGGTACTGCAAGTTCTTTGCCAAGAATCTAACCCATTTTCTCAAGTGCCGCTTGGGCATCTGCATACAGAGTATTTATTATGTTGTCAATTAAATTACTAGATTACAAATGTGTGTTCTCTCACTTCCAAAAGATTGCTGCAGTTTCCATTATCTTTATTTGTAAAGATCTTAAATATGGAATAATATTTTCGACACCGAAAAACATTTCACTGCCTAAACACAGACTTAGTCATCTCAGCAATTGATATAAGCCTCTCCTGAGGAAAGTGTAATTAATAAATGTAATTAATTTTCATGAGGCAATATACACAGAGATATGCAACAGTGAACTCATTAATTTATTTCCTAATAATTACTTAAGAATATTCATCTGTTTGCTAAGACATGTTAATGAGTTGAATACAATGTTTATACTGTATGATTGGCTGGAAAATGGCTACTGCCTCCAAAATATTATTCCTCAGTTCCTACCCTTGTCATGTTTTTGACTTCAACTGTTCCTATTATCACTGGTGAGAGTCATTAGCTAAGTTACCCCATATTTTATTCCATGACTCTAGTTCCTATTAGACATAACATTAAGGTTGTTTTGGTATATTTCAGTTTTGCATGGCTTGGGTCCTTCTTTCCAAATCCTGTGTTTGCTTTTTAGGATAGTCGTGTAGTAATCTACTCTTTCAGTTGCATTCAGCAGGTGCAAAAACATTCATTTTCAGTACACTCAAGCTGTAGATCTTTCTTCTAAAAGATGTAAGCTTGCTAGCTCTGTAGAGAATTTTAGGATAGATCGAAAAGTCTCTTATTTGAATAGTCTCAGATATGGGCCAATAATCTAAGGGCACATTTTCACTGTATTTTTCAGTATAGTTCTTTTATAAGTTATTTCGCTTTTCCATTTCTTGACTACTAAGCCCACTACTGAGTACTGAAATATGAATGCTGTTTCTTTCTTTTTGCTTTGTTGGCCTCTTGCTTTGTGCCGCCATTTTACTCACTGTCAGGGTAAGGACCTAGAACAAGGGTGGGCAAACTACAGCCCACTGGTTGCTTCCCACCTATCAGATGTTTTTATCCAGCCCTCGAGCTCCTGCTGGGGAGCAGGGGTCTGGGCTTGCCCTGCTCTGCCCACTCGGCGCTCCCCAGCTCCCAACTCACAATTCCCTTGATGAGCACCATCTTCCGGCACACAGAGCCACACTGCGTAGGCACAACTTCAATGCGCTGTTTCCAGGATCAGAATGCTGTCTCTATCCACCTTCCCCCACCCCACTCAGGAGTGCACCCAATCCCCTCCCAATCTCCTACAGCCTCACCCTCAAGAGCCTCGAAACTGCCCAGGGGCCACCACCCATCCCAGGTAAGGTGCCTCCACCCATGGCAGTGTCCAGTACTGCCATCTTGGTGTTACTGCTGGCAGGGCCCCTAGGAGTCCCTGGTACCACCCCTGTAGAGCCCTCACTCCCCCTATGCCACACCTCATGATTCCCCCCACCTCGGTAACATAGAGTCCCCCTATGCTACACCCTATAGAGTCCCCCTTCCTCCACTGGGCATTCATGGCCTGCAACACAATTTCCATACCCAGATGCGGCCCTCAGGCCAAAATGTTTGCCCACCCTGACATACTACTAGCTTGCTTACCTATCAGCTTGACTCCCAGGCAGTTTAATGAGCACAGATGGACCCAATAGAGCCGCCCAATTGGCCAAACTGCCCAATTGGATGAAGGGATCAGGAAACCTGCTCTTAAGCCCACCACCAGCAGGGCATGGGCTGCAACCTTCTGCTGTGTTAGCTTGTGCTTCAACCGTGGCCTAGCCTCAGTGCTGCCTTAGACCCATTCCTGCTCTGCCCTTCCTTAACGCCAGGTAACCCATTTCTGATCTTCAGCTCCAGTTCCTGGCTCTAGCCTCTGGGTCTGACCATCTATTTTGTTTCCTTGCTCCGGATGCCTACTCTGACCACTAGGAAAGATGGCCCATGTCCTAGTTCCTAACACTTGCATTGGGTCACGTAACTTGGTTTTGAGGAATATTGACCCAAACTAAAACCACTCTCAGGGGCTTTGTGTAGATAGATAAGAATTAGATTTGGAGAAACTGGCTAAATGGGCTAACCCCCATCTCACCACCAGTTCTGCCACCAATATCATTCAGTCTCTCTTTCCATATAGATTACCTCAAACTCCCCTGCTACAAGCATTGTATTTCATTGCTCCGACTAGTCTGTTAAACTTGTTTATATTTTAAGGACTTCTAATGTTGCCTCAGACTCTGGGCCAAATTCAGCCTTGTTTAAATGAATGCAACTCCCATAGAAATCTCTGGCTCAAATTCACTACTGATGTAAATGATGACATAGTTACAAGTCAAGTTAGTAAACTGGTGCAAGTGGTAAAACAGTGCAATTTGCATAACTGGTATCTTTGTACTCTAAAATGGTGTCTTTATGGCAGCCATTATAAGTGATCTTCCTTCATAAAACTTTCTAGCATTTTTTACATATTCTCTTTAAATGTATACCATGATGCAGGATTGTGCTCACTAACACACAACAGCCACAGTTATATAATAGTTTTGTAGAGTAAAAATAAAACAAGACACAAGAAAACTATTTGCAGATAAAGTGTCATTAAGTTGCTCATCCATAAGGCAGAAAATGTCATTAATAGCCAGTAGAAAATAAGATATCAGGGGTGTAATAAATGTAAGCCACACTGGTTATGTGGAGTTTTTCATATGTACTGTAAGTTTTGTGAATTTCAGGCATGAATGGAATGCTATGCTTGGTTAATTGGGACTTCAACTGGCCAGAGGCCAATATGGGCCATGGGGATTCAAAGCTAATAAGTCTACAGACCCTTCTATGTTCTGCAGTACTTAATATCTGGTTTAGAAAATGATCAAAATATTTTGAGACAGCAATGGAGTGTTCTAGTCTTCTCTTGACATTTAAAGTTAGATGCTATTCACTCCATGCTTTTGTGCCAAGTATTTATTCCATTTCCAAATTCTTTATTCTTTATGCCAAAAATTGTATAGGCTCCATTAAACCCTCCCTGGAAAAGTCTGGAAATTTTTAGGGTTTTAGACTACTGTTAGACAGAAAAACAAGTGTAAATCTAGTATTTATCAAAGTTGTTAACTGAAATCCAAAATGAGTTTTCTAGCTAATTTCTTTAAGATTATACATAAATCAAAACAGATTTTAATTTTTATTTTCTGTGTATGTGTTAACATGGGTCTAAGAGCTACTGTTGGTTAAATACATAGCACTCAATAATTATTAAAAACTAAGTCTTTTAACCCTAAAGTGTAAACAAAACTACTCTTTATTTAATTTCCAATTAAATATAGGAGAAATAATTGCAGGCTAGTGACTAAAATATGCTCTAATTATACAAACCCAAATATTGTCTTTCTTCTTCAAAAATCAAATAAAAAATATATTTACTCAAATTTCAGAAAATGTAGCTATTATATATAGATCTAGAAATAGAAAATAGAATAATAGATTCTATCAATAAAAACTTTACAAGTATACAAATTTCTGTCAAAGAATATTCATAACCTGACACTGGCCCTAATTTTAATTCACAATCCAAAAGTCAGTGTTTTCTGTCTATAGCAAAGTCCTTTATTCCTTCTCCATATCTGTTATATTATTGTGTATTGACTGATATTCTTTTAAATAGCTGAAATAGTTCAGACTGATTCTAATAGTTTTGTTTAGGGGTAAATCACAAGAGGGGGGCTGGGAGGGAAATGAGAGAGGACTTTGGGGTATTTCACACAGCTACATCTACGTAAAAAAATAAAACATCAGCATCTAAAGGAAGCCACGCGTGACAATTCATGAGTCCAGCAGGTACACTGCGGGTGAAGAGATAATTGCAGGATTGTGAAGTGCTGGCAAAGGAGAAGTCAAGAAACAAACATTCTCCTCCTCCCCCAGCATTGGCTGCACTTATTTTAGCACCAGCTGAGCAACAGAAGGGAAAACTAGTGCTCAAACGGGAAGTGCCAAACCCTTGGAAAAGGATTAGCTTGAAGTGAAAGAAGGGTGTCTGTGTAGGGTGTAGGATTAGTTTATGCATCCCTACCCTACAGACTGAAAAACATTGGTGGAGCAGTGCAGAGAATCTTTTGTTGCCACTACATAAGCAGTATTTGTTCTGGAGATAGAGGATTTCTGCCTCCCGATCATCATCCAGCCCTTCCCCTGTTTACACTTCATGGGTTATTTGGACAAAATGTGAAGCCGTCTATTTGTATTAAACGTTAATGTTGCTTGCTACAAAATATGGATGAGATTTGCAAAGCTCAGCCACAGTATGGGCCAAATCCTGCCGCTCAAGTAAAGGCAGTGAATGGCCCTGAATGCAGTGCCGCCAATATAGTTTTTAAGCATGAAGGCAGGATGTCTGTACCACTTTGCTCCCTGAGGAGAACAACTCCATTACTGTTTGGTGCAGTCTAGATGTAAGGTGGGGCTTAGGGACAGTCTAGGGAGTAATAGAGTGTGTGATCTGTGAATCAACTGGCCAAATATCCCTATGGTTGAGAGCTGCAAGATGACAAGCTGGAGTAGCTGTACAAGTACTTGAGAAATGATACCTTAGCTGCGCCAGGAGCATCGTCTCCACCCTCCTGCCTCCCCTACAGCCTCCACAGCACACAGCCCATTTACTGGTACCTAACTGGGAGCTGGCCCTTTATTGGCTCATTCAGACTGTTATATGGTGATGCTGATATCCCTATCTTTTCCTGCACTGTACTGTTTTTACAGAATTACTAAATCTTACACTTCTGATATCAGAATGTATCATGATTATAATATAATTAAAAACCCATAGGTGGTAGAGGGGTTCAACAGATGAAGCACAAATCAGTTCATAATTTCCTGATGATAGCTACATTTTTCCTCATTTTTTTTCCTGAAGAAACTAGAAAGATGGACAAAATGATTAAACCTCCTCTGCTGCCCAGGAAGCTCTCATTCATACTGAGAGCTGTAAACCATATATCTTTTTCCTGGGATGGGATTATTGATGCCAGGGTGACCATGCAGAATCTGCTAATAAAACAGTTGAGATTGTGGAGACTGAGGCTAGGTCTCCAACCTCCCATCCTGTTGGGGACTAGAAAGTATGTAGAGTAAAACCCTTTTCCTTCATATTGAAGAGGTATGTGCTCTATTGCTCCTCCCTGGGGGAGAGATTCCACTTGATAATTGAGAATTCACTCATGAGAATGGTCCTTGAGGAGGCACAGGGGTGGGGGTTTTGTGGGGAGGTAGGTAAATAAGCTTGATCACATACCTGTCATGGATGATACCTAATCCCCACTTTCTGTTATTCTGACACCCCAGTTGTGGAAATAGAGTGCAAAATGACCCCCAAATAGTATATTGGGGTGGAGTAGTGGTGGCATCATAAATAGCATGGGGATTTTGAAATCAAAAGTATCTTTTTGCCAGGAGATGAGATTCAGATGGCGTAGATGTGGCAGGTGCAGGGAAATGAGTACCTTGTACTTTGTTTCTTATGAGGAGTGTCATAAGACCACTCAGGATAAAACTGAGATGCCTGAGTAGGTTAGTAAGACTGACTGCCTATGGTATTTCCCATTTGTGCCAGATGTGTATATATTCCCAGGGAGTGGAGGGTGGCCCTGAAATCTTTTAACGTATCCTGTCTTTTCATTGAAAAGGTAAGATTCATCAAAGGCTAAGTCCTTCATGGTGTATTAGACCTCCCTGGAAAACCCCAAACTGTGCAACTATGACTCACCCCATTGCGATGCACTCATTGCCATTGACCTAGATGATGTGTCTGCTGCATCAGCTGCTGATGGAAGTGCACTTCTGGCCACCATCTTACCCTCTTCAGTCAGAGCCTGGAAGTGAGTTCTGTCCTGCTGTGGGAACTTGTCCACAAAATCTGTGCACTTGGAATAGTTGAGATAGTTCTACTTAGCCAACAGCGCTTAATAGTTCGCTATACAAAACTGAAGGCTAGTAGATGTGAAAACCCTTCTTCCCAATAAGTCTAGCTATTTAGCCTCCTTGTCAGAAGGAGTGGATTTAAGATGTTGTCTAGATATCTCTGTGGCAACCTGGATGACCAGAGAGTTCAGTGCAGCGCGGGTAAAGAGAACTTCCACTCCAGTAGATGGAATAAAATAGTGCTTCTCTGCCCTCTTCAGGGAAAGGGTGCATGTGGCTGGTGTATGCTATGTCCCAGAATAGCTTCATTAACTGGAAGTGCTATTTGACTGTAGCCGGTGGTTTGTAGGACATCACAAGAGTTTGTGTTGAGGGTCCTGGAACTCCTCTAGGGAGTTCCTTTGCCACCCTTGGCAATAAACTCTGAAACTGCTTATAATCATCCAGCGAGGTCAGAGATGCTGGCAGGACTGGTTCATTGGGAGAGGAAGAAAATAATCTTGTCAGTACCAGCTGAACCATTTTGTATTCCTCCTCTTCCATGGGGAGGCTCTGACTCTTCCATTATATAGGAATAATGGAGTGATTCCCTGACAGAACATATGGGCTCTGTATATTTGGTATACAGGTCCTATGTTCCCCAGAATGACCCAGTATGTTGGCTCATGAAGAGGATGTGACATTCCCCAAGGCATGGGGTACCTTTGGTCCCCAGGCAAATATCCAGGAGGCTCTCAATCTTCTGTCAGGACTAACATTTCTCAGAGTAGAAGGCAATGGCTCCTCTAGAGGTTCAGATTCTCCTGACGAAGATAAGAGAGGGTCTGGATCCAGCCGTTGTACTGATGAATGAAAGGCACAGCTGGTAGATGGAAGAGGGAATACGTTTCTATCAAAAGTAACATCCCCTGGTGGAATCACAAACCCCCTAGTGAGAAGGTCCAGATGAGTGGGGGGTCATGGGAAGCACTGAAGAGCAAAGATGTCCCCTGGTGTAGTATGTCTCTGACTTCCCTGGAGTGCAAGGGGTCTGATATGTTTGTGCTGATGGGGGCAGAGGAGGGAGGCTCCAGGTGGCCAGAGTGTGAAGCAGTGGTAGAAACTCTGATTGTGCCAGAACTGACAGATCTCGACTCTTTTTGACTTAGACAGTACTGGTGGAGCTGGTGTCACTGGTACAGAATCCACTACTGGTAC
This sequence comes from Mauremys reevesii, assembly GCF_016161935.1. Classification (NCBI taxonomy): domain Eukaryota; kingdom Metazoa; phylum Chordata; order Testudines; family Geoemydidae; genus Mauremys; species Mauremys reevesii. The sequence continues at coordinate 107,498,281 of NC_052627.1, read as the reverse complement.
AGCCCTGGATTTATGGGCTTTAAAATCATGGCCTTGAGATGTAAGACATCCCAAGTCTTTGTGGGTTAGGTGAGTGGACTTGATCAATTTAGGCACAGTTGTAAGACATCTTCAAAGCAGACTTATCGGGAGACCTGCTCTCATGCTTCTGTGAGCATTCTCTGCCTTCCTGACGAGACCCGATAGGGTGGATCTGTGGATATGGCTTCCCCTCTAACAGAGTCAGATCTCCAGTTAGAAGGCGTGTTCCATGTCCATTCAGGCCAATGTACGGGGGAGTCGCTTGGCCTAGGTCTCATGGCCTTCTCATTGAGGTGTTGTTTAAGCTGGAGTTTCCTCACCTCACAGATATGGCTAAGAAAAGAGCAGCAGATTTTAACCTACCTGAGACATGTGCCTCCCTGAGAGAGAACAAAGAGTACTAGGGGCTGTCACTGACTGAGAAAGGATAGGGGCAGGGCACCTGGGTTCTGTCTGATACCGGTATCAGGGTACAAAGTGTGTGGGGGGGGTGTCTCCCCAGGTGAGGACTCTAACTAGAAAACATTGCTAAAAACACAAAAGGCACTAAGGCAAACTTTGAAATATTTACAATTTGAAGGAAAGCTTCAGACACTGGACATTCTGATGCAAGCTATGCAGTGATAAGAAGGAACTAGAGATACGGTTGATCTGCTCTGCCCTTTATCCTTTTGGCTGGAAGCATGAGAAAGGCAAAAGTGCATGTGCGGCCGAACACTGCTTACAAGAATTCTCCAGCTCCTAGCGCATGGAGCACAGGCACACACCCACAGTGGATCACCCCCTTCCAGCACTCGAAGAATGGATATTCCTGAAATTCTTGTAGGCAAAGCAGGAAGCCTGAAAAATATGGATCAGGTATTGACCAAGAACTGTCTAGTCAGCAGTGAGCACTAAGAGACATTCATGGTTCTGCCATGGGACCCCTACCCCTATCTGAACATTTAAAATAGAGAAACTATGTTTTCTTTTATCCCAATACCATGCACCATTGCAGCTGTCTGTTTAACAGCATCACTTTCAGATGAAGGATCCAAGAGAAGGGCAGCTCCTGCAATGCTTCTGACTACGATCCCATATGCCAGAAGAGGGCTCCAAAGCAGAATTAGTGCTCCAGGAAGACTGCTAACATGCCACTGAACAGCCCAGCAGTCACAAGAAAGGATCTGAGGAGCAGGTTCAAAGCTGTCTGTAATTAACCAGCACATGCACTACTAAGAACCTGCTCTCAGAAGCTATCATGGAAAATTGACAAATGTGAAAAAAATAACAAGTCTTTACAGTGCTGTTGGGGGTTTTCTCTTACAGATGCTTCAGCAAACTTATCCCAGCCTGCCTACCTCAGTGTCTGTCTCTTTCTCAAAATTTGTACATATGCTATACAGCACCTGCTGTAGAGGGAGAAGATAATTCACTGTCATAAATATTGTTAGCCACATATCTCTTGCTTAGTGAGATGTTGTCTACCTCTTGCAGCTCAGTAATGAGTAACTACAACTTTATCTAGTCTCCTACACAACTGGCAAAAGGCAAATCTAGCTGGAAATAGGGAAGTTCAGGGACAGCTTTGGGTAATTCGAATAAGAAATCAAACTGTTGGGTGCTTCTCTGAGCCAGACTTTTGAGCCTCTTCAAGCTTGTGCTCTGTTCCCACTGACTTCACTATGATTGAGTTCCTTATTACCCTGGGTCAAGTAGTGATGGGCTTTGTCACAGGGCCATGCTTCTCCACAGCTCCAAAGCATGCTCTGTTATACCCAGCATTTTGCAAGGAGGATTAGTTTCTTAACAGAAGTTAACAAACAGACTTCACTCATTCCTTAGCTTTAAGCTTCAGGGCCACCTCTCCTAGGGTCACTGGCACTCCTGCTCCTGGCAGCTTCCCAGTTTCAGCCAGTTCTAGGGCTGCTTCCCTGAGCCCTTGGTCCTGGGACCCACCACAGTAGTTAGGACGCTACACTGGAGTGGAGCTGTCTCTGTCTTCCAGTTGCCACTAGCAGCCCTTTATAACCCCAAGTGTAACCAAGCCCACTTCAATTGCCTGGCCTGAATTCACATGCTCTGGTCCAGGGGCTTTGAGCTTAGCCTATCCACAGCTGCCAACTAACCTGTGACAGGCCTGAATTAAAACCTCAGACACACACAATTTTAAACATTCAGTTATCTGCAAAGGTACATACAGAATCAGGCCCCAAGGTATAATGTGAAAACAAAAGAAACAAGACCAATGGCTCCCAGACTATTAACTTCTGTTTTGGTGGTACCCAGAAGTTCACCTTTTCAGATAGGTGTGGTACAAATGCAGAAGATACAGTTCCTGCCCTGAAGAGCTTGCATTCCAAGCATTTTTTACCCTACTTCCCCCCACCGCACCCAACTTGTTTGGGTCGTCCATCTTCTAGGTCTTGGTTTTTAGATGGTAAGCTCTTTTGGGCAGGAACTGTTTTATGTTTGTACAGCACCTTGCACTATGAGTACCAGCCTGACTGACCTCTAGGTCATGACTTTCAATGAGACTTATACTTCTAATATTGTCTGCAGTATTGTTGTAGCCATGTTGGTCCCAAGTCTCTTTCACCAACAGAAATTGATCCAATAAAAGATGACCTCACCCACCTTCTTTCTTGTACTCCTAAATCATTTAGGAGCTTTTAAAAATTTCACTCAATTGTATTTGATGGCTCCCGGAGCTCTTGCTGGGGGCAGGACACATTTGCACCAGAAAGTCCTGAGCATTTTATTAAAAGTATCAAAGTGGGTGTCAGCTGATGTTCTGTATCACAGGCTAGTCACAGAACTTTCTGGGAACATCACTAGTCAAATGGTGATTTCCAAGCAAAGAGCACAGATGTCAGCCTGACAAAATCATTGCCGTGTGAAAAACATTTCACAGCCTTAAACTTCACCAGTACAAGACCCTTCAAATATGTTCCTGGGCAACAGCTACTTCTCTTCAGATGCTCTAGACTTAAAAATGATTTGTAAAATGTCTTTGGATCATTTCAGTTTGCCTGGTAAACCATATTTGAGGGCTGAGTTAATCCATCTGAATCCTTCTGCTCGTTCCAACTGCTGTTTAACATTTTGATCTGACAGTTTAATGCTGTTTCACCACAAAATATATGTTCCCACTGAAAACAAACATTCTTCATATTAGCAGTACAGGCAACTTCAAGGGATGAGGTTATCATGAGATAATTACACCCCAGGGGATTACAGGCACATATATCATGATATAACCTTATCTCTATTGTGCTTTATTGAATAATTACAAGCATGCCACAGCCAACTATAAATACACATATGTTTTTCAACTATTGGCTAACACTTGAATAAAGGTAAAAGCTTGTAACTTTTACCACTTTTCCCGCAACATCTAAACAAGCCTTAATCTTAACATTAAACTTGAATTTGAAGTATGATACAGTGACCTAAATGTGGCATTTCACAGGAAGAAACAGAAGCTGAATTTAGCCTCTCTCTTTAACCACTATATGCAATATTCATTGAAACACTATTCTTCTCCCATTGAAGTCAATGGGAGTTTTGCCATAAGTGTTATTCAGCCATTTTGACATTAGAATTATTGCCATTGAGCACTTCTGTAAATCCCACCAGAGAGTCATAGAATCTATCCAGTTGGAAGGGATCACTACAGGTTCTCCTAAAACATCATAGAAGGGGCACTTCAAAGTCACTCATAGAACCAGAGGGTTAGAAGAGACCACAAAGCTCATCTAGTCTAACCCCCTGCCAAGATGCAGGATGTGTTGTGTCTAAATCATCCAGGACAGATGGCTCTCCAGCCTCTTTTTGAAAACCTCCAGTGAAGGAGATTCCATTACTTCCTTGGGCAGTTTGTTCCATTGTCCTACTGTTCTTACAGATAGGAATTTTTTCTTAATCTTTTAATCTTAATCTTCTGTGCTATAGTTTGAACCCATTGCTTCTTGTCCTGCCCTCTGTGGCAAGAGAACAATTTTTCCTCCATCATTTTTATGGCAGCTTTTCAAGTATATGAAGTCCACTATCATGTTCCCCTTGCCTTAATCTCCTCTTTTCAAAACTAAACATGCCCAGTTCCTTCAACCTTTGCTTAGATGGCTTGCGGTCCAATGGAGCTATATAGATTTACGCCAGTTGAGGATCTGTCCCAGAATCTCTAAATAATTCTGATTAGTTTCAAATGTAGTCTTAAGTCTACAACCAAACTTGCCTTCTTTTTCTACTGTATGTTTTGGTGAGGTTATACATCACTGAGAGCTGAACAAACAGAGAATTTGAAAGCAGTTTGATTTGACCAGATTCATAACCCTTTCATCTTCACTCTCTAGTAACATTTGAACAACTGAGCTTTCCTGCCACAGATACTGCAAAAAGTTAAAATGTTAAGCTTCAATGCTCCAATACTCACCAAAAGCAAATTTCAAATGATCTATTTTAATAAGTTCACTCTGCGTTGGTTGATAATGTCACTATAATTAAATAGGAAAAATAGTTCTAAATCATCTCCACCTCTGCCTCTTCTAATGTGTCTGATCTATGCATCTGTCTTTAGATTATAAATTCTTCAGGGCCGCTACAGTCTTTGTATGCATTATACATAACTGAGTACATGGTCAGCTTTAAACAAATTAGTAATAATAATGAATCCAGTCAAGGACTAGCACCACTAACCAACACAGCTCAACTTTTGAAATTTGAATTTCCTGATAAACTCTTCATAATCTAGTCATATAGAGGGATAAATGTAATGAGGAAATTCACAAATGATATTGAATAGTGAATAAATCTAAGACTGGTGAACCCAAAGAGAAGCAGAAAGATGAATACATGTGTGATGAATTGTGTGCTGAGCTCTTTTTTCCCCCCTAATATTAAATCTAAACATTACCTGAGGCAATATATTACTTGCTCTATTCACATCTACTAGTGAAAATAATCAGTCTGTTCTTGGCCACATTATAACATGACTTAAGATAGCTGCAGGCCATTGAGTCTCAACATTTAACTCCAGAGCCTTATATAGCTCTTCAGGGTACTATTCCTGGCTCTCATGGAGTCCCTGCCACAGGTGCACAGCAAAGCTCTCACATGCTTTATTCACTATTGTAGGCTTGTTACACTATTAAAGAAAAGTTTGGGATTTTTTTTCATGAACTTATTGTGGCTATTGTAGTGAACAATACATTCTCCTCTACTTGCTTATAGACTGACCGCTACTGATTTATTAATCATTCAGCTTGCCAGGCACTACAGTTAAATTCACCGGGCTGTAAACGCTTCAGTCCTCTTGTGTTCCCTTCTGAAACTAAGTCATAGTGTAACCCCAAGAGCTTTGTCTTTTCCCATTAATTTGGCTGCACCTGACCACCGTGAAATCTCAGAAATCATTGACAGTGACTTTCATGATTATGTGGCTAGTTTCAGACATTAGGGGATAAAGGCATGAGGGTACTGCTGGTCTGAAAGTGTGTGTGGGGGAAACACCTTCCATGCTTTTTATTTTTAAGGGGAAGATTTTTGTAGGTTTAGAGTAATTTACACAATCAGTTGCTAGAAGCAGCATTAACTTTCTCTCTCCACTGTCCACTCCTAGGTAACAGACAGTGGGGGAAGAAACATAGGGAGAGGATATCAGTGTCATTTAAAGGAGTAGGCATGGGCCAGAGAGCAGACCCTCTGTGCAGATAACTTAGGATCCACAGGGATGCAGCTTTCAAACTCCTTTGGACTCTAGGGTTTGATGGCAGTGATTTCTACCCTCTCTGCAGGCAACAATCCCTTCCCTTCTGACGGGAACATGCTATGAAAACTTCACAAGGTGAACCTCATAGTGGTCCATGAGTTGTCTTGATTGGTCCTGCAAGGTGATGATCACTCTGGCCCTGATCCAGCAAAGGATTTAAGCATGAATAGTCCCATTGAAGTTAATTGGATGACTCAGCAGCTTGCAGGAATGAGCCCTGAATGATTTGTATTTGTGCACATTGCGATAGTGTCTTGCAACTGAAGACTCTCCTGCTGTACCAGAATGGTCCCTTCTTCCATTTTGGTGCCAGTCCTCCAGTGGGAAGATCCAAGATAACTCTGAGCCCTTGTCCCTGCAAATCAGCTATTAACCTGATAGAGTTCACCTGTCTCTATCATCCTGGGGTGGACAGATAGGCTTAATCTAAACTGAACTGAGTTTTGACTGCTCTATCTGGGTGAAGTTACTGCCTTGTGCTCTCCAAGGGAATGAAGCTAAGAAGCTTTTATTTGCAATTTACAGAACAGAGAGAAAACAGAAATAAAAAGGATCGATAGGTAATGTCTGTGGATACTGTGAAAAGCACAGTCAGACTAGCCCTGTAAACACACAGATGATTCACCTTGTCCCTCAAAGAGTATGAGTCTCCGTTTTTTAAAGATCAAGTTTTGTCCAGCATTTCCCTTCATAGTTGTGAGGAGTGTGCTTTTAACTCACTGCCCCTCAGACAGCACAGAGGCATCACAGAGCATGTACTAGACAGTTTGTGATGTCTCATGCCTATGGAGAGAGCTGCAGTGTTGGGTGGGGAGGGAAAGACATGAGATATGATTGGCTTCTTCCTAGCTCAACTTTTTAACTGTTGACTATGTGGAGATTTTGCAGAGGGTGGAGAGTGGCTAAAACGAGGGCACAAGCCATCCCTTTTTTACATTACTTTCCTCCTCTGTATGGGTCCTCTGCTTCTTTCCCATGGATCCGCTCCTCTTTGCACTTCACAGTAAAAAAAGGGTGAAATCACATGGGCCACAGACACACAGCACACTCTGAAACCATGGTCTGTTCAGTACATTGCATGGATATCAACATGACTATAATTAATGTGTTTCTATTTTCTTGCTGATCTTATAATGCCAGTATTGTTTTCCTGTTGGCACTGGCTTCATATCAAAATAACTGAACTATCTTTTGAAATCCTGGGGGTGATGTTCAAAGGCAGAAAGGGAAGTCAGTGGGAGCTGGGTGACTAACTCATCTAGGCACTTTTGAAAATCCATTTTACGTTGGGATGAGAAAATGACTGAGAGGAATGCTCTTATTTTCAAGCCTGAACATATACAGTAGGCAGCTTTGGTTGCTTTAGTACAGACTGTGATGGTGCCACCAGAGAATGAGTGTTTTTCTTGTACATTCCAACCATTCCTTGCTCTCCATATTGTATAAATAAATGCATAGCACATATCAGAGCATTATTCAATATTAATATTATTCAATATTAATCAATACTGTAATTACCACTACAAGGCTGAGACATAGGAAAAATTTAAGATGACAAGGTATAAAGCTGTTCTCTGTAATTTTACTAGTCTCCCCTTGTATGAACTGCTCTGCAGGTCAAATTAATCTGCGCTCTCTCACTTCCCTTTACTCTCACTGGATTTCAGCATTCTCTCTTCCTTACCCTCAAGTGCCATGCATATTCAATACAGTCTGTTCTCTGCTTTCACTTTATTCCAATTCTCACTGAGTAGCTCATTCATTATCTGCACCCTTCTCCCTGAGTGCACATTCAATGTTAGTGTCAGTCATTCTACAAATAGTCAGCCCAAGTTCTCCATAACTTCCTGCTTTTATAGCAGGGAAGGGCCTACTCTTGTTCCACTCTGCACTTAGGAGGAGGAAAAGAGAATGTGCCTCTCTTCTTCTCTGGAATTCTCAGTGTGCAAGAAGAATTTATTGTTCTTGAAGAATTACTTAGGCTGAGAGACCAGTAGCAAACTCTGGTAGTAAGTGCCTCTTATTCATCAGAAAAGGTTCTGGCTGAAGTGGAAGAATCAGTGGGACCCAAAGTAGTTCTCTTATTTACTTTAGCTTTTCCATTTTGTATTTCAATTAATTTTCCCTCTGAGACAGACTGACAAGAAAATGATAACTGGTACACCAGTTTTATTTAAATTAAACTCTCTGGGGAGAGGGAAAGCAATAGTACAGATGTAAGGTTGATAAGGCCATAAATGTAATTAATATTTTAAAATATTAAGGATTTCATCTGCTGAATGGAACTCACAGAAATCCTGCCACTATGAAAAGTCTAAATTATAGATGGGCCAAAACACATATTCTGTTTGTTAATGCATTGCAGATTTACCTAATTTTACCTTTTAAAAAGCACTCAGTCAACTTAGGAATCACACTCATGTCTGAAATTGATAGCAAATGTCCTCCAGTATTTCCTACAGTTGTTACAGATAACACCCAAAGCCCTTATCCTGCAAACTGCTGTGTATTCAGGCAGGGATCCAGCGGGCTCCATGGGAGCACAGAGACTGGCCTGCATGGAGCAGCTTGCAGCATTGGGGCCTGAGATTATTGTAACTGAAATGAGTTATTTTTTCTTTTTCCAGTTTGTTTACCCCAGTGGCAGATTCTGCTGCATGTTTACACTGATTTCAATGGGATTACTCAGGGACTAAGGTACGGTTTATTGGGCCAGAACCTCAGCTGGAGTAACTTGGATTAATGGAGCTATGATGAGTTACATGAGCTAGGGAGCTGGCCCACTGTGATAAAGACCACAAGATCTGGCTCCTTGTGCATGTGACAGCATTTTGATTCATTTTGATTCAGATTTTAGGCACAGCACTTTGAAAACAGCACCACCCCAAGCGTAGCCTCAGGAAGCATTGTGACTCAGAGACACACAGCTTCCTCCTGCTTTTCTGGGGTAGTAATTTGCTGATGGCCTATATCAGTAGTAAATTCTTACTCCCCTCACTCTGGTTCAGTTACTCTGGCCATCAAACGAAATAAAATCTTTGCCCATTCCTCCATCCACTCCCCACCCGCCTGCTCCAGGGAAGGATAGCATAGCACATCCAGGGGTTCTCTGTGTGGGTACATAATGCAATCTAGCACTATCTGTACAGTTAATTTCCCTGTTTCCCCATACAGCTCATTAGGCAGTCAGGTTCACCAGTTTGATTGGGTCTTTCACAAAGTAAAAGTATTAAGAAAAACATTTTAAAAAATAGGACAATGTAACTAACCCCACAAAAATAGGCTGTAGGACTCAGGGGCAGGTATAGTGCCTGAAACAGCTTTAATTTTTCAGTTTACTGTGTCTATTTAATTTCTAAGCGCTATAACTTCTACCATATATTTTAAGAAATATGTATTAAACTGGGACAATATATTTTGGAAGATGCATGATGAGCACATTAAAGTTTCAGCAGGGTGCCTTTTGCCGTTCAGTCAAATATGGATTTTTCTATGTTCATTGCATATTTAGTTCCTTAAAGAACATGCATTTTCAATGTGTTTTTTGTTTTTGCATTCACAAGGGACCCGTGTGAGGATCTAGAGTACATACATGAAACATTCAGGACCAAATGGACCAGAAAGATTGCAACATTAAGGAGGACACCAACATTAAATATTGATGCAGCAATGATGTAATCTAGTACATGTCAGAAATAAACAAAGCAAAAAAGAGTTGAGTTAAAAATGGAAAAGATGATAGCTAGTGTTACAGACACCATGAAAATGAAGGGGATAGCACAATTTAGGGGCATTCATTTTCTCTGTAGTATTATGTGCATTGGTATTACTATAGACTTTTATGTATTTAGGACTATCTCTATATGGATTTTTAATGTAACTACTCATGTTGGTAACTAGTCATCAGTGTGAGTTAAGTCTTCTCAATCTGGACATCAGAATGCTGTTTATGACAGTTGTAAAAAAAAGTTTAAGTTTTCCTTGTGTGTTCTCTACAATGGAAGCATTTCATCTAAAAAATGTTATAACCAGGCTGTACCTTTTTACAAGCAGCCATTTGCATTTGTACTAGGAGTGCTGATGTACCATTTGCCCACAAGGCAAAAAGGCACAGATTCTGCCCAATGTACATGTGGAGCTAGCTCTTCAAATGAACGAGGGGCCAGATTTTCAAGTGCTCAGCACCTTCATTTGGGGACAGATTTTCAAAAGAGCTCAGAAAACCTGCTGTTTCCATTTGTGATATGTAGGGAGAGATTTTCAAAAGAGATCCACACCCAAATTGCAGAACTCTTCTGAAAAATCTGATCCAGATTGTGCATGCTGAGCAATCTTGGAAATCCAGCAGCCTATGCTCAGTCTGTTGATGGTCTACCTCTATTGATTATATGGGGGAGAGGGAGTTTCCTCTGTGAGACTGTGTCCTAGGCTGATCTAGGTTTTATCTTCAGTTAGCATGTAAGGTTTTTAATTGGTTTGTTCATTTAATGTATTTTCTTTAATTTAGTCTAGCAATTAACAAGCAAACTCTGCCCCTCATTGCCAAGCCACCTCTGGGCTCACTCTGCCATAGCTTTCCTCACTCTCTCCTGGAGACTCTTGCACTTTGCGATTCGCCCTATTTAGAAAAGGACACCATCTTCCAAAGCCATATAATATTGTGTTCAGATGATCAAATAGCATAAGGCTTCTATCCTGCAATATGTCTCATTGCAGGATTGGGGCTTTAGTGAGTAGCAGACACAATGCCAGAAGCCTATAAAACAAGCAGAAACTCTGTACATTGAACTATCTTCAGAGACTATAAAGCAGAGAAACAACATTGACAATTCTTTCACTACCCCTCCCTTCCTCATTTATCCTGAGTTTTCCAGACTTCTTTTCTAATCTTGGGCCACTCTACAGTGTACTGCCAGCCATACCAAACTGTGTAGTGAATTTGTGCCTCGGATCAGTGGGTAAAAATGTATTGTGACCTATATCTTGAATCAGTATTGGACTCCCCCTCCCACCCCACCTCGCAAGTGTACATGGATCCTTGAAATTATATGTGAAAAGTAATACTTCATAAATACATGGCTGTAGCAACAGGAATATGCCAATTAAATCCCTTTTCTCCCATAATAGACCCCTGAAACAATTCCTTCATGCTCTGCTGTAGGTGTAGCAATTTCACACTTGTGCAATATTGTTCAAGACTTTTCATGCCTCACCTAATAGTAGCAATTCAGTTCAATGTCTCTGTTGTACTCCATGTTACAGAGTGTCAGAATGTATTTCACGCAATGTCACTCATGTGCTAATTTGACAAATTATTTCAGATTCAAACAGTGAGATTTCCTTTGAGGATATTTAAACCCACAGCACAAAATACACATTTGCTTCCCAAAACTCAGGTTTTTAACCTCACAACAAGCATGGGTAATGCCAATCAAGTCAGTCAGGGATTCTAGCATGGCTTGACCTACCTTCTAGGAGGCAAATATACCCACAGCAAACTATAAAACATTAGAGGACATTCTGACTTTTAGAAATCTGATAGCTCTGTGCTTTGAAAAGAGATGTCTAGTTCAGACTTTGAAACAATAATGCCTAAAAACTGCGTATTAACAGTTGGATCACCGTTTTCCTTGCATGTATAATATGGGCCTGATGCAAAGCCTGCTAAAGTCAGGGGGAGTCTTTCCATTGACTCCAATGGATCTTGGATATGCCCTTTGAGTAGACTCTGAACATTGTGATGGCTTGAGAGACAGTTTTCTCCCCATGGTAAAGTGCTGTGTTTAATTATCATTGTGAATGAACCAACCCGCAGCTTTGCACAAACCAACAGCTTTGATGTTCCAAAACAAGCTTAATTTGTACATAGGTGCTAATCCTTCCGAACATCCATGCAACCTTCTGGTAGGGGCCTTGTTTGCTTGCAGCTCCAGTGTTCATTTCCCACTCCCACTAGCTTTCAGTTGAGAAAGGCTCCATACTGGTCCTTGAGATATGCTCTGTAGAGCATAGTTAGCAAAGGCAATAAAAAGTTTAAGATAAATTCCTAAAACCATCAAACTTTTAGAAGCCTATTCAAGCTTCTCCAGCCTTTGAGACCTTTGAAATTCTCCCACCTAAGTCATTTCCATTCTCTACAGCATTTGCAGTAAGAATTTAAGGATTAAGGCCCCAATTCAGGAAAGCTCATGCTTAAAGTTAAGTTAATTCTTAATCACCCTTCCTGAATAGGGATGTTATCCTGAAGCGAGAGCTGTACATAAATAAAATGAATCTGTAAATGCACCTGTAAATTAAAAATTCCTGCTGCTGGTCAGAAAGTGATTAACAACAAGTTATCAGGCAATTTCCTAGCCATTTGATATATTTAAGTCCTAAACATGCCCCAGATTTCCAGTTATTTCTCTTATAGACTCTTGTTGATGTTACAAAATGTATGGGGAACCCAACAACATTTTTAGCCTGCTTTGCTCAGCTTCAGGTTTTCTGGTTCTTTGGATGAAACACCATGATAACGCAGCATTCATCCTACAGGCCACCTGGCTGTTATAAACTCAAGGTTAAGGAGTCTAGAGTTGAAGAGTAATAATTCTAACTCCTATTTCAGGAAAATAATCACTTAAAGGAATTGCAGGATGGTAATTATAATAATAATGAAAACAACCTAAAATACAACACTGCAAATTGCTTTTCACACTAACACATTATAAGCAATAACTGTGTAGCAAAAGTCCCTTTCCCAGATCTATTGGCTCCATACTCAGCATTTATATCATCCAACAGAATGACCCTGAAACATGCATCATGGGAACTATATCAGATGTTAACATGTAAGAAGTTTCATTGCATAATCAAAAACTGAGACCAGTAAAAGTAACCTTAAATGCCATTGACAGATCTGCTGTCCATTCAATTCACTATCACCTCATGCAGCAAAGTATAATCACACATATTTAGCAGATCTTGTAAAGATGATAAATGCTACATAAGTGCTAAAAATGCCCTATAGGGAGCCATCAATTTAAAAAAGGGAACTTTGAAATACCAAAAAGAAAATCTCAGCTAGAGGGAGTATGTGATATATATCTAGCATAAGCTCCCCAGATTTGTAACAAAAGTCACACATCAAACTGCGGAGAAGTTGGTTTTCCCTAGCAGACAGCACAGCTGGAGATGTGTAGTTATTCAAGTGCTTGTAGTTGGCGAGATGCCTTATATTGGGAAAATACTCACTTTTTCATATTTAATACCTGTGATTTGATATTAAAAAATAACCCTGGAGAGATTGATATTGCCCTCCATTTTTTTCTCCTTTCAAGGTTGGCTTTTAAAATAATAATACAAAAACTTTTATAGAAGTTTTTCAAATGTCCTTCTCTGCTCATCACTATTTGTCATGTTACCTAGGGTTATGTTGTGTCAGAGCTGAGATAACTCAACATGACGTGGCAGTTCATAACCCAGCACACTCCACTGAATGATACTTTCCAGTCAGGTTGTACTAGACGTGTAGTGAGCAGTTCACCAGACAAGCAAACTCAGCAATGGACAATCTTTCAGAGGTCCTCAGCTGACCACTACAAGTTCCAATGCAGGTACTTGATCTTCATTTCTTGCCCAAAAGTGTCATACGATCAGTGATGAAGAACTATCCTGAAAAGAATGTAAAAGGAGGAGAGAGAGAGATGACAGAGCATGGATCAGGTCCCTGAGCAATCATTTTAATGCATTGGCACCATGGTCTAAATGTGTCTGCTGAAGGCAATGCAGATCACTTTGCAAAAGTTCAAAACAGCTCTCGACTTCTACCTCTAAGATAAGAGGATTCAAGTGATAAAGCAGATGAAGTGAGAGAGAAGGGAATATGAACTGACCTCAGAGCAATTCTTTTGTAGCATCAAAAAGTAATGGGAATTGAATCTGGTTCCCATTCTGTTAAACTCAATGGAAAAATCCCATTGGCATGCACAGTGAGTCTCAGGGCTGCTAATAAGGTGAAGTATGGCAGGTTCCCTGCCCTCTACTGCTTCACTCAACTGCTCTCCCCACTTGAAGTGCAGAATCTAAGGAGCTTCTGGAGTTAGGCAACATCTTGGAGCATGCCATCAGGACACACAGCCCTGATCCAGGGTTTTCGGAATCCCTCTCCTTCCACAAGCAGAGAGGAGCATTGGAACCTAAAGCAGGAGAAATGAGTGAATTTGGATTAACTCTTAAAGAAGTAAAAGAACAGAGGGAAGCTGGATACTTTCAGCTCAAATGCAGTGGGCTTTTACATAAACATCTCAATAACAAGTACGTCTTGTTGTCCTGGTGGCTCTTGAATATAACACTGTGCCACAGCCCAACTGTCCATTCAGGGGCAAATTTACAAATGCTCAGCACCCACAGTAGGGGCAAGATTTTCAAAAGAGCTCAGCCCTCAGCAGCTCCTGTCATAACACTTACAAACAGACTTTCAAAAGAGACTTTCAGCATAAGGTGTGCTACCCCCTTTGGAACACCTGGCCACTTCTTCTGGTGCCTGATGGATGTTGAGCTCTTTTGAAAGTCGGGCCCCCAGTCACCATGAAGCACAAAGATTCAGACATGTGCCAATGATGTAATTAGGAGCCATATATCTACATTTCTAGGGATCATGCTGAAAACGTATCCATTTGTGAATGAATTCAAATGGTTTTGTGTATGAAATCAAGCTTTACCAAGACTTTACTGAGACTTTACTTTTCAGATAGCGGGCCTACAAGCCCAAATGGAACAACAGAATTTAAGCAAACTTTTGTACAGCTTTCTGATTTCTCAAAGTTCTTTACATATATTTCAGAAACCCAGGGAGATTATGTACTTCCCTGTCTGGGTTTTTCAGTGCTTTCATACCTCTTATCTTCAGGAGACATAGTCAAATTTAAGAACCACAGCTCCACAAGGGATGTGCAGAAGGAAATTTTGTTTTTGAATCCCACTTGGACTCTGCATCATTCAAGGAATCAATAAAGCCTCATGAACATCCATGAGAATAACTGCTAAGCTTGGGGCTTTTTTTCCATGGATAGAGGCCCTTGTAACAAAAATAATATTTTACATGTTCAGACACTGCCAATATGAACTACAAAATTTATTTTCACCAACTTTTACTTTCTACAATTAGATCATGGATATTGGTGATTTATATGAAGATGATATTAAAGGATACTACGTCTCTGCTAGAGATATACACATCTGCTTATAAATAGTTATAAAAAAGATCATTCATTACAAAATAATTATATGTATATTATTTATAGAAATCAATCATGCTAAGCAGGTAGTAATGCACATACAGTACTAGTATCACATAAAAACAATGGATTTAGAGGAGACTTTTGTCTCAATTATTTAGCATTAAAGACCTGGTTTTGAGGTATGAATAGGAGTACACATTAGAATAAGATTCTAGTAACTGCACTTGGTTAAACATGAATTTATAAAGTGTTGTGGTTGGAGAAAGAACAAACACTCACATGATCTCCACAATCGCTGGAATTTATCTGTAGGAAGCTTGCCTGAATAATAGTACAAGGAGCTGCTGATTTTTTAATGCAGATGTACAGTACAGCTAGTGAATTATTCAGTGACTCAAACTGCCTGTGGATAATTCAAAACTAATATCTTATGGATACCAAATCCCTCACCCAAAACATCCTTTCAGCTTTAACAAATTATATTTTTGTTGTTGTTCACATTTGGAAAATTAACCTGGACATTAGGTGAATCATGTAGTGAAAATAATGTCCATTACCAGGATCAAATAATAACTATTGCATATTTTAGCAAAATAAATAACATATTTTTCTGAATTCTTCCCCATTGTTATAGCCTCACAAAACTGTAATTTATTAAAAAAAAGAGTATGCACTGTGTAAATGTGAGAGAGTAAAATTACTTGAGAAAGAAACCAAAGCATGAAAATCAAGAAAGGTCCATTTTACATGTAAATTTGCATACACAGATAATGTAGTGAACATTTACATCAAGTACATAAGGCAGAGCAGTGTCCTTGGTTGAGCTTAGATCTATCCCTAGGGCTTGATTCTGAACTCACATTAGTCTAAACCAGGAATAACTCCATTACAGTCACTGGAGTTAGATCAAATATGTAAGAGCAAAATCAAGCCCTAGAGAGAGACCTCAGCTATGAAATTTAGATCAAGACCCAAACTTCCCAAAGGTTTGTTTCATTTGGATCTGTATTATGGCTCTGATCTATCTCTTCTTAGAAGCCACCTGCAAACCTAATTACAAAATCATTTCACTTGCAGGAAGATAAGGGTTCATGGAGAAGAATTTTTCCATTAAAAATACTGTGTGACTGAGCTATTGAATCTTCATACAAGCCTTCCACTCAGGTAGTCAAAGATCAGAGAGCAAACATCAGAGTGTCTGGCTAAAGTCCATTCCCTTTGTGCTGCAGGATTAGTGAGATTAGCAAATCATTGCATCTCCCTAGTCGGTGATTCCCCAGCATGCAGGGTTCCCCAAAAGTTATAGAGCTAGTGTAACCAGCTCCTACATCAGCCCCTGAAGTAGAGCATGTTAGGGTGTGCAAATGATGAAAAGGGGACATGACTGAAGCTGATGTACCCCAGCATTCTTCTGCTGGAATAGTTTAAAACAGTCCCTATGCTATCATAGGATTTAGGACCAGCATAGTTTCCCCAGACAACTAGTGTGCTCCTCCCCAGCCTCTCATGTACTCGGTGGATCTTGGCCAAGGAAAGCCAAGAAGGAAAACCAAGAGAAAGACAAAAGTGGTGAAATCTTGGCCCTGTTGAAATGAATGGGAGTTTTGCCATTGACTTCAGTGGGTCCAGGATTTCACCCAGAAAATCCAAATGCATGCCACAACAAAGTGCCAGTATCAGATAGTGTCTGTGAGGGAAGAAACAGAACTTCATCTGCTAATTATTCTGAAGTGGTTTTTGCTTCTCATTCAAGCTAAAGATAATTGTGCACTTTGCACAAACAGCTCTGCAAGCATAGGTTACTTGAGGAGAAGCAGGAAAGCACTTCCCTGTTCTCTCTTGATCTCTGGAGTTCTCTAGTTTGTGCAGTGTGATATTACAGCAGAAAGCCCATTTGAATAAAGTAATATAATGGGTATGATCCTCCTTTTTCTTATGCTAATACAAATCAGGAGTAGCTCCTATGAAGTCAATGGAGTTATAACAGTATAAAAGTGACGTAAGCAAGAGGAGAATCAGACTACATATTTTGTCAATGGGGAAAATATTCTGTCACAAAAAGGAACTATAGAGATATAGGGTGGGATTTTCAGAACCTCCTAAGTAATTTAGGAGCACAAGTACTAGTTCTATTGACAATGGGACTTGTGCTCTTAAATGAGTTCGGAGTTTTTGAAAACCCCGCCCTTAATAACAAAACAAAAAAATCAATAGAAATCATGAGCAACCCTGTGTATCCACACTTTCTCCAGGCTGATTGCAGTCAAATCATTTATGACATTGGACATTATTGGGCAGATTTTCCCAAAACTCACAGCTCCCATTGCAGCTGTTCATCATCTCTCTAAAGCAAGCCTGAGATAGTGTAAGGGACAGGCACAGTGCTTTACTTTTGCCTTATCTAAGCATAAACTGCAGTCCTACATCTCCTCTCCTCTCCCTCTTTTTCTCCCCAAGTCCCGCCATTTACTAGTCCTTTTTAAGGGTCTAGAATTGACAGACAGTAGAACGAGATTAAAGACATATGATTTTGGCACAAAACTCTACCTGCTGCTTCCTTTTTACTCCTTGCATGGAAGGAACAACAGCAGTGGTCCCTGCTTCACTCTCCCAGCCAAGAAAGCAGTAGGGGTTTCCTTTTCAGCTCCCTGATCAAGGAAGCAACAACTGTCATGTGCTCTTCATCTTTCCCCTGGGCTAGAGGAGAAGCAGGATCCTCTTCTCTCTCTGGACAACAACACGAGGTCCTTCTTTTCAATTACCTACATGAATAGGATTTTCTTCATTCCTGCCCTCCTCCTGCCCACCTGACATCTTAGAGTAGCATAGGATGATCTCACCTCTTTCCATATGAGGAGTGAATAATAAGACTGGGACTTTTCAGATTGGAAAAGAGATGACAAAGGGGGGATATGATTGAGGTCTATAAATCATAACGAGTGTGGAGAAAGTAAATAAGGAAGTGTTATTTACTCATAACACAAGGACTAGGGTCACCAAATGAAATTAATAGGCAGCAGGTTTAAAACAAACAAAAGGAAGTATTTTGTCAAACAATCCAGAGTCAACCTGTGGAACTCTTTGCCAGAAGATATTGTGAAGGCCAAGAGTATAACAGGGTTCACAAATGAACTAGATACATTCATGGAGGCTAGGTCCATCAATGGCTATTAGCCAGGATGGGCAGGGATATAAAACCATGCTCTGAAATGTCCCTAGCCTCTGTTTGCCAGAAGCTGGGAATGGGCAGCAGGGGATGGATCACTTGATGATTACCTATTCTGTTCGTTCCCTCTGAAGCACTTGGCATTGGCCACTGTCAGAAGACAGGATACTGGATTGGATGGGCCATTGGTCTGATCCAGTATGGCCGTTTTTATGTTCTTATGTTTTTTCTGACAAGGCTAACAACAATGGCCTCCACTTCCAGGTTAGGGTAGCAGCAGCCATAGTAGCTTTATAGTAGGATTCTCTCAGGCCTCCACTAAGCCAGGAAAGCAACATCCCAAATCAGGATACACATACACTCCATGCAATCCTAGGTCTGCATACTCCCCCTGCAGTCCTATGTCTCCTCTTCTCTTTCTTCTCCCTCAGCCCCACCCTTCATTCTGGTTGTGCACAGAGAAGATGAAGATGTGAGAATTTCTTTAAGGACAGCAGTTATATCCTAGCTGGTTGGTATCAATTGCTCTATTCAAATTAACCCAGTGGACTCCAGGATCAGATCTCACTGACAGTAGTATATGAATTAAGATGACCTTATAAATGATTATTCTGATAAACTGGCTAGAGTTCAGTGAAATATCTACTGTGGGTTGTAGACCACAAAAGATTGTTGTCTATGTTTTGCCATGTTCTGTGCAGAGTATTTATTTCTTTAATGATCTATCTTGTTTAATTTTTGCATATGTTTCTGTTTTGCTACTTTTATTCTACTGTACATGTAAAACACGGTGTGTAACATTCATGGATCATAGTCTGAACCTTACTTGATTACCAAGCCTCCCAAACTCTCCAGCACTCTCAGAAAGATCTGTCCCAATTCCACCTCCCTTTCTTCTAGCTCCTACCCAACTGCTGCCACTAACATAAACAGTATTTTATTTAAAGAGAGGTATAGTATTGTATAGGTGCGAGAGAACGTCATGGAGCTTGGAGTCTTGCAAAGCTAACAGACTGTTTTGGAGGTTCACAGTGTTTTCTAAGCTAGCTAAACAAGGCTTTTTCCAAGGTTGATTCCATTTTTAACTAAGAGGAATCCTATGCTAAGTACCAGGGATAGAAATTCACCCCCACAAAAGCTAGGCTAACATAAGTGGGTGGCTGTATACAGTATATATTTTTTCATTTGAAATTTTCTTTCTCATATTTCACAGTCTTTGTATATTTTTTCTCTGCCCATTTTTTTTCTTTTGCCTCTTTCAAGAACAGTTTTCTTAGCTCACATCCAAAAATTAAACATCAGTCTCTTTCCTATTCTGTGGATATGTGAGACACTGTGATGTATTGGTTAGTGCACAATAGCACTTGCTATGCATGCCACCGTTCTCTACTGAATGGAATGTTTGACTTGCTCAAACATTATCATGTTGCCCTCTAATATTGTCTCTAGATCAGACACAAGCTCAAGTTCTATGGCCACTAAAGGACATTCTATTTCAGCTTGTGTGACTGTGTTCAAAGGAATTCAGTTCTCTCCCGCTAATGTCCATGGACTCTAATTCAACCATGTGGTATGGTTACACAGGCAGCCATGATATCTGTATAGATACACCAATGGATTCAGGCAAACATAACAGATTCAGCTTCTTTAGATGGTATGTGTGTCACATTGGGTAATGTATGACCATTCGTAAGGCCTGAGCTGTGACAGTACAATGTAAACAACACAGTTCTCCTTGTTTTACCTTTTGCATTATAACATTTCTCTGTATACTTATGTGATGAGCCTACTGTACTATGGTATGGCTCCCCTTGTAAAGACAGACACTGTGACATCACATTACTCAGAAAGACCACTGTTTCTGTGAACTGCATGAATAATATAAAAAAGGACACCTATTGATAGTCACCCCCCTCCCCCCATGTGCTAATTAATAAAGAATTTCTCTCAGCATATTTGTTTTGTTCAAAGTTTGACAGGGCTTTATTTTTTTTAAGGATTGAAATGAAGCCTTCCTCGTGCTTTTGGAAAAAATAGTGGAGTTTACAGAAATGTTCCAAAATAACCATAGATAAATAGGGTAATCATCAGTTAATTACCACATCTGCCACCACTTTTGACCAGTAGTATTTTCAGTCAGATAGCCATTATTCAAAATGTCCAGAAAAAAACCAGAGAGATGCCTTTAAGCATTACCCACTGTATCAAGATCTGTTTCCTACTGTATGTCATCACTACATGAATGGATATTTATAATTATCATTTGACAGTGCACTTTATATCATTCCTATGCATACAACTCGGCTTTTGCTAAGGGCCAGTTTAAACCTAAATCAGACATTTGTATCTGCATATGAAAGTAGGTATTTAGGGCTCCACTGAAAAATGAATGGAAGCTTTAAATGGTAGGTAGAAAAAAACTGTAATTTTATTACTGTCCAAGCTCAAGAAATACTGAAGATCACTCACTGGTATCAAGGATCCAGACATTTTAATCAACACACAGCATCATAACCATGCTGCTTCATTTCTGTTCTGGTTTTAAAAAAAATAAAATACAATTTTTAAATAAAAATAGATTTTGAAGTCATTTTTAATTAAAAGGCATTTTATTAATGTTTTATTGGATTGTAGTATCTATCTGCCTGAAATAGTTTTCTGCCTGCCCTCTTCTGTTATAGTTGGCCATAAAATTGAGAAGAGCAGAAAGTATAATGCTATAAGGTTCCATGCAGTGAACCAGTAACATGGGGTACATTTGCAAAATCAAAACTTTGCTCTTTTGGTTTTCAAAGAAATTATCTATCTCTGGCATTTATTCCCAAACCCCATTCAACATAGAAATGTATGTATTTGAAATCTCATTGATAATGATGAAGAGTATTTCCCCCAAACAAACTGGATCTTGATTTTTGCCATATGCAGAAGCTAAAATGCAGGTATACAGCAACTGCAACTTGAAGATAATTTCCTAGAATTACTGATAGAAGCATTTCGTAGGTAGAAATTGTGATGGCAAGTGATGATCCTTTGCCTTTTAGAGTTTCCACGTTGCAGACAGCTGGTAGCAGTTCGACCATCAGGCTATTGTCTAGTGAGCTATCTACTTTTGCTGTGTAATTTAATTGCTTCTAAAGCACACAATATGTACTTTAAAATGCATTTAACTTCCAAAATTGGAAAACCAAGTGACTTTTTCAAAATTTGAGGGAACATGCTCTTCTCAGTATGGAAGTCCTATTGGTTGGGATAGATAACTATTAAACATAAGAACAAATGTCAAAACCATACAAAATCAAAGATAGCCAGCCTCATTAACACACACAGCAGATTAGAACAAAATATTCACTCAAGTCTGGTTACAAGGTTCTACAGTTACTATTTGCCCTGGGACAAGAATGCTAATTTACATTACAACTGGCACCCATTCAGTTTGCAGATATATGAATTTGATAACAAAAATAATGTACAAAGAAAGATTCAAAGGGACATATTCTGACATCCTTGTCTTTGCTTACAATGAGGAGTTCCTTACTCCATAAGCAGTCCCATTAATTTCAATGAGGCTACTCATGGAGTAAAATACTCATCATGGGCAAGACTATCAGAATGTGACCCAAAGAGTTAAATATATATAGAATCATAGGAATGTATGGCTGGAAGGAACCTGATGACCACTGAGACAGGACCAAGGATGGCTAAGCAGTGAGTTAACGGGCAATATGATAACACACTATAAATATTTGAAGTACAAAGTACCATGGAGGGAGAAAAAATATTTACTATAATAAAAGGTGTCATATATACATACCATAATAAAAGGATGTAGCTAGGAGCAATGAGATGAAATTACGAATAGGAAAATGTAGGATGTGTATCCAGAAAAAGGCCCTGGCATTTAGATCTATTAGCCTGTAGTTTTAACCTCCCAACTGAATTCCCATCACCTGGCACATTTAAATCTTGACTGGACAAAATACTAATAAACAATAAGGAGCAATTCTGCATTAATATGGAGTTGGACTAGATAATATATTAGGCCTTTTCCATCTCTAGAATGTCTGGTTCTATTATAACCTACTTGATTAAAGGACATTTGTGGGAGGAATGTGGTATCCATGAAAAGTTACCATATTGAAATATCCTTTCACAATGTGATTCTGTGAATAATTCAGCATCTGTATGTTGTTGTGGAGGGGAATCTTTTTGGGCCACTCTGGCAACAGAGCTGATATATATTGCAATGCAGACCGTGTAACTAGATTTTCCCTGTGACATTGTCAAAGTAGCTAATTGTTTAAGAATGTCTTACAAATGATAGGGGGTGAGGGAAGAAGAAACAAATACATGAGGAAATGGTTTACTAGTTATTTTATTGGTCCTCACAGAGGAAGAGAGGGAAGATCCTCCCAGACTAAAATGGTTAAGAAGCTGAATCATTCTTTCATTCTGTAAGAGGTGTCAGATTTACTGCAATGGAAAATGGAGTCCTCTATTTAGTCGCAGAATTGTTGTTACAGGTTGTGAGGCCAGACAACCAAAACAGGGAATGTCTATAAAAGAACAGACATAAAGGAGAAATATATGGAGTACACTGTAACTTTTTTTTCTTTCCAGGTTTAGTTTAGAAGAATCAATACAGTGTAGGGCTAAAGGGAATACAAGTAATGGATTGAGACAAACCCTTTCAAATGATACTGCCAAGGGAGATGGGCAGGATATACAAAGGGTGCAGGGAAAGCTGTAGCCAAAATAGTTACCTGATCCTTTGCCCTCCACATCCCTTCTGCTGCTCACAGAGCCACCCTGACTTCCCTGTAGTGGGTCAGTCCTTTCAAGTAGAGCAGGAAAGGTAGCTGTGTATGGTCATTTTCCTCCTCTTCCCAATCCTCATCCCCCCTTCCTATGCTTTCCTCATCATCAGGGGAAAATTCTGAGAGATGTTTGAATACAAATTAATCTAATTTTCCCTAAATTTGAATAGTTGGTGAAACCACAGGTTTACATTCAGTATGTTCAGACCCCATCATACTGATCTGCTGGTTCATTAGAAGTAAAAAATGGGTGTAGCCACCCTTGCAACAACAGAACTTCAATCTCTGGGATAAAACTTTTCTCTTCTAAAAGTAAGAGGTGGTTTGGGGGTGGGGAGCATCCCAGTCAGGTGAAATCCAGTTCTATTGGTTTCAGATATGAATACATTGTCAAAATAAAAAGTATAAATTTCTGGATACCAATGTCAGGAGCTTAAAGGCAAAAGTAGGTGAAATAGTATGGCTAAGAGGAAGGTGAATTTTGTGGCACTGGAGTGTAAATTAGGAGATCTAGGTTCAGTTTTAGGTTCTGTCATAAGCTTCCTAAAAAAACATGGGCAAATCATTTGATCTCTCTGTAGCTTGAGTCCTCATTGTAAAATTAGTCTAGTAATACTTCCTTTCTCCCACCGCTGGAGTGTCTTCCCTATTAAGATTGCACATTCAGCAGGCAGGCACTGTCTCTTCCTTCATGTTTGGACAGCAATGCTACTGCAACACAAGTAATGATAATGTAGTAATACGGTATCTAATATAATAGATAGTTTTGAAACATGACCTGACAATAAATGAGATCGTGTATATCTGGGTATAATTTATGCACAAAGGACCCATAAAATCACAAAGATGGGTGAATGACATGTAAAGGGCATCATATTGAAATAAAATATCTGATTGCAGAGAACCATGTAGAAGACTGTGCATGGACACAAATGTCAAGTCATAAAATAAAAATTATAATAATGGAGGTAAATTACCAGCCAGCTGATGAGTCAAGGGGTAACGAATTCACAACTTTCAGAGAGAGAGATCAAACAGGCCAGAATTCTGCTAAAACAGGTGGGGAAAGGCTGATGTCAACTAAACAAATACTCACTGGTCAACTATCACATCACAAAATAATTTAGAGGAACAATTTCTCAAATAATATAAACTACTAATTCTTCCAACAGTCAGTTCTGTGGCATGCGTAAAGTCTTTTGATTTTATACATAGAATTAAATCCCTTGAAACAAATACCTTAACATGGCATAAGTATGTGAGACGAGTTTGATCCCTATATGCCAAAAAGTTTTATATGATAGAGTATATAAAGATATACATGTAGTGCAAGTATGTTTAATGTATGCCATACATGTTCTATAAATAAGCATGCTGAGTGAGTAAATACGTGGGTGAACATTTTATATCAATCAACACATTGCAATTAAATCCCCCTTTCAGAATTTACACACAACTTAGTCCTAAAAAAATAGTCAGGAGTTCAGTGAAGAAGTATAGAAGTATCTGTAGTTGATCCACAAAGAAAAATTACTGTAATAGGTTTAACAGCCTCTTGGGAGGGATCACATCAACTCTGCCATTAAACTTTCTGAAAGAAAATATGAGAAATGGGAAAGGTAGGTCAAAATACCCAAAGGTAAAAGGAAGAAGAAATATCAGGAAGGCTATTTAAACATCCCATGTCAGAGTCCCAGAAGGTCTGTCTAATCATAGACAAAAAAAGGAGCATAAATATAAGGAGGGGCAGGAAAAGTTCAGTAATGCAGGAGTTTGATCAAGTCAGAATAGCCAAGGCATATAATTAGCATGGATTGGGAGTCAGAAGACCATAATTTATCATTTCTCAATGCCACTAACTTCCTAAGGCACTAATGACTCTGAGTTTGGCTGCTGACAGACCCTCAACATTAAGCTGAAGAATTCAAACCGTGTGTCCAATGATTTGGAAGTTGAAGAATGGCGATACGAGTGTTGGGTCGCAGTCAGATGGCTCATGACCAAGATTCATCACTGAATTTGGTCTGGTGGGGTTTCTCTAACAACCCACAATGTAGATGTAATCAAATTCAGACTATGTCGCAAGTGCCTGCTGACTTACTTCAGGGGCAGGCTACCGGCTCATCACCTGGCTGATGACAATGCCATCATATGACTGGGCACACTGTGCATATGCTGGGAGACTGACTTCCTATATGACCTTGGGCACCTCTCTGTCTCATCTGTAAAGTGGGGATATTACTTATGTATCTAATTTGCAACAGTTTTGTGAGAATTAGTTTGTATAAGATCTTCAACATGTAAAGTACTGTATAATGTGAATTATTATTACTATTTATTAGACAATTTCAAGATCAAACAGCCAAAGACTTAATAACAAACAATATGGAAGTAATTAAGTATATGAAAAATAGAAAGCATATGAGAGAGTCAAAGGGCCCATTAGACTACCAAATAGTGAAAGGGGAAATAAATGTTGATAAAGACATTGCAGAGAAGATAATATTTGCACTAGTCTTCATCAAAATGGTTGATGGGAAAATACCACAAATTCTTTTTTCAGAGAAAAAAAACAGGAACTGTAAAAAAAAAAAAAAAAAAGGAAGGGCTTTTCTACACATGGAGTTATTCTGGTATAGACATTCAGGAATATCTATTCGAGAATAACTCCATGTGTGTGGATTCCAACTCTGGAACAAGAATGTCTTGTTCCAATTTAGTTTAATCCACTTAAAATAAACAGGAACAAGGCACTCTTATTCTGGAATATGATTGTCCACATATGGAATTATTCAGGAATAGCTACTGCAATTTAAATTCACACCCTACTTTAATCAGAATTAACTTTCAGGTATAGACAAGCCCAACAGCATCCAAAGGAAAGGTGTTGGAACAAACTGTTAATTTAAATTTCAACACGTCACTGAGTCCAGATGGTATTCATATCTGAGTTTTGAAGGAACGCATAGGTTGAGCTGCTAGCAACAATATATAATTTGTCACTCCCACAAGGCGGTATTCCATTCAATGAGTATAGCAGAATTCAGAGATTAGACGAGGATTAAAAAAGGATTAGCTAACAAGAATATCCACAGTGAGGATACAAATTTAGAAACTTATCACCACCTACAAACCAACTAGTAACTACATCTGGCTAGCAAGAAAATTCCTCCATAGGCAAGTTATGCTATAATTATCCACTATGGGGATTTTGCACCTTCCTCTGAAGTATCTGGTATTCAGGACCAGCCTTAGCAGTGGGCAATCTGGGCAGCCAGCCTCGGTGCCAACAATCTGGGCTGTCATTTCTGGACCAACACATGCCCTTTGGCCTCCTCTTGAATTCAGGCAAAACTGCACAGGCCCACACATGTGCCTCTCCTGTGCAGATGCAAACATCTGGATGAATTTCAAAAAATGTTACACCTGCATATACATAACAAGGCCATATCTTGGCCCTGAGCTGGGGAGTAGATTTCACTTCCACAACCCATCTGCACTACGCCTGCCTGGCTCAATTACTCTGGCTCCCTGTGGATGGAGTAAACATTACCCAGAATGAGCATGAAAAACACAGGTAAAACTTCCAAAGACATATTGTGCATCTGACATTAATTAACTATATGAGCCACAATGTATAGCTTACATTCTATTCACGCAAACTAGGCAAGACTAGAGCTTTCTATCTAACCTGAAGAGAATTCAGTGCATCTCAAGTTTATAGGACTTGAAAACCACTATATATGAAAATATGCACCTCATCTTAAACATGTCTATCAGATAGGAGGTATTAGATACAGCATATTGTAGTTTCCTTGTGAATCTGAAGCCAGTGTGAAAATTTTTAGAAGTACAATATTTTTTTCCTCTTTTGGTATCAGCCTATTAAAAAGTAAAATTGTCTCCTCTTTTGGAGAATTCTTATTCATATTTAGTTTTGAAAAGTCCTATTTTGTTATAAAAATTTGGCCAGAAATGGATCCTTTGAAATGAATGTTAAGAATAAATCTATCGTTATCAAGGGCAGCTGTCTTTTGTTTGTCTGTGAAAGTAATCTTCCTTCATATCCTGATATCTCAGACATAAGGAAATGATTCACCTTTGACACAAAAAGAAAAATGTGTTTAGTTCTAAGGCTGCATTTTGTAATATTGGAATATGTGATTGGTTTATATGCATTGGTATTCACATAGCCATATGGATCAAATAAGAAAAGTAATTTTGCAGATTATCATAACAAATATTTATGTATTTCTTTACCTTTAACAGTATAGGATTCACACAATCTGTTTTATTTCAAACTCATGCATTCCCCCTCCTAACCATCAGAGTTAAAATAAAAAAAAACTTAAAGGCAAAATATGCACTGATACGTATTTTCTGAAAATATTATTAATGAAAGTTTACACCAATGCAAAGCTTCTTTGTGACAGCAATGGGAACTGTCAGACACGGTCCTCAAACTTCTGAGTCACAGGGAACTGAATCTGGAACCAGAGAGTTGCTAAAAATGTCACAGCGTTTAAAATAATAATTAAAAAAAAACCCTCAGAAGTGCCCAAAATATAAATCACAAACTGTTAATCTGGACAATGGTTTGATCCACCTCTGAATTTATTATCTGATGGGAGTCAAATATGTATTTAATTAAACTTCAGAGACCATCCAAAGTATTTGTGATAAATCCATTAAACAAATAATGCACTTGTACATATACAGATATATCCAAAGCTTTCCAATAAAACCAGGTAAATATATCTCAGTCATCCAGCAAAGAAACAATAAATTCTATAAAGATTAAGTATTCCAAACCAATCACAATATGATTATACTTAAATTAGGGCAACAAATCTAAACAACATAAGGCCAGATTCATATAATAATATCTCCATTTCTCTTTCATACCAGGCAAAACATATTTCTCATGCCTTTTAGGCCCAATGCATCAAAAAATTCCTCCTCTGTAGGCACATGAAATTTTTGCATAGACTAGAGAATCTGTTACTGACAAACAAGCTTGTACCTTAGCTGGGAACTGTGGTCCTGACTCTTCACTAACCTGTATCTTGGGTAATCATTTATATGAGTGCAAAATGAGTCTATATAGGGATGCCAACTATCATGAAATCATTGGAAGTTGTGTGATTTTACAGCATTACAATTGGCTGCTCGTGTTCTAACACTACATTTCTGGAAGTACAGGATTTCTTCCTGAGCTGTAATGATGTTGCAGTTCTGGCAGCAGCCATGAGAAGCTGCTGCTGGGAGTCTTGGTGTGCACCAATATCAACCAGAAGTAAAAAAGAGGAGGTTCCCCCCATTTGCTGGATGTATTTTTTTGCACTTCAGGAGTGCACACTGCTGACTCATATCTAGCTTCTCGTCCACTGTAATCCCCAGGTCCTTTTCTGCAGAACTGCTGCTTTGTCAGTCGGTCCCCAACCTGTAGCGGTGCATGGGATTCTTCCTTTCTAAGTGCAGGACTTTGTTCTGTCACCTGCCACCACTGAGAAGAAGCTGAGCTCCATCCCCTTTGGTACCCCCCTTCAGGTAGTTAAAGGCTGCTATCAAATCCCCCCCTCACTCTTCTCTTCTGCAGACTAAACAAGTCCAATTCCCTCAGCCTCTCCTAGTAAGTCATGTGCCCCAGCCCCTGATCATTTTCATTGCCCTCTGCTGGGCTCTTTCAAATTTGTCCACATCCTTTCTGTAGTGGGGGGCCCAAAACTGAATGCAATATGCAGATGGGCCTCACCAGTGCCAAATAGAGGGGAATAATCACTTCCCTCGATCTGCTGGCAATGCTCCTACTAATGCTGCCCAATATACTGTTAGCCTCCTTGGCAACAAAGGCATGCTGCTGACTCATATCCAGCTTTTCATCCACTGTAATCCCTAAGTCCTTTTCTGCAGAACTGCTGCTTCGCCAGTCGGTCCCCAGCCTGTAGCAGTGCATGGATTCTTCCGTCCCAAGTGCAGGACTCTGCACTTGTCCTTGTTGAAACACATCAGATTTCTTTTGGCCCAATCCTCCAATTTGTCTAGGTCACTCTGGACCCTATTCTTACCCTCCAGCGTATCTACCTCTCCCCCGAGTTTTGTGTCATCTGCAAACTTGCTGTGGGTGCAATTCATCCCATCATCCAGATCATTAATAAAGATGTTGAACAAAACCAGCCCCAGGACCGACCCCTGGGGCACTCCACTTGATATCGGCTGCCAACTAGACATCGAGCCATTGATCACTACCCGTTGAGCTCGACAATCTAGCCAGCTTTCTATCCACCTTATCCATTCATCCAATCCATACTTTTTACTTGCTGGCAAGAATACTGTGGGAGACCATATCAAAAGGAGATACTGTAATGCTGCCCATGTCTTGTAAACAAGAACCAGGCATCATTATCTCCTGCAAATTGTAACCAACTTTGTTTGTCTGAGTGATTGGCTGACAGAGAAGTAGGACTGATTGGACTTGTAGGCTCTAAAGTTTTACGTTGTTTTAGTTTTGAGTGCAGTTTTTTTGTACATAATTCTACATTTTTAAGTTCAACTTTCATGGTAAAGAGATTGCACTACAGTAAGTGTATGTGATGAGTTTAAAATTACAATTTTTTTTGTTTTTACAGTGCAAATATTTGTAATAAAAATAAATATAAAGTGAGCACTGTACACTTTATATTCTGTGTTGTAATTGAAATTAACATATTTTAAAATGTAGAAAGCATCCAAAAATATTTAAAATAAATGGTATCCTATTTTAACAGTGCGATTAATCGGAATTACTTTTTTTTTAATCTGTCAGCCCTAATTGTTTTATTTTTGAGTGCAATTATGTAACAAAAAATCTATATTTGTAAGTTACTCTTTCACGATAAAAAGATTGCATGATAGTACTAGTATGAGCTGAATTGAAAAATACTATTTCTTTTGTTTATCATTTTTACAGTGCAAATATTTGAAATAAAAAATAATAATATAAAGTGAGCACTGTATGCTTTGTATTTTCTGTTGTAATAGAAATCAATATATTTGAAAATGTAGAAAAACATCCCAAAATATGTAATAAATTTCAATTGGTAATCTATTGTTTAAAAGTGCGATTAGTCGTGATTACTTTTTTTAATTGCAGTTAATTTTTTTTAGTTAATCGCGTGAGTTAACTGCCATTAATCAACAGCCCTAATATTTATTTTAACAGGTATCCCTTTCACTAGTCAGAAACTACTTTGTAGGCTCTGAAGTTCTAAAAACTTAGACATGTTAATGTTCTAATAATAGATGTTAATATTCTTATTGACAATCTAATCACACACCTAGGCACATGCAAAAATATTTATCTTAATTAGAACACTGTCAACTGCTGTATTTATTTTTTAACTGCTTTTGGCACCTAATGTTCAGATTAATGATGGGGCATACATCCTTTGCCTGTCCATTATCTAAATTTAGAAAGTCATTCTTAGAAGCCCATTAACCTGAAGAAATTATTTCAACTGTAGTCAAGGACAATACAATGTAGCAAATATGTTTGTGATGGATCCTAGTGAATGGGAGTTGTGGGGACCTGATTTAGCTTTTTTTATTGCTGCCTCACTGTAGTGTAGACTGGACATAAGAGTAGTTTTTCATGCCACCAAAACGTTTTCCCGATGCTAAAAAATGTTTGTATTGTATTTTATCTCTGTGAATCTTTTTGAACCACTGTACCCATCCCCACCAAAATTTTTGGATTTGAATGAAATAAATTCAGGATTCAAATCAGTAAAATCACACCATTCCAGCTATCTGTTAGATCCAGAGAGGGCCCAACCAAAGCCATATAATAATACTTAGCACAGAAACTTGGAAGATTCTGGAAGAATAGCCTTGAATCCAACCATAGCCCTGAAGCCGCAAGCCCTTCTATATATGATAGTCCCCCTGAAGTCTCTGGCTATAATCTTGGCCCCACCAAAATCAATGGATGTATTGCTATTGACTTCAATGGAACAAGGATTTTGCTCAAAGAGACTATCAGAGCCCAGGTCTGGCTTTATAACATTTGACCAATGAAGATTTTTTTAATTTTAAATCTACCACAGTTTTGCCAATCTCTAGTCACAAATACTTAGAATTGCAAATGGCTAGTTTTGCTTGCTAAAGATGATCCTTTATGACATTATGTTTCCTTAGGAAGCCATCTAGTTGTTTCTAGAATAACCCCCCTAGGCGTTACATCACACATTGTATGCATCATTAGCATACAATAGTTACTGTCTTTGAAGCTGGAGGTAAAATAGAAACAATTAGCAGCACCAGATATAGTTGCCACCATAAATTGACTTCAAGATGACATTGGTAAAAGAGAAACTCATTCTGAAACTCATGAACTTCACATTAACGCCAAAGGCTGTGTTCCCAAAATGTCTTTAATAGGACTATCTCTAGTGATTATGCTGTCAAGGTTCTTGGAGAGAGCACTGGTGCAAAAAGAAATTAACAATTTGCAGTAAACCTTTCCTTCAACGAAAGAGACAGCAGTGACCTGCTTTTGACACTTTTTGTCAGATGGTTTAAGATCAGGCTATTTGAAAAAAGAAACTTCTGTCAGTTTTATGCAAGCATCTTCCCTAGAACTCATCTCTGTCAGTTTACGTAAGCCAGTCAACATGGCAACTCAAATGGAAGTGACCACTGCCTCTCACCATCACTCTTGATATTGTGGCTTGCAAGGTTCAGTAAACACTACAGTTGATGGCATCAACCAGTTAAAAAACCAAAACCTCTCATAATACTCATCATGAGGACCCCATGCAACATCTAAAATGAGTGATGTCATCATTTCTCTGTGTGACCTGATGTGGCATTGGTGACATTCATTTATTGTTAGTTTCTGCACTGTCCACATTTTTTCTCACTCTGCTCCAAGTCTTCTGCAAAATCCCCCAACTGCAACCTTAACAAATATTTTTTGTCATTGCTTCTTAGCATTCACTGCTCCAGAACGTTCCTCTCTATTCAACTCCCATTTTCTTACTGATCAGAAACAGCAAGCTGATGCAACTGGGTTTATTCCAGACACATTTACTGCTAGCAATTATGTATGATCGAAGGCTCTCCAGGGAATGCAGGTCTTGCAGTTTTGCTTCTCTTCTGCACAGGTGCTTGGGGTGGAGAGATGTGGGGAAGAAAGGCTCACCCATGCACATCTATGGAGTAACCAGGGCGGCCTAATCAGCCTTAAGCTAGAAAACCTGGCAAATGAGTTTCACTACAGACAAATGCAAAAAGAAGCACAGATATTTGTGAGATAGACGTAAGCACCCTTTTAGGCAGTTTCCAACTCTTGAGATCTTCTCACATGTCTCATGATGTTAGATGCCTTTTAAAGTCTCCGCTTCTGGAATCATATTGTTTTCATGATAATCTCAGGGGTTTGGGGTTATTTTAAAAGGCAAGTTTTTAGCCGTCATGGTTGTGGAGGAAAGCTTGGAATTGTGTCCCAGAGATAAATCAGCTCATTAAATCTAATGGCTCAAAAATCAGAAAGCCCCCAAAACAAAACAAAAACATACATCATGTATTAATTTTTTAACTCGTGTTTTGTAAGACAATCACATGATTTTGGGAGGCCTGACTCACGATTTGTGAACATTTGGGCTTGGTAAAATAGCTTAATGAAATGCCATTATATGAACCAATAGTGTATTCAGTGTTTGTCACCTTGTTTGAAAAAGACATTTCAGAAACAGAAAAGGCTCAGGGAAAAATAACGAAAAATAATGAGAGACATGATGATTCCACACTGAGATTATGGGCTTAGTTTCTGATGCTTTGGGGCTTCTTTACACAGCTTGGTACATGGAGATTACTTGATTGAAGGCCAGACTTTTGTTACTTCTCAGTCACCATGAGTATACCTTTATTATTTTAAATGCTCAAGGGCTACGTAGCCTAGTAAAGACAGAATGGGTCTTTAATCTCCTGAAAGTTAAAGACACGTGCAGCCTTTTAAAAATAGACAAAGTAGAAAAAGGAACATAAACATTGGGTTAAAGCCTGAGTTGAGCAGGAGTTTTGCATATAATAATTCTAAAAGGGAGTTGCCATCCTCATAAACCATAATACATCATTTCAACTGACCAGATCTCAATCAAGCCCATAGGGCCGCTTTGTTATAATTGAAGGGAAACTAGCTGATGAAGCAATTGTTTTAATATATGTATATGGTCCTAATACTACAGATGGTGCTTTTTTGTTGAGAACATGTTAACTAAATGGCTTCCAGATGTTGATTTACCTATTTTAGTTGCTGGAGATTGTAACACAGTACCCGATGAGAGATAGGACAGATCTGAAACCTCAGGGGAAGAAAGAAAATCACAGCTACTGTGGAAGGTACTTCTTGAAAAGCTTAAGCTGGGGGGCACGTGACGATCATGAAACAAGAGCATATAACTTTTTACCCAATCCCTCATACAACATGTAGAGACATAAATGTATTTCTTGGGGTCTGTGGCTCTGCTAATTGTCTCAATTAGAGGCCACATCCTTCCCCTAGTAGAATCTTTAACCATTGTTTCTTTTCCTAAAAACTCCCTGCAGTTGTCAAAGAGCTGGTGCCAAATGGCCCAAAAAATAGGTTTTCCAAAAATAAGTTTTTATGAAAACTAACACTAAGTGAAATTTTTTCTATTTTTTTATTGTTACAGTTCAGTGGAAACCAATAAAAATATTCCATGCAGTGTTTGCAACACAGGTAATTTTGCTAATTCTTGGGAACTAGAAAGTGAAACTGACTAAAAAAAGAGTGAAACGTCACTAGAGTCCTTTTGTTGTACCCCCGTGGAAAATAGTAAACAAAAAAGCATAAATCCTGAAAATTAAAATTGACTAGTAAAATTCTCTGTTTTAATAATGTAAAGTGTTTATTAGGGACATAGGCAAAGATTTTGATTTTTCAACACTGATCTTTTAAACTGACAGTGACTTGACCTTCACTTTCTCTCTTCCTGCTTGTAAATTGGGGTACAGTGTCTGCCTGCAGCCACTTCTGAGAGTGGTACATGGCTGCTAAGTTTTGTGCAGCTCCATGTGTGACATTTCATGAAAATTATTTAATGAGTTTATTTGCATAATTGCAGGTAATTTAAACGTTATCTCACACCTCATCTTTAAAAAAGTCTGGATTTATTGCTATTAGATGCATCAGAAGGACAGTTCTGGTGACAGCTGTCCTCTGTTTTTCTGTAGATCTGCAGCAGGGCAAGCTCCTTCCTCTCCTACCCCCACCCCCAGGATTCTTCTACCGTGATCCGGAGGGGAACTATAAGGGTAACCAGGGTTGTTCAGTCTCCATGACACACAAAGTCTTTGGCTGCTCAGCTGAGTCTGCCTGTTGATGCAAAGCCCGGTGCTGAGTTAGTGGTCAAAAATCAGGCTTGCTTTCTTGAAAGATAAGTCTGTTAAATCAAGTTTTGATGTTTTAGAGTTTGCACAGTAAAATATCACAGTCACTATTCTAAGCCACCTGCAAACACACTCTAAAATAAGGTATTCCATCCTGTTCTTAAAGAGACAGATGCCATTAACCAATATACAAATATTAAAACAGCATCCAAGTAACTGATAAATATACTGTTTTACAATATAAAACTGTTCCAACAATTACATTTTTCTAGGGTCCACAGAGGGGCAGCTGATCATTAGAGCTAATGTAGCTACGTCCCACCAATAATGTCCACTGGGGGACTCCTGGTGGGGCTATAGAGAGTGAATATATAATTACTGTGGTAAGGGTCCCCCTATCAAAGATAGGCTATTCCAACCCCCAACCTCTTGCCTTGAGGTGGAAACCCTTCTTAAAAATCTTTGAGGATCAGGAATTCACCCAAGAATAACTCCAAAAAACAAATCAGTTCCAACGCCTTTATCAATATGGCCAGAGGAACCACATTATCATTAAAAAGAATATTTAATGAAAGCATACTTAAATTGAAGAGTCTTAATGAAGCAGCTTTAATGCCAACATAAGAACAGCCATACTGGGTCAGACCAAAGGTCCATCTAGCCCAGTATCCTGTCTTCCAACAGTGGCCAATGCCAAGTGCCCCAGAGAGAATGAACAGGTAATCATCAAGTGATCCATCCCCAGTCACCCATTCCCAGGTTCTGCCAAACAGAGGCTAGGGACACCTTCCCTGCCCATCCTGGTTAATAGCCATTGATGGACCTATCCTCCATGAATTTATCTAGTTCTTTTTTTTAACGCCGCTATAGTCTTGGCCTTCACAACATCCTCTGGCAAAGAGTTCCACAGCTTGACTGTGCATTGTGTGAAGAAATACTTCCTTTTGCTTGTTTTAAACCTGCTGCCTATTAATTTCATTTGGTGACCCCTAGTTCTTGTGTTATGACAAGGAGTAAATAACACTTCCTTATCTACTTTCTCCACACCAGTTATGATTTTATAGACTGCTATCATATCCCCTCTTGCTCATCTCTTTTCCAAGCTGAAAAGTCCCAGTGTTATTAATTTCTCCTCATACGGAAGCTGTTCCATACCCCTAAACCATCAATAACAAACTGTCCAAACAGCCCCTTTTGCTTTGGTCTCCTAGCTCCAGATTAAGGCACTTTCTTTTCATTGAGCACTGTCCTGTTCTGGCATGGAGTGCAGCACAGTCTCATAGGCACCAGGCACCCAAGCAGTTCCCTGGGCCTGTTTGCCAACCAAAGAGCTCAGGCTCTGGGCCTGCTACATCCCGTAGAAACAGCATGTATCCTTGAGGCCAGTTTCTTATAGAGTGCCATCCCCATCATCCAATCCAATGAAAAGAGAGCAGGAGAAGAAGTAGGGGTGGATTTCCTTCTAGCTTTCTAGCCAAACAAGGCTCTGCCCAGTGTGTGTACGTGTGTGTTTGAAGGAGGAAAGGGTTGCATATTATGTAGCACTGGAAGAGTGAGAAGCTGCAAATATCATGTGTTTAGGGAAATCTGTAAGGTAAATATGGAAAAACTGATCCAGCAGGAGAGAGACAAAGCTTCAAATATGCGTGTTCTTTATTAATATACCCTGACAATGAACACGCGCTAGCAATAAAACCCAGAACATTCAGATTCCTTATTTGAGTACTAAATTGAGATCTACTCCATGCAGCTATTATAATGAAATTGTATAACTTTATTACTGGTATTATATGTACAATTATATGACTCCCCATCTTCTTGACTCCAGCCAGTGCACCTTGACAGTGATACTGTAATTATAATAAAGACGTAACTGGGGTTATTTTGGCTTTTATATACCTATATGAGGCTGCTTGAAATGTCACACTTTGTATGTGCTCTCTCAGGGTGGTTGATTATTTTCTTACCTGCTTTGCTGCATTGTTCTTGTTATAATTTTTTACTTAATAAAATGCTTTTATGAAATGATTGCCGAGGAAGTGAGTACCAGCAAGGGATATAATATAATGAAATGGATCTACTGAGCAGCAAAGTAACTATTTTTCTTCTAATCCCCCATGGGTTATAGGTCATAGGTCAGCAGGAAAGGAGGTAATTGGGAGGATGTTACAGCAGCAACAGCAGACAGCATAAGAGCTGAGAGAAGGAGGGTGGGTGAAAAGCAAAGACCCAAACAGGGAAGCAGGCTTTTACTTGCAGAGAGCAAGCAGTAGGATGTAGGGGGTGAAGCATGCAAGCAGGTAGCATGAGGCTACTAATATGGATGTATGATCAGAAAACAATGCAGAGGAGCCCCTAATGAGACCTCCTATCATGGGATCTATTTCAGTGGGATCACAGACCAGTACTTAATTGCCCTCTCAAGATATGTCTACACTGCTATTAGACACCCATGGCTGACCCATGCCAGGTTTGTGGGGCTCAGGCTGTGGGGCTGTTTAATTGCAGTGCAAACATTTGGGCTCAGGGCGGAGCCTGGTCTCTAGGACCCTGCAAGGGTGGCACAGACCAGCCACAGATGTCTAATTGCAGTGTAGACACACCCAAAGACAAGAGTGAACTACAAAAGGCCCTCCCCCCAATACACATAGCTGCCCACATTTGTGTAGGTCCATATGTGACTTTTTATTCATATTTAGTGAGCTAATGTGCATATAACCCTACATTTAAGCTAATGGACACCACCCCACACACCCCAAAGCAGTGTAGGGCACAAAGATTTGAAGCTGTAGCTGGGGTAGGTGGTCTAGGGTGTGGGGGAAGTTGCTTGGGCTGTTGGTATAACTTGGAGGCGTGTGGGTACAGGGGCTAGGAGTGCTGGGGCGCTGCAGACTAGTGGGTACTGGCATTATTGGGGCTTCGTGGGGGCAGAAGGTTGCTGGGGAGTATGTGAGTTCTGGGACTCCTGGGTGTCAAGTATTTCCTAGCAGAGTGAGTAGGAGGTGTATGGGTTCCTGAATGGAAGAGACATGGTGCTATTTGGGTAGCTTGGGGTTGGGAGTTTGTGATGGGAGAAACCTGGTGCAGCTGACTGAAGAGGGAAAGGGAGGCAGCCTGGGGCCAGAATCAGGCCTTCCCCTTAGGTTAATGCTCCCATCATGTTCTCGTCCAGCTGCCATCACCTCTTGGCTCTTCCTTCCTGGTCCTGATCCAGCAGGGGGAGAAGAGAGAGAAAGCACCTGCCTGGTGGTTCTCTAGTGACTAAAAGGTGGAACTGTAGGCAAATGCCTGCTGGTTCCTGGCAGCCAGCTGGACGTGTGACAAGCTGAGATGCAGGAATGCATGACAGGATTGCCAAATGCACAGCTGTCTCACAAGACCTGTGACACCTGGCAGCCCCCCTGGGGCACAGTTACCTTTACATCCATCTGATGAAGGACACTTCTGAGGTTGTTAGGCACTGCTGTGCTGATTGTCTCTTGTAAATGACTAAGCCATTGTACTTGGGGTATTTGCCCACATTCTTTTCCTAGTGTATACTTAAATCATTTTGTATGAATAGTATGTGCAAGTGTTTATCAGTTGCCAAACTGGGGCTAGAGCCCATGGGGGTCTAGTGGATGAAATGCCTGCAATACTTTCTCCTAAGTTTGTTATATACCTGACATGCTACAAAGTATCTGAAAGTAGCACAACACTCCCAGCAACCTCACTGGATGGGGTCAAGCAGGGGCAGCTCCAGGCCCCAGCATGCCAAGCGCGTGCTTGGGGCGGCAAGCCGCGGGGGGCGCTCTGCCGGCGCCGCGAGGGCAGCAGGCAAGCTGCCTTCGGCGGCTTGCCTGCGGAGGGTCCGCTGGTCCCACGGCTTTGGGGCGGCAAAATGCCTAGAGCCGCCCCTGGGGTCAAGTACCATAAGTTTTCAGGTAAAATTTGAAAATATAGAGAGAGTCAATAATGCAGAGACACAGGAAGATAAGTCAAGGTGGCAGAGACTGCAGAGGAAAAGGCACTCACCAATCATGGTGCCAGCCTGTGTGAAGAGACAGAGAAGA
This sequence comes from Mauremys reevesii, assembly GCF_016161935.1. NCBI lineage: Eukaryota > Metazoa > Chordata > Testudines > Geoemydidae > Mauremys > Mauremys reevesii. Next base: position 107,459,867 of record NC_052627.1, on the reverse strand, counting down.
GACCAGTGCTGGATGGCTGGAGGAAGTAGAGAGAGACACACACACACATACAGTGCATGGATTTGTCCTTGATACCTTTAAATCACTGTGACAGAGTGCTAGTAGCATATGGCTGGCTCACCACTCTGTGTAATTTGTAAACTTGCCCTGCATGGGAGATAGTTGATTAGAGCTGGGGGATTAACCAGTTAACAAGGGGATTCAGCTCAAAAGCCTGGGACAGTTAAATGGGAGACAGGAAGTGAGAGAGGGAAGCTGGAAGAAGGGCAAAGCAGCCAAGGATCTTACAGAGGTGAGACCTCTCTCCTCAGCCTCTCACCTTGGGCCTATGTGGGGTTGTTAAAGCTTGAGGGAAACCTTATGGTGATGGGACGTGAAGCTGTGCAAGACATTGTAAATAACTACACCGTGGTGAGCTTACATTATAGTGCATGAGGACTGCTTGCAAGAGAACTCCAGGGTGAGGGAGCTTGCTCCGTGATGAGCACACTTCTAAGATGTCTGCTCATCAGTGGTTTTTAGCATCTCTAGTGATACTAAAGGACAAGAGAATGTCAAAACATATTTGTTTAATCTTTTAGAAGGCAATTTTGTGTGCCAAATTCAAGGGAGGAGGCCTGCTCATCTAACACATTTAGGAAACCCATATTCTTTAAATGATATTCAAAGTAGAAAGACTGCATTGAAAATTAAGTTTTTAATTTTTTTCTTTAGACTCATATAGTGTGGGTGCATTTTTTGACTCCAGTAATTAGTGAGCCCTGGCTTGTCCTTTTGCTGCATCCCTCTGATATCTTTGGATTAATAACAGTCAGTCTTAATTTCCTGTGTGAAGAAAACCAACCCCTTGCTTTCCAAAGGTATTCTGATTTTGAGTTTTAATCTAGGAAAGGACATCTGAGCTTTTGAAATTAGGAAAGCTGAAAAACAACATTCAGACTAGATAGGATCTCTGTATACATGTGTTGCGATAATGGTAACATATCCAGTGGGAATATAAATTCTCTGCCTGTGCCTATGTCACCAACAAAAAGAGCTGCTGAGAAACCATGCACAACAAGCATAAGACTATATCACATTTCTCCACCTCTACAGGAACCAGTCCATCAGATAATCTCTTTAAAGAAATTCCAGTACTATAATTTGTCTTTTTTGCTTTTAATCAACAATGAGATAATATAGAAGCGATGTTCAATGACTCAGAATGATTTAGTCGGCAGGAAACCCATTCGTTTAAACATATTTCCCCATAGTTTTCAGCACCATGTCCCATCATCTGGAAATAATAGAAACCATAGTAGTAAATTTTGCAAGCCAAGAAAAAACATGCATGGACAGGTCACCCAGTATTTACTGGTATGCTAATGTTAGCCTAGTCTAACCAAAATGAGGGTTTCTCTGTAAACTTGGATTAGGCTCTCCTGTGAACGGATACAGAAGTGGTGTTAAAAACAAGTGTGTTATATTCATTTATATGACAGCAGGAAAATAAGCCAGACATATGGATCCTGAATCAAAAGGACATAGTAAATGAGCATTTTCCTATAATTGCAAAAGATACACACTATTAGCTCTGTGTGTATGAATGCAAGAGAGAAAGGAAAATACCACATCTCAAGTCTGTCTAATTTCCCTTTGCTTTTCAGTCTTAAAAGCTCTTTCCCAAACTGAACATTTATCCATCTTTTTAGAGAAGCTATTTTTTAAAAAATACATAATTAATACACTTTGAGGAACAATTTATATTTGCTATATTAAGGAAGAAGATAGAAGCCCTTTTAATAAACACTGGAATCTGACGATTCACTGACTGTAATTTTGTCCTCCACATAACAAGATACTATTTTTCACTCAGAATATTGTCCTCCAAACCCAACATAGTAAACACATAAGACTCAGATGCTGAGTCCTGTAGATTAGATATGAACGACATATACATGTTTAGTTTTTGAGACTGAAGGAGATATCTAAGGTGGATTTAATTTTTTATTGCAGGCAGTTCTTCATTTTAGATTAGTTGTGGAAAATCCTTAATAAATCCATGAAAAATTTCTTCCTGGGGAGAGTAAGAAGGAAGGATGGGTGAAGGCATTATAATCTTAATGTGCTTCCAATGCTCTCCTTGTGACTTGCAAGTGCTGTGAAAAGGTGTAATAATTTATAGATTATGAGGGGCCCAATTCTGATACCTTTACTCTCAATATGTAATACATTACTCCATGAGTACTCCTATGAAAGCTGATATGGCTAGTTGTGGAATAAGGTGCTACTAAACAAGAAAGAGGGTACCAGGTCTGGCCCACTGATAGCTGTACTTGGATCTGAATCAGATATAAAATAAAATGGCAAATGGGATGACTCAGAGGAGTAGTAATAGGCTATGATGTATTTCCCTTCTACATTACAGGATCTACTCAGGCCTGATTGATAGAAAATGAAATCTGGTGGCTATTCATGGATTATATGAAATGAGTTGGTAGTTTCAGTCCAGTTTCCAGATATCCACATCACAATAGTAATTGTTATTTACTTCCCAAGCACACAAAACACTGTGGCTCGGTGCCTCCCAAAATCAACTGAAGAAATGGTCAGTGCCCAGAAGAGCAGACAATCTACATACGGCACAATCCAAGTGAAGGTAATCTGACAATAAAAACTTGGGTAAAGAGAAAGGAAGGACAAGTTCTTCCAGCAAGAAGATCACATGTTTACTCAACTCCATAGGTGTGTATGGTTCTGTCCCGCTTTTTTAATTGCTTAAACTTTCTTCCCAGTCTCACTTCTCATAGGCAAGAGATTTGAATGATACAAGTCCAATGGTGTGGCAAACAGGTTTGTAGAGGGCATTCTGGGCATGGCAGAAGACATGGAGATATATGCGAGAGATAGAGAAGAGCATCAAGCTTGTGTTACTGGAAGGGAGATCACAGTTATAAACTACTAATGGTCTAGTACAGAGACTAGTGATCAGACCTGATCCTAAATCCATTGAAATCAATGGAGAAACTCCCATTGACTTCTGTGGGTATTGGATCAGGCCCTGAAAGAGCATGTAAATTAAATTCCCTCTTTCACTTCCAGGGGTGGTTCTCAGTCAGCACAGTTTAAGGACCTGAAACCACTTAAAAAGCAGGTGTTTAATTTGAAGTAGTCTCATGGGAGTCGATGGGACTATTTGTATGCTTTAAGTGTTTTGCTGGATCAGGGCCTAAGGCTACATCTATCCTGCAGCTGGGGGTGAGATTTACAGCTCATGTAGATATACCCACGCTAGCTTGCTAAGAATAGCAGTAAGGATGTGATTGTGCAGGCATTAGCACAGGCTGCACAAGCCCACCTGACCCTCCCCTCTTCTCCTCGCTACATACTCACTTGTGCAGCCTGTGCTGAAAATCACACCACATTCTACACCCTTACTTCTATTTTTAGAGAGCTAGATTGATTAATCAAGCACAGGTATGTCTACAAGAGCTGGAAATCCACTCCCAGGGTGCGGTGTAGCTGAACTCGAAGATGCTGTGAAGATGTTTCCTCTGCTGAATATGTGCTGTATCCATTTCTGGATAAACAGAGGGATTTGCTCTCCATGGCTGTCCACCTGGCACCTTACTCAAGTGTTAAAATCACTCAAAATTTAAGCTGAGAAATAAAATATTTTATTGGCTTCTACATCATGGTTTCAATAAAACTCTTCACAAGAGAAGTTTATGATCCCAGAAATATGTATATGCCTATCAGACAATTTGGAATGTATTTGTATCTGATCCAAGGAAGGTGAAGTTAAAACAACAGGGATAGGAGAGAAAAAAAAAACTGAAGGCTTTTCCAACAATATTCCACCCACACCACAGATTTGGAAGACACTGGAAGAGGAGAAACATTTAATGCCTTTCTTCCTTTAAAGTCGGGTTTGTTTTATTGGCATGGACTTTTGAAATGCTGCATTTATACTGTGGGAATATTTGCTAAGAACTGATTTAGCTTGGCTGCTATAAAAGATTTTGTTAAAAGTTAGTATTTGTGACTTTTGGGGGAGGAGAAAAAGAAAGCTCATCATACATATTAGTGGTCACTACAAACCATTGAACTTTCATACACTTTTCACATACATAAAAAAAAAAAACCTTGATTTTGTTTTCCCAAAATACACAATCCTTTATGTATAAGATGCCCAAAGTCAGAGTTATACAGGCCACAAAGAAGATATTTATGTACAAGAGAGAATTGCAGCATTCTCTGAACTATGTCCTTTGACAAGACTTTTAGATGCATGCATTTTGTTTTGACTGTACATCCATTAAATGAAAACTCACAGAATGAAAACAAAAGTTGAATATTCAAGCCAGAGGTATTTGATAAAATGAGATGAAGCTATAATATAAATTTCAGTCAGTCTAAATTGTAATAAGTTTTGATACAGTTTGAAAATTTGACTGCAACTCACCCTCCAAAAAGAATAACAAAGAAAAAATTACATTTCTTACGGAGTACTATAACTTAAATCATATTCTGTATTCAAAGACAGAACACCACAAAATTAGACCTAAGTTTGAAAACCTGTCTTGGATGGAAGGAAGCCCCATTTTCCAAAGCATTTAAGTATGTGCTTAAATCCATACCTATTCAGCAAATCACTTAAATATATAAAATTATAATTTAAGATCTTGCTTAAATCCCATTCAACATGTTTTGTGCTTTGCTGAATTTGGGTTTAAAGCCAGTGTCAGCCCATTAGTTCACCTAGAAAAAGTGTCATTAACCATCATCTCACAGTGTTTTAATATGGCAAAACACAATGAGACAAATTACACCAGAGATTATATATACCATACATATATACCATAACAAAACAATAAAAATTATATTATCTATTTTCTTTATACATATATAAGTATACATATATAAAGATATGAAGATATAGGTAGACTCATGGATACATATTCTGAGATCAAGGAAATGTATTTGTCTATTACATGTTTTTCTAAGGAACTTCTTAGTATCTGGATACCTTTTGCATAACTTACTTAATAAAAAAATAACACTTTGCAAAATAGAAATTAACACTCTGTCCACTCAATTCCTGACCTCATACCTATTTCTGAAAAGTGGCCATTTCAGGAGGTGGCCAGTATGGGACTAATTGTCAGAGGTAATTGAATACGCAGAAGACAACCTGAGCAAGGATATGCATCTTGCATCATGCCCTGCAACTGGTAGAACTCAATCATTAATGATTCTCAGTTAGAAGTGAATGCCAGAGAAAAGGACCCTCTAATGAGAATGTTCTGACCTCTACCCCAAGGAGGCACTCAGCAATCATAGTACTAAGGACACTATATATAATTTGACTGAGAAACAGATACATAGACTGAAACCTGAAGATTTCCCATTAATCACAAGTGCCTGGTGGGTCATGGGGGAGACACAGTCTCTGAGATACTGTGATCCTAGATAATTTCCAGTTTTAAAATTAGTGACCAAGACCTTGAATTGGCAGTGACCTGGCAGTTATTGTATTATATGGAGTACTGTTATGATGTGTGATTGTTGGTCCATGCTCCCTAGAGGTTGGGCTGCCATGTTCTGTACTAGCTGCAGCTTCCACGTGTCCTTCAAGGATAGCTTCATGAACAGAAATCTAACCTAAGCATGAGAAAGGTGAAGTCAAAGACCTCATCTGAGAGGACAGGATGCAACATTTTGGCCAGTCAAATAATAATATAAGGCATGTAATGGGGTGTAAAAACCCCTCACAAGTCAGGAAAGGTTAATGAGTAGCTGGGGACCCATCGGCCCTGCACTGCAACACCTAGAGCTGGTGTCAGGCTTCAAGGGAGGACTTAAAAAGGGAGAGCCCAGCTCAGGTGTTGCCTGGCTGGGTGAGAGACAAGGTTGGCCAGGGAATGGGGGAGAGCCTTGTGTGCCAGAGTGTCCCTCAGTGAAGAATTTACTTTTATATTTATTTGTTTTGGATACCTTAGAACGGGTGGAACTTTTATATGACCTATCTAAGGGCTACATCTCATCAATCTGGAAGATGTTGGAGGCTGGGTAGATCAGCAGAAGGCCCAGAGGGAAACAGAAGCAGAGCCACTACTTCCCTGATCCATACTATTAGGGGGCATGCTGGGAAGGCATCTGACCACTGCTCTTTTCTTGTAATACAGAAAGAAGCAAAGATAAGTCCAGTAACCATCAAATTATAAACCAGTTTCAAAAATGGAAGACTAACATTTTAGACTTTTAGCAAGTACTCAAAAAACTCCTTACTGCCAATAAGCATTCCCTTCATCACCTCCAGACTGAACTTAAGCCAAAGAGTTTTCATCCAGAACCCTGCCTTGGACTGTCACTAGCACAGCAAATAATATTATGTTGAGATATACTGATCTCATAGAGCTGGAAGGACTCCTGAAAGGTTATTGAGTCCAGCCCCCTGCCGTCACTAGCAGGCCTAAGTACTGATTTTGCCCCAGATCCCTAAGTGGCCCCCTCAAGAATTGAGCTCACAATGCTGGGTTTAGCAGGCCAATGCTCAAACCACTGAACTATCCTTCCCCAGGGAAACAGTAGTGTCTGGGCTCCAAGGAGAGGTGTAGTAACCTCACATTTTGACAACTCTGCAACTCATAGCGTCTTATATTTTCCCCTAGTGTCACATGGGACAAAGGAATCGAGAAAATGAGTCCTGTAGGATTCCAAATTTCAGTACATTTGGGAGAGGACATCTCCCAGAGGAACTGAATGAAGCTTTCTTAAAGTATTTCCATCCACCCTGCCACAAATATCATCATCCACTAGCACGGCATGATCAACGTGATTGAACACTGACAATAAGTATAACAATACCACCCTGGATGTCTGATCTATATCCAGTATCATGAAGAAATTATCGACCTGTACAAGCAATATTGTCTCTGTCCCATATCTAGAACCATGGTTCAACTGACTGAGCATAAACAGACTGCAAGAAGTCAGATGCTGCTGGAAGTTGCCTAACACCATCTTCTCAATAATTTTTCACAAAAAAGGAAGGTAAGGGACAACAGTTTTGCCAACCACCTAACACCTCTAGATCGTGTAATGAATCTGAACCCTTGTATGTGGACTGTACATTTATGGTAAGGTATGCTTTTTGAGGCATGTGTTCAGAATACTTTTCTGAGCACAAGCAGCCAAACAGAAGCCTAGAGAACTGCTTGTGTTTCTTGTAAGCTTCTGCTTGGGGCTTTCTTGCAGGTCAACTGTGTAGACTGTTAAAATGAGATTTTTTCCTATTACTATGTCATGTCTCTATTCCATTCTTATGTTCATTGACAATATTAACAGTGGCTTCTTGAGCTAAGCATGGGCTGCAGTGTTCGTAAGGGTAGTTGGCATTAGCCCTTCCTAGGGGAGTATAATGGGTCTACAAACCACATATTGAGCTCAGACAGAGGGGAAAAGAAAAACTCTCCTGCTTACAAGAAAGCAGCTTGATTACACCTCCTTGCAGCTGCCAGAACTGCCAGTCAAGGACACAGGCACCCACAGCTGCAACCAATGGGGGAAACAAGATCTGCTATAAAGGAGGGAGTACAGAAAAGGGAAAAGAGGCAGAAAGGCTTAGGACACCCAAGGGGAGACAATGCTGCACCAGGCTTCCTCCAAGAAAGTAACCAAGGGACTGAAGCAGATTGCAAGCCTTAAAATTAAAGGGCTGCTTATTAGAGGTGAAAGTCCAGGTATTGACCTGATCAAAGACAAGCTAAGGAGTGTCAGTCAGGAGAAGCTGGGGCCCTTTGAAAGACCGCAGCAAAAGACCTTGACAGGGAACAATTAAACATCCTCCAGCAATGGATCCAGGCACACCCTGTATTATAGAGATACTGGTGATATGAATGACTTCAGGAATTAACTAGCTGATGCAAAGATATGCTTATATGTTGCACTACTAAGGAGTTTTTTTGGGGTACAATCCTAAGTACAGATTCTCTCCAGTGCCCTGGCCCCAATGTAAATTAGAATCATTTAAGGGCTGATTTAATTTGTGACCATTTATTATTATTTATAAGTTCACACCCCCAACAAGTCCACTTACACCAGTGTGTAATTAACATTGGAGCCAGCTTTATGCCAGCTGAGAGTCCCTCCTGTGCCCACTGAGGCAGAGAAAGTAAATCCCAGCTATTGGATAGAAGTTGCTGGAATAAGAAACTAAACAGTATTTAACCATTGCACTGTCCAGATTACAATATATTGAAAACCAAACTCTGTCTGAAAAGCATACTCCTCTCTAGTTCTATTTTATTATGTATAACTATAGTAAGACAGGAAACCGTGATTTAACAGGAAACAAAATGCCAAGCTAGTACACTAAACTTGTTAATATAGATAGGCATTAAGCCAAGTAGTTTTCTTTGCTGCTTATTAAAAATATCAAGTACTAGAAACAAACTCAAATAGGATGATCTTTCCAAAGGTATAGTTCTCCTAATGCAGTGATTCTCGACCAGGGCCCACTGGAGTGCCCCAAGCAGGTTTCAGGGTGTCCACCAAACAGGGCCAGCATTAGACTTGCTGAGGCCCAGGGCAGAAAGCCAAAGCCCCACTGCATGGGGCTGAAGCCTGGGGTTCCAAGCCCTGCCACTCTGGGCTGAAGCAAAAGTCTGAGCAACTTAGCTTCACAGGGTCTCCTGCAATTGCCCTGCTTGCTAACCCCTAATGCTGGCCCTGCCTTTCACATGCAGAAAAACAGTTGTTATGGCACAGATGGGCAGTGGAGTTTTTATAGAATGTTGGGAGGGGGAGGCTAAGAAAGAAAAAGTTGAGAACCCCTGTCCTAATGTTGGGCGTTTTGTGATAGCATTCTGCAAATATACTGCAAGGATATGATCTGACTAATCATACATTTTCTCAGCCAGCAAGAAGCAGTACATAAAAGATCAGTGTTATGATGACATGTATAGGACACAATCTAGAAGTTATGATGGTGTGTGTTTTGTCCTTGCTCGCTGTACAACATGAGAACATGGGGAAACCGCAGAGGCACACTCTTCAGGATGATCAGTCCTACAACCTATCCTGAAGGATGATCCCTCACTCTCACAGACCTTGGGAGACAGGCCAGTCCTCGCTTACAGATAGCACCCCCAACCTGAAGCAAATACTCACCAGCAACTACACACCACACAACAAAAACACTAACCCAGGAACCAAACCCTGAAACAAACCCCGGTGCCAACTCTGTCCACATATCTATTCAAGGGACACCATCATAGGACTTAATCACATCAGCCACACCATCAGGGGCTCATTCACCTGCACATCTACCAATGTGATATATACCATCATGTACCAGCAATGCCCCTCTGCCATGTACATTGGCCAAACTGGACAGTCTGTATGCAAAAGAATAAATGGACACAAATCAGACATCAAGAATTATAACATTCAAAAACCAGTATGTGAACACTTCAATCTCCCTGGACACTCAATAACAGACTTAAAAGTGGCAATTCTTCAACAAAAAAACTTCAGAAACAGACTCCAATGAGAAACTGCAGAACTGGAATTAATTAACAAACTGGACACCATCAAAGTAGGCCTGAATAAAGACTGGAAGTGGATGGGTCACTACAAAAACTAATTTCCCCCTATGCTGATCCTCACACCTTCTTGTCAACTGTTTGAAGTGGGGCCACCTTGATTACATTGAACTCATTAGCACTACAAAAGTGATTTTTCTCCTTTCTTGTCAACTGTTGAGAATAGCCTACTTCCACCTTAATTGAATTGGCTTGTTAGCACTGACCTCCCACTTGGTAAGGCAACTCCCATCTTTTCATATGCTGTGTATTTATACCCTACTGTATTTTCCATCCCATGCATCTGATGAAGTGGGTTTTAGCCCACAAAAGCTTATGCCCAAATAAATGTGTTAGTCTCTAAGGTGCCACAAGGACTCCTCATTGTTTTTGATTTCTAGTGTGGATTTTCACCCTCATACTAGCTCTAATATCACACACAAACCATTTAAAGCCACATGAAACCCTTATTTTTCTTTCCTTTCATTATTTGCTCCCAAGACATACCTGGCTCTGAAGGAGCTGCTCTGTTTCTTCTGACTGGCCTCATACACTCTTTTGCATATTGAAATGAAGTGGGCTGTTATGAAAGAACTCTATATCTGTATATTATAGGCAGGGCAGGTAGCACTGCCTCTTATTATACTTGCCTGAAATTTCCCATTATAAGATCCTGTTTCCACTTGTTTATAACTGCCAAATTTTAACTCTTCAGGCTGAAATTTTCCATGCTGGGTGTGTGCTTCAGGCTGAATTTTTCTGGAAAATTTCATCCAAAACAGTTTTCCAATTTCTGAGAGCAAACCAGTGGGCATGGCTGGGGAGGGAAAAGACAGCGCAGATGAGGAGCTGGAAGGGGAAACTAAATCTGACTAAGCAAGAAGACTGGGAATATGAGCAGGGGCAGGAGACTGGGACTGATGATGGGGCTGGGGGAAGGACTGGGACAGAGACTCCAGAGGAGACAATGGGACTGGGATGAGAACATTGTGAAATGGAGACATGAGGGGAATGGAGCTAGAAGATGAGGAGCCAGAAATAGAATAGACAGGAGCTGGGGAAAGACAGATTGAAGAGGAAAGGGCAGAAGAGTCTGTGCCCACTAAAGCACATTCCCCTTCAGAGCTGGGAATGGAACCCAAGACCGAGCCTCATCTTTTGCTGTCAGCAAAAATCTGTGAAACCCTCTGGCAAAGTGTCTCATGGCCTGTCTAAGTCTATGTAGAGGGTGATAGCCTAGTATCGCTACCAGTTATTCTGTTCGCTCAAGTGGCAGAAGTCTTTTGTGTGGTGGTTCTGATGCTGATGACCCATGTGGATGTCAAGGTCATGCCACATAACGGAATTTATTTTTTTTCTTTTCTTTTCTTTTTTTAACTGGGAAATTGACAAAAAGACAACTGTAAAAGAACGTTATTAAGGTTGCAAAGTTGAGCAAAAATTAGGAAAATGATGGAATTAAAGTTGTCTGTACAACTTAATTCAACATCCTTGTGTGCATGCATTATGATACCGTCTTTACTTATATGATCTCATATTATTTTTTTCCACAAGACCCCCCACTTCATTCAGGGATGGACCTGCTCTGCGGATGAATCAGGGTCATGTTACGAAAAAGAGGATTATCTGTAGGATCCCTGCTTCATTTGTTGTAGAATTTGGAAGGTGTTTAGTAAATGAGTCATGGGATTGCAGGAAGAGAGAGAGCGATGTTCTCATGTATAAAGTAGGTGAATGCTGCCCTGGAGAACTGGATTTTATCCTTGCTTCTACTACAGGGTTTCTATGTGATACTGGGTAAGTCACTTAAACCAAACTTTTCACAGAAAGTCACTATCTCTGTCCCTCATTTCCTGACTGAGATCCTGGAGTCTAATTTGCAGAAGTTCTGAGAATTCACAACAACTGAAGTCAATGGGAGCTGTGATTTGAATATATTAAGACATAATGCTAAGTACTCTGAAAAATCATGTCCTAGATGTCTCAAATTGGGCTTCCAAATTTAGTGGATAATTTGTCCTTAATCACTCTGTGCCTCCGGTTCCCATCTGTAAAATGGGAATAATACCAGCCCTCGTCTCACTGGGGTGCTACGGAGATAAAATAATGAAAGTTTGTGAAGCACTCGGGCTATAGTGATGAGCACCATAGAAAGCCAATAGGGAAATTAATAAGTCTCTCTTCAGAGCAGGGATTGGACGGTGTGAAGTAAATAAGGCATAGGGCCACACACAGATCAGTAAGGAGAAAACAAAATATTGAATAGTTGCTCAGTAAGCAAGCACCATCCATCCTTTCCTGTGCACTGAATAAGGAAGGGTCCTTTGGAAGAAATAGTATGTGATCATGTGATTAAAGACTCACACAGATAACTACCTCAGTCTTAACTCTCATCTTTAACATTACCTATTACTGCAACATAGAGACATACCATGGTTGCAGTAATCAGTAGATATTATAATGTCATTTTTCTTATTAAATCAAATTGGTTTATAATTATTCTGTCTGTCACCTGTACATGGCATTCAAATCAGCACCTTGCATTGCACAGGGTAAATCAACATAGTGAAAGCTGTTGACAACACTTACAATTTTGACAATAACTTGGATATAACCCATTAATTAATATGCACACAGTGAAGTTTTGGTTTGTGATAGCTTTATTACAAATCAGTCTAATTAGTGTTACGATATTTGGGGGGGCGCGGTTTTTTGCTTACACTTAGAAAATAACTTTATTGGAAATAAGAAAACTGATGTGAGGGACTGAAACCCGTGTCTCCTATCTCCCAGATTATTGCTCTGGCCACTGGGCTATAGAGTTATTCCAATTCTAGTTCTCTGGTGCAATGAATGTTTAATTATTTATACGCAGTGGAACAGCTTCAACAGAATAGTTGGAGATCTCAGGAAAAACTTCCTAACTGTAAGAACAGTAGAGCAATGGAGTAGACTGCCTAGGGAGGTGGTGGAAGTGCCTTTGCTGGAGGTCTTCCGCCATCAGATACCAGCCAAAGCCTTCCAAAGGAGGCTGGCTAGCCATCTGGCTTGGATGGTTTAGACACAACAAATCCTGCATCTTGGCAAGGGGTTAGATTAGATTACCTTTGCAGTTCCTTCTAATCCTAGGCTTCTATGAGAAACACCCACCCCAGAATAGCCAATAGTCCAGTGGTTAAGGCACTCAGCCAGAGGGGACCCAAATTCAAATCCTAGTTCCACATCAGCCAGAGTGAAAATCAAACCCAGTTCTCTCACATCCAGGATGAGTGCCACACCCCTCTCTTCAGTGCTTCCTACTGCCTGGCTTAGACAGCTCCCCATCAAATTGTCACAGGCCTCTTTTCCAAACAAATGCTCCAGTTCCACATCTGTGTTCACAACGCCCTTATGATACAGTCAGAAACCTTTAATTAATGTTCAAATCTGAACCATAGTAATGCAAATTCCCTGCCTTGTCATAATCTTAAAACAAGGAGATCCCCATGGTACAGAGACTGTAAGTCAAACACTCCCTGTGTGCTGGCCAGTGAGGAGCAAACAAATCTGCTAGTAACAGATGTTCTTTTAAATGTGCCGTCAAGAGGATGCCCTGAGTGAACTTTTTAAGTCATGTCAAAGAAGAGTAGACATATACTCCAGGTCATCAGCTGGTGTAAATCAGATGGCATAGCTCCACTGATGTCCAGAGACCAACCCATTAATCAGCACCTGAGCTTCAGGATATTAGAAAATGTTTTTATGAAGTAGAGGATATTGTCATCCACCCTTTACCAGTCTGGCCTATTTAGATTGTAAGATTGTTGATGTGGGAATGATCTCTTTCTATGAGTATGTACAGCACCTAACGCAAAGGGGCTCTTTGAGTTATCTTTGCTGGGATCTCTAGGTCATACTGTAATATAAATCATCAGTAATAATTGAACCCCAAGGTAGTTTCCTAGATTCTTTTTAAAGTGCTGTGGTTTCATACAGGAGAAGTTAATAGATTTACAATGGGACACTGGCCAGCAATTAATTGTACAGTATATAATATGCTAAATTCATCACAGTTTTTCTCATTGTGTAAATGTTATAATGCTTGAATTCAATGCACTGTAATATATAGGCTAGGACTGCTTTCTACTAACACCTAACTTTCCCATGAAGCAAGCACTGATAACTCACGGGTAGGCCCCTCATCATCATCTTCATCTTTCACATCCATACTGCCACACCTAGTGTTTTAAACTGCCCTTAAGATATTACCCTCCATGCAAGAAGGGGGGGGGATTTTAACAGAAAGAAAGAGGGTGCACAGAACAATCTAGAAGCCAGGTAGAACCTACCATCTTTTCCATCAAGATATGCAAAAATCCAAAGGAGAAGAAAGGGAAGAATAGAGGTCTGACAGTGTTAGGACTTAAAGGAATATCATTGGCACAAAATGAGGTAAGAATTTATAATATAATGAATATTTGATGTTGCAAAGTTAATGAATGCACACTCCTGATGCTCCTTAAGTGCCGCAACCTAGCAGATATAATTCCATATTTTTATGTGTAGCAGTAAAGCTTTTGACAGCTAGACAGAATCCTTGCAAAATATGCTTTGAACCCTGAGGTAATTTATATCATTAAAGCATGGACTTTGATAGAAATTTAAGGAGTACCATAGTATGCACACTTCACATAGCAAAATATTACATCTCTGCAAAGATGCAATCCTGGCAAAACAACTAGAAGATGTAAGGGTTTGTATAAAGACCAAGGGAAATCAATAACCATAAGATTACCATGATTACCTGTATACATTACTAAAGTGTCTAATAAATTATCCACAAGTGCTTTTCAATAGCACAGAGAAGACAGACATGTAATGATGTCTCATTTCCCTATCTAGATAACAAAAGCAGCTGATGTGTGTGATACAGCATTTTAAAACAATTATTTAAGAATGCTGCTGTTTTGCTTTCTTCTCCTATCAGATTTAATTCAGCTTTCAACTCAGAAAAACACATGCACTTATTCTACATTTCCTAGGGAGTAAAGAATTAGAGTTTGTAATGATCAGATGTGGTAACAGCACATAGAGGACCATAATTCATTGGCAATATCCTACAGTGAGCTGGATCTTTAAGAAGAGTGGAGGCCCAGGCCCATTTGTTTCTTCCTTGGTATTTTTAATGATTATGTGATCTGACTGAGGACGGTCATGTGACTGAGCAGAAAGAAGAATATTTAAGCAGGAATATTTAAAGCTGCTGGTGGTTTAATGAGAAAAGAGGGTTGGAGAGAGCAGGCTGTGCTTATGAGATGCCCTGATGCAGCCAGGGGAAGAGACCTGCAAGAAGGGACTGTGATAGGAAGTAGCTTCTGGATGAGAAAGCAGAGAAGAGGCCAGACTGGGTGGCTGCTCCTCTGCATAGTCTGTGGTAGAAGGTGGGATTAGGCTCCCCGGTGCCTGAGCTATTCCACCTTGGAGTTTGTGAGTGAATGACCATGATAATATTTGACTAAGGAGAGATGGGAAGTCCCAAGAGAAGAAACTATTTATTTGGTTTAGGGGATTTTGTGTTGGATTCTTGTTGATTCTAGAAAAGGAGAAGTTTGCTTTGGCTGGAGGACCAAAGCAGCTTTCTAAGCTAACTTAGAGGTTGCTCTGTGGACAACTGTGGGAATAACAAGACCTTTTTTGCCAAATTACGCAACAGAGACATGGCTCTGTAACATTTCACACAGGAAACAGTTAACTTTGGTCTTAATCTTCTTCCTGTCAGTGTCAGTCCGATAAACAAAGCCTTCTCAAAGCAAGGACTCTACCTGCAGTACAACAGTCTGAGGTAAGCCCTGTTTCTGACCAGTGCCACTGTGCAGAGGCCTCCCTTGCCAGAGTTCCAAAGCGTAGGGTGCCAGCTTCCTTCAAAATTCTCCAAAGCAAGTACTTGGAGCACAGTGACCTACAAACACCTAGGGTTTCAAGTGGTAGCTAATAACTTTTATATCAGGAAGGGCACCTGCTACTTCAATAAGCTAATGCTGCTATGCCTATAGAAAAAATAGCCTCCACATGTAGCTATTTGCTCCCCTCCCACTGGGCAATAATATAAAGAGAATAGTAAATATAGCACGATTTCCATGCAGGAAATCAATGACAACAATCCTAGAGGAAGAATATTTCACGTGGATCTGAGAATAATTATGTCCCATTGCAAAGAGAGGCCTAAATTTGAAACTTTGGAAGGTTCAGGGCTGGAGAAGTCAAAACATATAGACGCACACCACAAGTTACCTCTGTTACTAATCTCAAAGGCTTTGATCCTGCTCTTGTTGAAGTCGTTGGTAAAGCTCCCATTTATTGCTTTGTTGTAGGATCAGAGCCAAAGAGACTATATATTTAACACATGATTAGCTCCATGATGTAGAAGCTTCCAAAATGTTCAAATCTGGGTGCCTTAAATTAGACCCATATTTAAGGACCTAAATAAAAGTGCCCTGGTTTTCAGAGGTACTTATTTCATGTTATGAAGTGACTAATTGCTTAGCACCTCTGAAAAATCAAGTCTCTTATTTAAATTCCCTATATCTGGATTTAGAAGACAAATTTTAGATATGATGTTTACAAAAAAAATTTCCCTGGTCTGTAGAGGAGAAGAGCTAATGATATTAACTGTAACCTACTGTCTAAGGAACTGGTTTATATTTGGAAGACTCCATGAGTGCTGTAGAAGTAGAGATTTCCAAGCCTGCTGAGAAAATATTGGTATTTCCCCCAACTCATGTAGCTGCAGTTACCATTCCTGTGAATTTCCTCAGTATTAAACATCCTTCACAGGTTTTGAGGAGTCACACAGCTTTCATTTAGGCTGGAGAGCCATATTAAAATAGAGTAATGCAGTCAGTAGTACCTTTAAAATATTCTTCTTAGTAACATGAAGGTTATACCCTTCTTCACAAAGGACTTCAATCAGATATTGGCCAAAGTGTGAGAATAATATACCCCTTTAAATGCACACGTTGATAATTTCATAGATATACGCAAATCAAAGAAATCTGAGATTTAGTATCACCTCGGCTTGAACTGGATCATAGCAGGTTGGCAAATTGGTACTCTTCTTGAGACTCCCATCTTGTTCTTTAGTCTCTCAGCTTTCATTTAAAGAAATAAATGTTTCTACCACTTATGGGTTTTTTTATAAAACTGTAAAAATGTGAACTGGGTGTGAACCAATACAGTGAAGTCCCCCTGAGTTTGCAAACAGCCTAAAACAAAAGTTTTGAGGTATGAAGTACATGCATCTATCTATATGTGGTGTTAGCACTGATGCCCCATGATGATTACACTGTCAATATTTATAGTGTATAGAAGTTGGGTAGTATCTCTTTAAATAATGTGAGAGCTTTCTAGTAGCCCTCACTATTTTCTGCCTTTTTGAAGCCACAAGAACCCTGCCAAAGCTGCACTGTATATATGTAGCTATGCCTTGTGTGCTCTATGTGTTTAGTAAACTCAGTTATTTGGACCCAAGTGCCCATGTGGTTCCTTCAACGTAAGCAAGTAGTGTAAAGCATAAAAGAGATGTAGTGCCTTCCCTCCCCCAGCCCGAGTTGTGGCTCAAGCCTTCTCCCTGGTGCTTGCTATGTAGAGTGGCTTCTTCCCTCTCTTCACATGGGTTGGATCCGGGGTTCTTTTTCTGATGCCTCCACACAAAGTGACTCCTCTTGGTGCCCAAGACACAAGGTGTGCTCAGCTATACACAGGGCAACAGTATAAAACCTACTACACAAGAAACAATAAAGTACATCAATACAAACCCCAGCAAAGAAATGACACACTCAGAAATAATGATGTAACATAGGAGAACTTTATTGGGAGCTGAAAAATAGGATCTAGGGAAGGACAGGATTAGGGTTAGCTAATAAGGACTAAACATTCATGAATCAACGTATTTCCCACCTCCCACATTTTTCCCAACCCCAAGCTCCTTCCCTGGCATCTTTGCAGGCAGATGGCATACTGAAAATGAGTCCGGAGGCAAGTTCTACTGTTCTGTGAATGTTGGACAGCTTAAACCAGAAGGGTTCTCTTCCAGTGTCTTTGCCCCTGAGTGTGGCAGGATCCTCTCCTGGCTTGCTGGTCTGGAGTCCTGTGGAGGTCGTGGCTGGCTCTCAGTAGACCACACTAAGTCATATCTCTGCCACTCTGGATGCTGGTCTTTGCAGGGCTGGAAGAGCCTGACTCATGCACTAGATCCCACAGCAGTTCAAAGACTCCCTTTGTGGAGAGGGGAGTTAATCAGGGATTCCCTCAGCTGTTCCGCTTCTTTCTCAGCTCCCTAGCTCAAAACTGAAACTTGTCTCTTGTCTCTGAGTCAGGCTGTCCTCTCCCACTAAGGGTGCTGAGCACCCCAAGCTCATCATTGTCCAGATCATAGGGTTTCCAACCCTCAGGGATTGGCCTGGAGTCTCCATGAATTGGATGTATTCCTGGAGGCTTGGAAACCTCTACTTCTACAGCACTCACGAATTCTTCCAAATATGAACCAGTTCCTTAGACAGTAGGTTACAGATAGTATCATTAGCTCTTGTCCTCTACAGTCCAGGGAAATTTTTTTGTAAACCTCATATCTAAAATTTGTCTTCTAAATCCATACATAGGTGCAGAGGTGCTAAGCAACTACTCACTTCATAACATGAAATAAGACTATGTTTTCAAAGGTTGTGTATGTCTGTGGGGATACTGCAGTTGGGACTGGGAAGGGGAGTGCAGCGGCTGTTACTCACACCTTCTTGTCAATTGTTTGAAATGGGCCACCCTCATTACCACTACAAAAGTGATTTTTCCTCCCTTGGTATTCTGTTGATAATTAAATTGTCTCCTAGACTGATCCCTCGACCTGATAAGGCAACTCTCATCTTTTCATGTACTACATATAAATATACCTGCTACTGTATTTTCCACTCCATGCATCTGATGAAGTGGGTTCTTGCCCACGGAAGCTTATGCCAAAATAAAGTTGTTAGTCTCTAAGGTGCCACAAGGACTTCTAGTTGTTTTTGCTGATACAGACTAACACGGCTACCACACTGAAACCTGACTAAAGGTTGTTTATCCTAAAACACAGTGATGGGTGAACCTTGGAGGACCAAAATGTTCTGAAATTCAGACCTCATTTCAAGGTCTCCTTTCTCCTTCCTGTTCCCATTCTTCCATCATATCACAACCATATTCCTTACCCTTCCCCCAAATTAATATTTTCACTCCATTAAACATCTCTTTTCAGCCTACAATATGGCTTTGACTGCCACTATCCCTTGTGTGCTCCAACCAGGTGCTTTGTTGGGAAGCTATGGGAGTAGCTTGACCTTGAACCTTTGCATGTCAAGTGCCTCAACTTTCCCCTGGTTTGTACAGTATATTCTGATGGATAGAACCAAGGAAACACAATTTTCATGGTTATGAAAAGCCATTGTATTAAAAATTAAACAAGGATGATACCTCACAAAGTATAAATTAATTTGCAAATATTTGCGCAGAAGATGAAAATGTGATATGGGTGTATTGTAATAACTGTGCTGTAAAACCATAATGGAAAAATTATCACACCCCTCTCTCTCTCTCTGTACTGGTGTCTAAACATGACCATAAATTCATGTCTAAAACTCTGATAAAATCAAATGAAAAATAGCCACACAGATTATTGTTCAGATATAAATGGCATTGAATTCACCGGCTTACTGTTGTGCTACACATTTCTCTTTTAAGTGGGAAAAGATTCATTTTTTGTAAAAAGTTTTCTTGAAGAGTTTCATTTTTGTGAAGAGAATATCTTGGATTAAAACTACATCCCAGTGAAGCTCCCATTGATTTTAGTGGAGTTACACTAGAGAAGAATTTTGTGGAATTTAAAATTCCATTTAGAGTTAACATTTCAGTGAATAATATACTTGTACAAGTAACTCTTGCAAAAGAACATTGAAACTGAAGATATTAAGATAAATGTGAACATTTCAGTTTAGATTTGTAGCAGCCCTCAGTGGGAATTTGGTCAGGTCTCTTTCTTTTAATTGACCTGAAGTGTTAACCTTTAATTATTGAGTTATTATTCTGAGTAGAAATTACAGTGATTATTTTCTCTGTGATTAACTTAGAAAATCATGAACAACTAGACTAGAACTTGTGTATTTGTGTCTGGATCATATGGAAATAGCTCAGTCAAACTGGGGTATCAAGTTATATCACCTAGCTGAGGTCAGACTAAGAGGTCTTTTTATTCCCTATCTATATGGGAGTGTGGGAAGATGCCTCGCATTAATAAATGGAGAAAATTAATTATATTATGAAGATTTATAAGTATCTCAATGTACAATTGCCTTGTTTAGTCAAGGTATTGGGTCAAATTGTTTAAATCATCTTCCCTTTTTGTGGCGGAGTTTTCATGTGCAAAATCTCCACTTGTAAATCTGGATACTTACACTTGCACCTCTAGCCACCTAATTACAGATGCAAAAATGCAAATACAAATTTTGAACTCACTCCTAGTGTTGTATAATATGTAAGAATAACATGAGTGGACTTAATGACAAGCTCAGCTCAGGCAGTTTGAAAATATTTCCTTCACTAGAAGAAGGGACTCTTTATTTTATTAATTTATTTTAAAGTGTGTCTAGTTTCACCTGTAGTAGTGAAATAAAAATGCCACAAAAAAGTCTCATGTCTTTCCTTGGCGCTGTTCCCGCACTCCTCACACACCTCACCAGTAAATTTGTTTATCTGTTCTCATAGACCCTAATCCTGAATTCCTTAGTCAGGCAGAACTCTCATGGACACCATTGGGAATTTAGCCTGAGAAT
This sequence comes from Mauremys reevesii, assembly GCF_016161935.1. Taxonomy (NCBI): domain Eukaryota; kingdom Metazoa; phylum Chordata; order Testudines; family Geoemydidae; genus Mauremys; species Mauremys reevesii. Next base: position 107,439,469 of record NC_052627.1, on the reverse strand, counting down.
GGATTGTATGATCAGGCCTGAAACAACGTGCAGCAAATTTTCAGTCTTGAAAGATCATATTCTTTCTACTCAGACAAAATATCAAAGGTGACCTAACTGGATCAAGTGCCTGACCGCATATCTATTAAAGTCAGCTGGAAGACTCCTATAAATTTCAGTGGGGTTTGGGTCAGGCCCCAAATAATGAAGCCCTTACTCTGGGCAAACTCACATTGACTTCAACAGAAGTTGGATGTCAGTAAGGGCTGAGTAATAAGGACCTCATGTTTTGGCTCTCCTGTAAGCCTACTCCTACCCCCACTGAACATATAGCCCAGTGAACTTATGAACTTATGGCTCTTTGAGTTCACTGAGACTAGGACAAGGCCCAAATTAATGTAAACGGTAAAGTTCTATGTAATTTTAATTCACCTTACAATAAAGTACTGCAATATTCTACAGGAGAGATCCAAAACTTAGAGATCTGTTGAACTTACAACAGTGACACTGTAGTACTGCTGTAGATACAAAAGAGCTTTAAAATGAAAATTGAGCCCATCTGATCAGACAATGATTTGTTGAATAATGGAAACTAAATCCTTCCTTCCAGTTCCGTGCCAGAGAAGCTGATGTACTGTTCTGAAATAGAACAAAGGAAACAAATTGGAACTATCCAATTGTACAATACTTTTGAGCTACAATTTTGTGAAGCCTTACAGTAATTTAACACATGTCATGGAGCACTTGGAAATGTGATAAAAATCCTGTTTATTACCAATGCCGCTTTGGGCCAAAGCATTCATGTGAGACTCATCTGATCCTTATAGTTGATGACCTTAGAATCTGTCTCCATCAGAAAGGACAAGAAGATTTATTGTTCTAGGGATTTTGTAAGCACTGCAATACAGTTCCATAGGCATATGTGTGTGTATTGTTTAATAGAACTCAGACTGCGATGTGCCCTGAAAGGAGCCATCGGTAGATCTCACCCTTCTGTGTGGAAGATAGGAGAGTGTCACCTCCACACTACAGTTTTCCCCTCCTTCCTCAAATGGATACCCCTCTGCTGGGGTGAAGATACACAGAGCGGAGAGGGCTGGATGAGGGCAAGGGAAGTACTGCAATATCATCCCCTGCTTTCCTCCTGGATTTCTGCACTGAAATACAGGTGGCAGGTTATGCAGCTGAGAGACTCCCTCTCTCTGGGTCTGCCTCTACAGAATGATCCAGGTAAGGACAGTATGACTCCTTTTGAAGCCATTTGCAGGTAGGAAGGTGGGCAAGTGGGATGGCTTCTGTCTCAGCACTAATGAGTGTTCCATCTCCCAGAGATCATAAAATTATAGAAGACTCGGGTTGGAAGAGACCTCAGGAGGTCATCTAGTCCAACCCCTTGCTCAAAGCAGGACCAACCCCAACTAAATCATCCCAGCCAGGGGTTTGTCGAGCAGGCCTTAAAAACCTCTAAGGATAGAGATTCCACCACCTCCCTGGGCAACCCATTCCAGTGCTTCACCACCCTCTTAGTGAAACAGTGTTTCCTAATATCCAACCTATACCTCCTCCACTGCAACTTGAGACCATTGCTCCTTGTTCTGTCACCTGCCACCACTGAGAAGAAGCGAAGCTCCATCCTCTTTGGTATCCCCCTTCAGGTAGTTAAAGGCTGCTATCAAATCCCCCCCTCACTCTTCTCTTCTGCAGACTAAACAAGCCCAGTTCCCTCAGCCTCTCCTCGTAAGTCATGTACCCCATCCCCCTGATCATTTTCGTTGCCCTCCACTGGGCTCTTTCAAATTTGTCCACATCCTTTCTGTACTAGGGGGCCCAAAACTGAATGCAATACTCCAGATGGGCCTCACCAGTGCCAAATAGAGGGGAATAATCACTTCCCTCGATCTGCTGGCAATGCTCCTACTAATGCTGCCCAATATGCTGTTAGCCTCCTTGGCAACAAAGGCATGCTGCTGACTCATATCCAGCTTTTCATCCACTGTAATCCCTAGGTCCTTTTCTGCAGAACTGCTGCTTTGCCAGTCGGTCCCCAGCCTGTAGCGGTGCATGGATTCTTCTGTCCCAAGTGCAGGACTCTGTACTTGTCCTTGTTGAAACGCATCAGATTTCTTTTGGCCCAATCCTCCAATTTGTCTAAGTCACTCTGGACCCTGTACCTACCCTCCAGTGTATCTACCTCTCCCCCCAGTTTAGTGTCATCTGCGAACTTGCTGAGGGTGCAATTCATCCCATCATCCAGATCATTAATAAAGATGTTGAACAAAACTGGCCCCAGGACCGACCCCTGGGGTACTCCGCTTGATACCGGCTGCCAACTAGACATCAAGCCGTTGATCACTACCCATTGAGCCCGACAGTCTAGCCAGCTTTCTATCCACCTTATAGTCCATTTATCCAATCCATACTTTTTACTTGCTGGCAAGAATACTGTGGAGGACCATATCAAAAGTTTTGCTAAAGTCAAGATATTTCATGTCCACTGCTTTCCCCATATACACAGAGCCAGTTATCTCACCATAAAAGGCAATAAGGTTGGTCAAATATGACTTGCTGTTGGTGAATCCATGTTGACTGTTCCTGATCACATTCCTCCCAAGTGCTTCAAAATGGTTTCCTTGATGACCTGGTCCATGATTTTTCCAGGGACTGAGGTGAGGCTGACTGGTCTGTAGTTCCCCAGATTCTCCTTCTTCCCTTTTTTTAAAGATGGGCACTGTATTTGCCTTTTTTCTAATCATCCTGGACCTTCCCCGATCGCCATGAGTTTTCAAAGATAATGGCCAATGGCTCTGCAATCACATCCGCCAATTCCCTCAACACCTTTGGATCCATTAGATCTGGACACATGGACTTGTGCATGTCCAGCTTTTCTAAATAGTCTCTAGGATCAGGCTCCAAAAACCTTTGTTACCTGTGAGAATGCTTGAAGTCAAACTCTGAGAGTTTAATGTCTTGGAATTTCCCAACCTCTGATCCCCCTCTCTGGAATATTTCTACAGAGCAGGGGTTGGGCTTCAAATGTTAGGCCTGGTCTACACTAAAAAGGTAGGTTGATCCAGCTACATTGCTCAGGAGTATTAAAAATACATACCCCTGAGTGATGTCGGTAAACCAACCTAACCTCCAGTGTAGACAGAGGTGGATTACCTTCGCCAGCAGAACCCCTTCTGTCAGTGTAGATAGTGTCTGCACTGAAGCACTACAGTGGCACAGCTGCAGTGCTGGAGCTGTGTCACTGTAGCATTACAAGCCTTAGTTATGAAAAGATAAATACCGCAACAATGGGAAAACCCTTGAGGGAGGGATCTGGGGAAGGAAAAGCTTCCCTAACTTCCCTCAGAGAACTTTCTCTAAATTCTTCTGTCAGAGTATTGTAGTTCTGCTGCCCTCATCCCAGCACACCCACCTGTGTAAAAAGCAGGAGTAATTGACCTCAAATTGTATGTCTTAGCTGTTCTATCTGACTTATGGTCTGCATGGCTCCAGAAGAGCATGATAGGGCAGATGTCTCTGAAACCCCCTTAATGAGGGCTTTGCAATGTGCATCAGGCTGTACAATACTAGTCAATACAGTTTCCATTTGAGGGGTGGATGAGATGAAGTGCATCCCCTCTGTCCTTTATTATCCCATGCCACATGCATCTAGATCATATGGCCAGTCCTCTGTAAGTCCAGGAAAAATGGAAAAAAGTGCTCTGGATGCATCCAAGTTCTATCCATCTATCTGGAGAGACAAGGTGGATGAGGTAATGTCTTTTATTGAACCAACTTCTGTTGGTGGAAGGGGCAAGCTTTCAGGCTTCACAGAGCTCTTCTGCAGGTCTCTTTGGAGAAAGAAACAAGAGTGTTCAAGCCAAATAAAAAGTGGGACAGATTGTTGAGCATATGGGGTTCACAAGTTGTAGCAGACCACTTAAAATGAAGTGGGCAATTAAATCCCTAGCAATTGTAAGACAATGGAGAGTTGGTAGGCAGCAGGCTGTGTTACAAGTTGTTTTAATGGGCCATCAAACCATTGTCTCTGTTAAGTCTGTGGTTTTTAGTATCCAGCAGAGTTATGAATTTAAATTCTCAGAGTCACCTTTTGAAGGTGTTTATGCAAGTTTCCTTTGAGGAAGAGGACTGAGAGGTCAGATATGGAGTGATTGCTTCGTGAAAAATGTTTACCCAGGGCTGATAGGGTATTTTTGTCTTTTTTTTTTCATTTTCTGTGTGAGTTCATTTGAGGGTGTAGTGATTGTCTGTTTTCACCCACATAGTTGCTGTGGGGCAGTTGATGCACTGGATGAGCTGCACCACATAGTAGGCATGTGCTGTGGATCTATTGATCATCATAACAGTGGAGATATGTTTGCAGGTTTTGAATATGTTCTTATGGCAGGGTCTGGTGCTGTTTTGAGTTGATGGGTCCTGATCTGTGAGGAGCTTGCTTCTGATGATGAGCTTGTTAAGGTTGGGATGTTGTTTGAAGGCCACAAGAGGGGGGTTCAGAAAAGATTTATTTCAGGGTGTGATCCCCATCAGGTATTAACAGTGCATCCATCTATATAGTCACTTATCTGGGCCCCATAACCATAGTGCCTGAACAATTCTCACCTATTTAAAGATAGCGATAGTAATATCTTGTGGAAGTGAGTTCCAAAGTCTTGGTTTAGCTCCTGTGAAAGTTCTGTCTGCTGCACTTGTGAAACTCCCCCTAGTGGTCAACAGTGTTGTTGATCCTCATGGAAATTGGATGATCTGTTCTTGGAGAATCTTCTATATACTTGTATCTAGGGGGCACTATCTGACCAAAATTCTATTTTCATATGAACTGAATGGCTAGATTTTAAAAAAGGTAACTGTAGAAAAGCTTATTCTAGCTGCTTGAGTTTACTGTGGGAAGATGAGGGAAAATTAGCACAATAAGGAAACATTTTGATGCATTAAGTAGAAATTTGTGTTACAAACAATTTGTCTCTAGGCAACAGAAAATCCCTCATTGAAGGGGCTGATAAATCATTGTTGTAGAAGTGTTGTTGATTCCAATGAGTGGGTGCAAGTCAACAGACTGCATCAGCGATAGAGTGCATGTGGGACAAAAAGTGAGAGAGACATTAAAGGCATTAAAATGTGGTTATTTTATTTATTTTCCAAATGCAGGTAAGATTATTCTTGTCCTGTGCCATATTAACCAGTATGTCTAGCCACTTCACTTCTAAGATCCTCTTATACTCTCTCCTCTCACTGACAAAAGGCTACTTTATTTCTATAACTAGAGCCCCATGAAGCAAATATATACTATTTGAAACCACTTTGCAGCACCTACGCCTAGAATTAATGTTTTAAAACTGTTCAGTGTCCTCCCTGATAAATGCTGCCTTGTTTCTTCTTTCTCATTTTACCTTTTACTGCAAATTGTGTTCTGAACAGTCCACTGATTTGCTGCTAACATCTTAACAAGAAGCTCTCACAAAAATATTTCCCCCAATCCAAAACCTATTTAAATCAATAGGAGTTAGAGATAGTTGGAAAAATGTTGATGCAACATTTTTTTCATCAAACCTAAATGTTCCATGGGACTGTGTCAATTTCAGATACATTCTGCCTGATATCCTGCCAACTCAACCACCTGGCTTCCAAGTTCCTGGCTACTTATCAGCACATCAGGCTTCCAGAGTCCCTAGTTCCAGTACAATCTGGCCACATGGGCTACCTCAGAGCCAGGGCTTCCAGCAGAGCTGGGCAGAGAATGGTAATTCCATTTCATGGAGAATTTAGAAATTTTTGGATTTTGTTTCAAATTGGAAAAACATCCACATTTTGAAATCTCAAAGTCATCTACAACATGGAATTAACTTTCTCCACCTAGCTGTAAGGGGAGTCATTCTGCTGATCTCAATGCACTTTGGATCATGCCCTTAGTGTACATTACATTCAGGGATTGGGGAATTTATTAATTTGTTTTCCTTTTTAAACAAAAAAACACTTTCTGATTATCATAATTGAGGAGAAAGGCGGTGCCACCTGGCAAACAAGTTACTATTAAGCTATGCATTCAGTGGAAATATTTATACATTTTCCCTGAATAACATACTGAATATATTGATATCATAGCTCACAATGTTCAGTTTGTATACTTGGAAGGAGAGGAGGAGTGTGTGGAAAAGAAGTGTCTATATTTATCTGGGTGGCTCAGTTCCCAAGACAAAATTTTATTATTCAGAAATATAATTGATCTGAAAGGTTAAGCCATGCCTCAGAGGGATGATTTAGCAGAACCCGGCAAGAGTTAAACTCTTAGGGCTGGTCTTCACTATGGGGAGATCGATGCTGCTGCAATCGATGCAGCAGGGGTCGATTTAGCGGGTCTACTGAAGACCCGCTAAATCGACGACAGAGTGCTCTCCAGTTGACCCCGGTACTCCACCTTCCTGAGAAGATTAAGGTAAGTCAACCAGAGAGTGTCTCCTGTAGATGCAGCACAGTTAAGATACCGGGGTAAGTCAACCTAAACTACGTTGACTCCAGCTACATTATTCACATAGTGGGAGTAGTGTAACTTAGGTTGACATGCCCCAGTAGTGAAGACAAGCCCTTAGACCAGGGATCGGCAACCTCTGGCACACGGCTCGCCAGAGTAAGCACCCTAGCGGGCCAGGCCGGTTTGTTTACCTGTCGCGTCTGCAGGTTCAGCCGATCATGGCTCCCACTGGCCGCAGTTTGCTGCTCCAGGCCAATGGGGGCTGCGGGAAGCAGCATGGGCCGAGGGATGTGTGCCAAAGGTTGCCGTGTGCCAAAGGTTGCCGATCCCTGCCTTTGACCCATAGCTAGGGCCTTGATCCTGACTCAGTTTGGTGGCAGAATTTTTAAAAGGCCATTCCAGGGTCCCCCAGAACCACCTTCAGCATGTTTGTGTAACAATTCATATGGAAAAAAGGGAGGGGCAATCGTGTGTCCACAGCATGAGGGCTAGTCAGTGCCTAGCCCCAGCACGCCTGCACATGGAAAGGAGGGGAGGATACAAGGAGCCTTCCCTCTATTGTACACTCTGTGCAAAGGCAGGCCAAGCAGAACTACAATCCTTGCACTCTGGAAATGTGCCTCTGCCCCCCTTTCTGCATTGGCAGGCAGAGCTTGCCAAGTAAAAGGAAAGGGAGCATGCTGCCTCCTGCAATGAAGCTCCAAGCAGAATTGTATCTTTGGAAACAATCCATCCCAGAGCTCTTCATGGGCCACCACTTACTCAAGACTGTTATTTCATGGTACAATTGAGCCCTAAATAATCAGCTCTAAACATTAAAATTTTCCTTTCTATTAGTGTGTACTTTATCCTGGATCCCTCCACCACCAAAGATTCAATTTGGGGGTTGTTTTGGGGTTGGGTTTTGTGATTTAATTTTTTATTGATTTTCATAAAGAAACAAACAAACAAAAATATGAAAAGGTAAATGACTTATAGCTTGTATATGGCACCAAATACCACACAAGATATACAATAATATGAGACAATTAAACATCCTTACAACTTGTCAAAGCTGCAAGACCAAACAATACAAAATCAGACAATATTATACAGACATAATATGTTAAGGAGACGAAAATAAATAATATTAATTAATTAATAAAATATACCTACAAATAGGAAAAAAGGAAAGGAGGGGACTGGGGAGGGGGCAGGAAGGAGGAAATACATAGAAGTCAGGTGAAATGGAAGTCTGGCATTATTTGAGCTATCTCAGCATTCTTTATCCAAATGTATCAAGAAATGGGATCCACGTTTCTTCGAATTCATATAATTGCTCTCTATATCGATAAGCTATTCTTTCTTTTGCTGCTAACTAACAGAGAGGTTCAAATACTACTGCTCTATTCTGGGCATCAGTCAATGCCTCAATTTTTGTAAAATCATGAGCTTGGCAATCATTGCAGCCCTTAAGAAACAAAGTTTTTGTAGTGGAGTTAAACCCAGCATAGTAAGTACATAAACTAGAATATAATTTTCAGCTAAGATTTAGTTGCTGAAGCCAAGCACTATTTTCACTCTTGTGTCCACTCTTTTCCACAGCTGCCTGTCTGTCAGATAGTCTCATAGCATATGCATCAGGGTTCTTTTCTTCTTCTTCTTCTTCTTCTTATTTCAGCAACAACAAATATCAGAGGACCAAGCTCCCTTCTTGCACAACCTCTGTAGCATCCAATACATTTGGAATAGAACCTTTTGCTATATCAGGCAAAGCCTGAGATCCACAAAAGCATTTTTAGCATTCTGTAATATGCTCTGCCATTGGGGCTCTTTTTAAAGGCTGTTAGTGAAGTATACATAGCGAGCGGACATGGGTCTGAGGAGTTTATGAAGCATTTCCAAGGTTCCTAGTAGCTCTGGGGCATCTGGACCAAGCTGATACATTAGCAAGTATTTTAGCTATAAGTACTGCCACATTGCTGAGGGTGGCAGGCCATATCATTGCTTTAGTGTTTAAAAAAAAAAAAAGAAAGAGAGAGAGAGCGAGAGAGAAAACCCTCACCACTGAGCAATTTGAAAATCCATTATACCCCTTCTCAGCCAGTTCTTACAAATTATAGTTTTTTTCCTAATTTGCAAGTCTAGGTTACCCCAGGTACAGTAATTCTTTGCTTAACGTTGTAGTTATGTCCTTGAAAAAATTCAACTTTAAGTGAAATGATGTTAAGAGAACCCAATTTCTCCATAAGAATTAATGTAAATGGGGGGGTTAGGTTCCAGGGAATTTTTTTTTGCCAGACAAAAAACATCTATACAAATATACAGTATGAGTTTAAAACAATTTTAAATAAACAATGTAATACAGGTATAAGTTTTAAACAATTTTAAACAAAATTTAATACTGTACTCAGCAATGATGATTGTGAAGCTTGGTTGAGGTGGTGGAGTCAGAGGGTGAAAGAGAATGGATCGCCTCGCTGCTCCTCTTGCTGTTCTCGCTCCTCCCCTTTCCCCCAACCCCCATTCTCCTGAACACCGTGAAACAGCTGATTGCTGCGGGCAGGAGGCACGGGGACGGAGTGGGGAGTTGCTAATCTGCAAGTCTGCCGGCAGGTGGGAGGCGCTGGGGGGAGGGGAGCTGATAAGGGGACTGACCGCCCACCGTGGTTCCAAGACCCAACAGCCAAACAATGTTATAAGCAAACATTGCGCAAATGTAAATGAGTATGTTCTCTGATAGATCAGCAACATAACAACAAAACAACATTAACTAGGATGACTCCAAGTGAGGAGTTACTGTAGGTCCTTTTGCATGATGGTGTGGATGCTGTTGGTACCTCTTAGCCAGGATATCCCACACCCTTAGTGCAGCGACCACTATAAACATTTTATTTTTCTCCATTGGACAAAAAGAGGAACTGAGCAGACCCACAGGGGGAACTGGATTCATTAATACCTATTTAGTTTCCACCCATATGGGTATTATCATGCTGTGAGCTATTGGACATCTGTGACATGCTAAAAGCATAATAGTAATTTTGTAGATCTAGCAGCCCAACCCACCCACCTCACCCTCCAGCTATAGGGAGCTTGAGTTTTTTAAGTGTTGGTCAGAGGTGTTGGTCTCTAATAATGTTAAATTTTCTAAAATAAGACAGAGGGATATATACAAGTAGACTGCTTATAATATAGAGGAGCATGGGCATATGTCAGGGCTGAATCCCCACTCTGTCCCTCCGAGTGCAGGAAGTGGGGGCCTGCAAGGATTTTAAAAAATTAATACTTGCCACTTCAGGCTTCTATTAAACTACCAAGGTTACAGCTTTTCTCTGACCTTGGCTTGGTAAATGCTGCCACCACCCAAATGCAAAAAAAAAAACCTTTGAAACCAGGAAGGAGCACTTGGGAATTCCTCCCTGTGGGGTACCCTCAAGCCCTCCTCTCCCCACCCCTCCAGGGAAGAGATAAGAAAGAAAACGAAGGAAATTAGCTTTGGCTACCAGCTAATCAAATAACATGCACAAACCTCTTAGAACACCAAAAATTCAATCCTGTTTTTAAAAAAGGTAAATTTTATTAAAAACAAAAAGGAAAAAAATACATCTGGAACTTAGGCTTTTTGCTAGATCTTAAAAGAAACAATTACAAAAGTTAAGCACCCAAAATAGCTTTCTTGGGGGTTCAGCTTAAAGGTTACAAGCAAACAAAAGCATCAGGGGTTAGCACAGAGGAGATCCACAAGCCAAAATAAGAAATAAACATGATAGCATCTAACTAAACATTCCCTAATTTTACTTACATATCTGAGGCTCCAAATAAGTAGGTTCAAAGTTCAAGATAATTGATAATCTGTAATCAAACCTGGCTTAAAGCTGGTTACAGCATTACTGCTCCGTGTCTCTGCAACCCAGAGAACATCGGATTAAGGGCAAGTTTCTTTCCCAATTTTAAAAAGTTCTATGTTCCCATTGGCTCTTTTGGTCAGGTGTCCACTCCTTTTCTTTTACCCATGGGCTTGTTAACCCTTTACAGATAAAGCAAGCAGAGAACAGACCAAGGGGGATTTTACAACTAACTGGCTGGCTGCATGTCCATTAAAGGAAGCTACTCCCCCCACACACACTTCGTGTATCACAGCATAATATTAATTTTATTGTATTAACCCTTCCCCACAGGCTCAGGGAGAGAGGATACCATCTATTTGTATCACTAGTTGTTTGAAAGAGTACAGGATATACATTTATCTTCACTGGTTTGTTAATATTTCTTGGTCCTTTTATACCCAGGTACTTGATTGTTTCAGTTTACCTATGGAAATTCCATTAGGAAAAAAGCCCCACTACAAGACAACCAGGAGATTTCCAATAGTTCCAATTTTCCCCAATTTATTTTGTATTGCTCCTAATTTTTTAATTACTGATAGGAGGGCTGGAATAGCAGTTTCTGGTTAGACTAGATACAAAAGAGCATAGTCTGCATATAGTATTAATTTATATTCCATGGTACCAAGCTGTTTACCTTGGATATCTGGCTGAGCCCATATAGATATTGGCAGGGGCTCATCCAGGTATTTAAGGCAAACAGCTTGGTTCCATGGAGTATAAATTGGTGTTATATGCAAACTATACCCTTTTGTATATAGCCAAACCAGAGCCAAATAAAAAAGTGATGGAGACAACGGACATCCTTGCCTAGTACTCTAGGAAAGGCTAAAGGTATCCAAGGTGATATTGTTGGTTGTGATGCAAGAGGTTGGGTGAGAATATAACAGTCGGATCCTGGAACTACATATGGGTCCAAAATCTAGTTTTTGTGGAGTATAAAACATATATCTCCAGGCTAATACAGCTTGTGGTTCGGAGCCACACTTCTTTGAGAATTTATTGATATTATACCAGTGGTTATTAGAGCCATGACAGTCTCTGACAAACCTGATTTGATCTCAGTATATCATAGAACCCCAACTCTTTTCCAGTCTGATTGCCAGAACTTTTGCTAATATTTTGACATTGCTATTAATAAGTTAAGTTGGCCTGTAATTGGAACATAGTGCGGTATCACTTCCTGGTTTAGGAATAACTGATATCAAGACCTCGCTCAGCATAGGGGGATGGGTGCCCTCTAGGAGTGGTTCATTAAACATTTTAATCATCCTGTCAGACAGGAGGTAAAGGAAGTATCTGTAGAATTCAGCTGCAAAGCCATCTGGCCTGGGGGCTTTCCCCCCTGTCTTATTCTTAATCACCTCAATTAACTCAGCCTCTGTTAGAGACACACCAAGGTTTCTATACTGGGCTGCAGCCATTTGTGCTAATGTAACTTTTTGAAAAATTGATCCAAATATCTGTGAGGGGGTTGTGTTGAATTTGTCCTGATCTTTATAGAAATTAAAGAAACCTTTATTAATATCTTTAGGTGATGTACCTAATCTACCAAGTTTATCATGTGAGGCCTGATTCTATGTGTAGAGGTCTTTTGTCTTAGGGGGTATGCTAGTAACTTGCCAACTTTTTCAGCTGATTCCCAGAAGTCCTGCCTGAGCCAAAATAGGGTGAATTCAGTCTGTGCCATATACACCTTACTGAGTTCATATCTACAGTTAATCAGGGATTGCAGCAAATCAGCAGATGTGGCTGTGTCATTAGACATATCAAGCTCTCTTACTTTTTTCTCAGGGGCTATCATATTTTCTCTGCATTCCCCCTGCTTGGCGGACTTCTCATCCTATCCCTTACATAGGCCTTGAGTATCTCCCACAATAGCCTGCTAGAAGATATTGAGGGTTCGTTTGTCTCCAGGAACAAGCCAGTTCATTTTTCAGTTAGAATTCTGAAGTGGGGACTTAATAACAGTGAAGAATTAAATCTCTATCTACAGATGTTTCTCGTGTGGGTCTGTTGCTATTTGAAGAGTTATAGGGGCATGATCAGAGACAGCAGTTGTATTGATGGAGGAGTCAATTACAGAATTAGCCAAGTCCCTAGGGATCAGAAAAAGAAATCTATATGGAATAGGAGCCATGTACTGGAGAAAAGTATGAATAGTCCCCATACATTGGATGTATAAGCCATGAGATAAAGAATAATCCCAGATCTTTAATAAGCAACTCCAGAGCCATTTTAATCTTCATTGGTTTATGACCCTGAGGCTGAGATTTGTCCACAAATGGAGCAAGCGTCTCATTGAAATCCCCAGCAATCACAGTAGGCATATGGGGTTCTCCATATAATTTAGTAAAATACCTATGAAAGGTTTTAGGGTCATCAAGGTTAGGCCCACATATATTAGCAGTGATTAGTTCAGAGCCATATATAGTGACTTAAAGGATTAAACATCTTTTGATCATTTTACATTGACTCAGAGACTGTTACTGCCAGTGCTTTGTGGAAGAGGATGGCTATCCTCTTTGGCTTTGGATGAGAAGGAGTAAGACTATTAAACTAATGTGATTATCACCATGGCACATTGTCTTCTGATAGTCATATCATAGTCACTAGCTGGAATGCAGTGAACAATTTAGGGGAAAATTATATTGTGCAAACCTAGGTGCTTGGAAAACTTAAGAATTGGCCCACAACACTCTTACAAACTCTCATCAATTTGCTGAGAAGCTTTTCTGGCACTCCAGCTACAAAAGCCTTTTGGCCTTTGCAGAAATCCATGTGAGGAGGATCTGTTATTGTCTTCAATTCTCTCTAGCAGTAAACAGAACAGGGGCAGCAATTCTGGGTCATTCCTAATCAAGGTAAAATGTCAGGGTCACATCCATGGGTCCAGCCAAGCTGTACTCAGCAAATATTTAGAAAGTAGATGGGCAGTGGTTTTAAGCCACTTTCCACTGTCTTGATCCTTCGTCCAGGCTAGTTACACCAACTAGAGCAGTCTCCTAAGGACTCTTCTGGGGCAGGAAGGTCACCAAAGTAAAGTCAACCCCCTCTTGCCTTCAGCCATGCACTCAGCCCCATTACCCCCGCTACCTCCCGGAATACTCTCTGTGCTTTGTGGTGCACATAAAGTCATTTTGTACTGCCTATGGTCTGTGTCCACTATATCAGAGGGATCCTCAGTTGTTCTATTGTGGGAGCTCTCCATCCACTTTATGCTACTGGAGCTGTGCAAGGGAGACAGAGCAGGACCAGAATATGGTCCTGAACATGCAGGTTTGGTGACCACCATTTTAACTGACACGGTGGGGATTAGAGCGGGGACCTTCAAAGCTAACAGCATAAGCTGCTACAGCTCTCTAGCAGGCACTGTAAAAGGGTCATAGCCTCTGTGGTCTGGGCACACAGTCATTACTGGGCTATACAAGGTTTGACTGAACCAGTTACCAGACTACAGTACATAGTTAAACCTGAGACCACTTCCAGAATCACCAGAGTTGAGACCTGTGACAAATTAAGGAATCTGTATAATCTATGAATTCTGTATGAGATTATAAACTCTGTCAGTATCTTTACCAAGTTGCAAATTCTGTTTTGAAAGTGCAGCCTTTTGCCTTCTCTGTTGGGCTCCATATTGGGCTGAAATTCCACAGGCTAATAGGAAAAGACTAACAAAAAGAGGGTCATTGACATTAAGTGCTCACCCATCTAAATTGAATAGCTCTAGACAACAAACTGGCTTCCAACCAAAAGTGATTAAGCAGGGGAAACGTTGCCATGGCATCAGTCACCTGGCAGGGGTCTGTGATCACATGGGTGTGGTGTTTAGATGTTGCTTGTAATTATTAGAACTGGGAGCACTGGTTGTTGGGAGTCTAAAAGGACAAGAAACAGGAAGGAGGGGGCAGGAGTTGAGGAGGCAGAGTAAGAATTACAGAGGGTGCAGCAGCAGCTTGGTAAAGAGGTTTCCACTTTAAAAATAAAGTCCTGTTGAAGTTTGTTAGTACGTTGCCTGGTTGATACAACAATGGGGAAGCTGAGTAGATGAGGAGTTTGGTTATAGAACGGGAGGATCTGATCTATTTGGGGCCACTGGCCATTTTTAGCAGCTCAGGCTGATCGAACTGGTGCAACCTTATGAATCCTTGCTTCCCTGAACACATATGGTACTCCCAAGAGAAGGGGCCCTGTGATTAGCATGTGTGTTGGGTTCTAGATGATCTGTACTCTCTTGAACTATATCTAAGTAAAAGAGCAATTGTGTTAGACTCTGGGAAAAGTGTATCAATCTGTGTGTTAAATGCTTCACAACTATCACAGGGCTCCTCAAAGAGAGAAACTGCAACCCAGAAGGTTCACACCTCTGGATGGAGTTCTAGGGGAGGGTGTGTTTAAGTGTCAGTAAAGTCTGAAAGGTCAGCACTGAGCCATGGAGCAGGGTCCATCTCTCAGGAAGAGGTGCTAGACAAAGAGTGTGCATACGGACTCCAAGATTGGGTCAGTGGCTGTGCTCCATTCAGATTCCAAAGGCTTAAAACACCAGGGGCAACTGGGTTTTTCTGAAGCAGTCTGGTGGGCGTCTGACAGCGGCCTGACTGGCTCTGTGACAGGGTTGGTTTGGGATCAAAGAAAAGAAGGAAGAATTAATTGGGGAAAAGGGAAAAGGTCCGTATCAATCGGGGGAAAGATGGAGAGTATTCCATTCTTTCTTCAACTGAAGAATTCCAAAGGCATGGAAGGCTAGAGAAATATTTGATTCCCTATGATATTTAGGGATAGTAAGATATCTGACATAGGAAAACAACGGATCTATTAGGTAGGGAGATAGAAAGCTGACAAGTGACTTAAACATTAAGATAGTGACTTTGTCATTCTTAAATCTCTTACTAGCAAACCAATAAATGAGTATAAAGAAGGAATTGATAATCTGCAGCTGAGAAGAAGAACCCTGCCAGTGGAATTCTATGCCTTCTGCAGATTCTGAAGAACTTTATCAGAAAGGTCAGCAAGTAAAGAGATGCACTAATCAATCTCTGAAGTCACAAAAGTATGTAGCAACATATCCCCATTAGGATGCATTAAAAATATATTGCAACCTACCAGTGTTTCCTACACCATAAAGAGAGGAACAAAAAGCATCAGCTTTTAAAAACAATCTAGTCTAAAAGCCACACCGAGCTGCTGGCTGTAATAGCTGGGAAGATCTAATGTCAGGCAAGTTACCTTTAAAGTCAGAAGTGGTGGTTTAGGAATTTGAGTATGGACTACTACATTCCTAAACAAAATGCTTTGATAAAAAGAGATTAGTTTGAAAATCTGCAATAGCCCCAAAATTACACTTTCTTTGCAAAAATTCTACAACTTCAAAAAATCCCATATGTTGAGAAGACTGAAAAAGATCAGGTTATGGATCCAGCCAGTGCCCATTGTAATGTAACTAGCAATAACTAGCAATAACTACATAACTAGCAA
The DNA here is from genome assembly GCF_016161935.1 of Mauremys reevesii. NCBI lineage: Eukaryota > Metazoa > Chordata > Testudines > Geoemydidae > Mauremys > Mauremys reevesii. The sequence continues at coordinate 107,423,674 of NC_052627.1, read as the reverse complement.
TCATTCCAACTAATTTATACCACTTACTCAATCTTAAATTTGCAAAAGTACATACAAATGGTGAAAATAACAGATTGCTAGAAGATTTTTAGAAATGGATCCCTAGAATTTTAAGGTCTGATGGCCAAAGTGGGCTAGGGGCAGTCCAGAGCCATGGTCAATCCATATCAGACGTAGTCTGGGGCAATGGCCAGAGTTCTCCCAGGGGTCAATAGCCAGGAGATCCAATCTAAGGGGGCCAGGTCAACAGGTTAGGAAAGTGAGAGTGGGCAAGGTGGTAAGGCATGGTCAGGTGACACAGCAAGGCAGAGCCAGGCAAGGCAGCAGGGTGGCAAGGTAAGGCTATATACAGGAGTGAGGCAAGGCAGTCTAGACAGCAACCAGCAGACAATGGCTCATTTTGAAGACAGCTTCCTCTTCCTGTTGGGGTCTTTTTGTAATCCAAGTACCCAGTTAGAATGCTGTCTGTCCAGCCAATCAGGGACCTGTGGTATGGCTGCTGTGGGGCCACAGGCGTTGAGCACTCAAGCTGTTGTTTGGGCAGTGGCTCAGCGTACCATTGTGGCACAGAGACTAGGGGTGCCATATAGGGATCCACTGGACTGAGGTCCTGACAATAGTAAATGGAATTGTATAATCTCCTGTGCGTTGGTTATTTTGACATATGTATTATTTGTAAACTTTAAGGAGCAAAATTAAGGTTAGGTGGGCAACATAAATCGGTTGAGGTGACAATGAATGATGGAGGATGATCTAATACCTCAGATAATTATATGTATATATGACCAAACCACCCTTCATCTTGTGTCTTTCTTGGGCTGCTCAGGGTCTCTCCAGGTGTTTGTCAGCTTCAGCCTTTTGCAACAACCTCACTGGGAGACTGACTACTCTGCCTTTGTCTTAGGAGTGAGGCTGAGGGGGTGATTTAGGTTCTGTAGACTCTTTACTCTTTAGCAGCTCTCCTTTGAGATTGCAGGAATTTCTTTTCCTGAAGGATGAACTGCTTGAAATGCCCACACAATACTAGATGTCCTTAAGACAACTTTATTAAAAACAGAGAAATGGCTTCCTTAAATATACTTACATACCATAAGTTAAACTAGATAAGGCACTGGCTCAGTTACAGAAAAGTAACTAAAACCCTGTATATCCAAAGAGTAACCCTTGGCTCTGACCTATCTATCAGTTTCAGTTCCCTGCTGTATCCAGAAATCAAGAGAACCTCTTCCCACACCTAACCTGTTTTTTCAAATCTTGGATATTAGAGTTTTATTTCCGTATTAGGTTACCTGTCTTCCCAGTACCACTATTTTGCAAACTTTAAGCATAGTACTTCATATGTTGTTCTGGGAATATCTACTTGACTCCTCAAGCAGATTGGTTTCTGCTGGGCCATACCCATCGTTTTGGAAGAAACTAGTTTTGTCTGGCTGGCTGGAGTGTTTTTCTGATTCACCTCCTAATCTCTCTAGGTAGTTAAATATTAATTTAGTGACAGAGCATATTTAGTCTGTCACAGAATACCTGACATCTCCTGTGCCCAGAGAATCCAACATGGACTAAAGTCTATGAGCTATTGGTGTTGAGCCCTGCAGCAATGATTGGTTTTTATTTGTATTATATTTGTGTCTAGCCAGGTCATGGCACCATTGTACCAGCCCTTGAACAGATATCAGTGTCAATTTCATCCTTCACTAGGTTCTACAACAGAGTGACCCCAAACAAATTTGAGCAAGTCAGGATTTCTCGATATGAAAGATCATAAAAGGGGATAGATTTAAAAGGGGCCTGGAAGTGGAAGCACAATGGTGGTCAGGCTTATTCACCAGGAGTAAAAGAAAACAGAATTGTGGGCAGCATACAAAGAGATCAGAAGCTTTTCTAAAGGTTAGACAGGTTCTGTACTTTGAACACCATCCCTCATATTAAAAGTTCCACCCATTTCAAATGCTCACTTATCTCTTTTACAAGCTGTAAATATTTTAGTAGCTTTTGTCCTGTGAATTTGATTCACTTATTACAACAGTTTCCTCCACCAGTTCCATTAAAACTAGAACTAGTATGAAAAAAACAAAGAGCTTCCTTTCCAGGCAAGCATTTCTAAGCTTCCACAGACTCTTCCAACCTTATAAACTTAAAGATTAAATCTTTGGAGACAACTCCAAGAAAAATCAAGCCTTTCTTGAAGCCAATGGATCAATCGTGATTTTTTTTAACCTTTTTTAGTTTTAAAAGGTCTCTGTATACAAACAAAATTCCAATGTTCAATATGTGTTTGTATTATTTTGCATTCCAAGTGGATTGGGAAATACCACAGCCGTTTTATGCATGGATTGAAAGGTTGTTTATTTTCATTATAACTTTGAAAGTATCTCTGTACTTTGTTGAAACTACTTATAGCAATACTCTTCAGTGAATCATTGTGTCTTCCTCAGCTACAGAGGAACACTGTCACAGAGTGCTGACTTCTGAGTTCAACTACACAGGAGTGCTGTGGGGATTAATTAGTTAATTTCTGTACAATGCTTTGAACCTACTAGTGGAAGTACAGAGCTATTCTTCTGACCCACTCCAGCTACCCAGAACAGGTGGGTCTTATTAACTTTACTTTGTAGTTCCTTCAGCTATAGGTCAAGATAGAGTCTTGAGGCTCACGGCTTATTTTTAAAAGCACAGGCCTGATTTGAAATTCTGTTCCTTTATTCTTAAATAAAGTTGAGTCCCAAGAAGAGTTTAAAGACAATACTTTGTGTGCTATGCTAGGAGATAAGTGTCGACCTCTTGTAGTGTAGTTCACTGCACATAAAATGCAATCTTAAAAATTAGTAAAATAATCAGATATATTTTCTTCAATTTCCTAAGGCTTTTCATCCTCAGCTTACAGGAAGAAAACAGCATGAGAGGTGTATGCTTTCCCAAGAAAGTCTAGAGAAGCATATGCAAGGTCAAATCCCTAGTGAATATCTGTAGTTCTGTCTCTCAAAACTATTCTCACCTTTATTATTAAATTTGATAGACTATTAGTCTGTTACTGTAGCTGGGCGGAAGAATACTGCATATGAAACTAAAATTGAGATATGAAATGTATTCAACTATCAAATTTTTCAAAACTTTTGATGAAATAGTTTTTCATGTAAAATATGCTTATTAATCATAGGTTTACCGGTAAGAGCAGTTTTAGTGACTATCCCAAAACAGAACTGTTTTCCTCAGATAAACAGTTTCTGAATTGTTAATCACAAAACTGTGAATATTTTTAAACAGAAATGCATTACTGCTATTCTCACAAAGATCTGCAAATGCAAGATAGATTACAGGGCATAAAAGTCTTGCCACAATGGGATGAAGTTGATCTATATGCAGCCAACAGATTAAATGAACTACACTATCATTCTTATAAATTTTGAATCATAGTTATAAAGTACAAAATAAACAGAGCAATCCTTGTTCCTTTTTATATTTGTCTGATTTAGTTCCAAATTCTCCACGTGTCTGCTTGTTCCCCTCAGTATCATGAATCCTTTCAGGGTTATTTTTTTTAATGACAAATAAGAGCAAATGAACACATTTTTTACAAAATTAAATAAATAAATAGATTTTATTTAGTCTTTCACTGTTTTATAAACAATCTTGCTTGTTTTATTTAACTTCTGATCCTGAATTCACAATATAATTTATTATTCATGTGCATTTTAAGGACTAGCGCTCTTAACTGAAATCACGTGCTTAAAGAAAAGGTATGCTGAAAGAAAGATACCACAGCAGTAGATTTATATTCACCCAATTGCTTTTAAATAAACATTCATAAGACACTTCAATTATTTTGTTTCTCTTAATAGATCCAATCCAACTTCTACTGGGGGCACACCACACATTAGAATGCTGGGCAAGTTAGGAAAATTGGAAACCCACTGCTGCTTCCCACTCTACAGTTGGTGGGATGTGGAAGATTAAGGTAATGTCTTCTCTAGGTGGACATATCTTCACATGTGTTCTGGGGCCCAGATCCACAAAGGTACTTAGGAACCTAAGTACCAGTTTTAGCTTCACTGCAATGCACAAAACTCCTGCAGAACCCTGTAGGCACCTAAATTTCCTTGGCACCTATGTTTTCAGAATAAAAGTTCCCTAGGTGCCCATGATTCTGCCTATGAGCATGTGACTGCTGTCTCCCTCTCGGTGTCTGGATGCCTACGTCCCACCTAATCTCCAGACCAATTCACGGACCAAGGGTCAATGGGCATTCAGCCACAGGGCCTGACCTGGTAGGTGGCCTCTGACCACATCTCCCTGACAGATACCATTCAATATCGAGGAGGAGGAGGTGGTGTCACCCACGTCATAACTTTCAGTGCAGTGGTTAGAGCACTCGGCTGCGGTATGGGAAACCCAGGCTCAATTCCCCCCTCCCAGCCAGATGGGGAGAAAGGATTTGGACGGGGATCTTCCACCTCTCAGTTAAGTGCTCTAACCACTGAACTATGGGATATTCTGGGGGGGGAGGGTTTCTTCTCCTGTTGAAGTTGTTCTGCTGTATATAAATACTTAAAAAGTCATAGAGGCAGAGAGCGAGAGTGACTCTGTAGTCCAGCCACGAGGGCAGCCACCTGAGAGACCTCAGGTCCAAACCCCTGCTCCCATTGCTTTTTTGTTATTTATCCACAGTGGAACAGATTGAACAGGAGAGGCTGAGGCAACTCAGTGTCAGAATATCCCATAGCTCAGTGGTTAGAGCACTGCCCTGAGAGCTGGAAGACCCCCAGTTCAGAATTCTTTCACCCCCATCTGACAGAGAGGAGGGAATTGAAGCTGGGTCTTCCATATCACAGGGAAGTGCTCTGCTACCTGGCTAGCAGTTACAAGGTGGGCAGCTCCTCCTCCAGTTGTTTTGCATGGAGCGAGGCAGGCGCCCAACTCACTCCTGCAAGAAATGCCTTAGGTGCCTACATCATCTGCCTCCAGGCATCTGGTTCCCTTTCATGGATCACTAAGCAGAGATAGGCACCTCCCTGTAGCCTAGGCTTAGGCACCTATCTCTGAGAGAGGAGTGGGGCCTTGCACACACTTCTGTCATTGGCATCTCCCATTGGCTAGCATAGGCAGCTCCACACCTAGTGTGCTAGCTTTTGTGCACCGCATTCTTAGGCACTTATCTCTCTTCATCCATTGTACAGGGAACCTCAGTACCTAATTCAGCTTTGCCTAAGTCTCTTTATGGATCCCACCCTGGGAGGCTATGAAAAAAAACATGAAAATTGCCTGCTGGGGCCAAGCAATGTATAGTGGCTATTCATAAATGCTCCCTGCTACTCCAATTCCTTCCTCTGGTAAGCTGCTCCCATACTAAGTGGAGGTTACTGAGGGAGGGGGGGTCCTGCTGGGGCTACTAGTTTCCAGCCATAAACAGTGCCTGTTAAGCCTGCCCTTTCCTAGGGAGAGAAGGCTCACTGCTGAGGCTCTTGGTTCAAAGCTAGATACAGCATCTTTAAAAGAAAATCCCAGCTGTTCTGTCCCTAGACCAAATGGAGGAGACTTGCCAGGGCTACTGATTTCACTCTCCATGTTGATAGACGTCCTGGTGCCTGAGGGATAATATTTATAATCATAGTGAGGGATTATAGGACTGGTTGCTATCAAGAATCCCACACAGCATATAGAATAGATTTGGTGTTGGTTTCTGGGGGAGCTACTTATTCTGCTCTCTTGACAGGTTGCTATTGTTCAGAGAATGCAGCAGCTGCTCAGGCAAGAAGGTTGCAGGGAGAACCTCTAACAAAAGCACCATGAAAACCATTAGTCCAAAAATTGATTAACTGTAGATGTAAAGATATCTTAAGTATATTCCTCTGGCAAAGTTGCTAGAGGGAACACAGGAGAGGGCTGTAAGCAGTATACAAAAAGAACGGAAGAAAGGAAAGACAGATTCATTATTTTGTTCAGTTATGCCACATAAACATTTCTACTACTGATACTATATCTGTGAAGCCAAGTTAATAATCAAAAGATGGCAGTATAGTGGGTGCTCTCTAAAAGTCCATATAGACAAAAGTTAACACATGGAGTTATCTGAGAGAGCACGGTTATTTCCTATTATAAGTACAGAGAAATAACAAGTATTAGAGGGGTAGCCATGTTAGTCTGGATCTGTAAAAGCAGAAAAGAGTCCTGTGGCACCTTATAGACTAACAAACGTATAGGAGCATGAGCTTTCGTGGGTGAATACATCCGACAAAGTGGGTATTCACCCACGAAAGCTCATGCTCCTATACAGGGCCGGCTCCAGACCCCAGCGCACCAAGCGCGCGCTTGGGGCGGCATTTTGCCGGCAGGGCAGCAGGCGACTCCGGCGGACCTTCCGCAGTCATGCCTGCGGGAGGTCCACCGGAGCCGCCAGACCAGCGAACCTCCCGCAGGCACGTCTGCAGAGGGTTCGCTGGTCCTGCAGCTCGGGTGGACCTCCCACAGGCATGACTGCGGAAGGTCCGCCGGAGCCGCCTGCCGCCCTCCCAGCGCACCCTCAACAGGCGTGTCTGCAAGAGGTCCCCCACAGCCGCGGGACCGGCAGCGCGCCCCCTGCGGCATGCCGCCCTGCTTGGGGCGGCCAAATTCTTAGAGCCGCCCCTGCTTCTATACTTCTGTTAGTCTATAAGGTACCACAGGACTCTGCTGCTTTTAGAGAAATAACAGTGGTACCTGACGTACTGCTGTCTGGTAACTGTTGTCAAGTACTGGATGGGTTTGTTTTAAGTAATTCAGTTTTTTGTACATGAATTAATATATTTATGGTTTGCCTACCAAAATGATAACACAACCATTGTGTAGTAAAAATGTAGAAAGAATCCTATCAAAACTCATAGCATAGGAACATTTTGTCAAATTTGTATTTTTCCAATCAACCAGTTCAACTCCAAATTCACTGTGTGTAATTTTATCCAGTTCTAATGAGACTGATGCATACCCTAGCCAATTCTGTTGCAAGCTGAACATGAGTAGTTTGTTTTTGTTTTTGTTTTTAATCTGCAGTGTTTCTAGCTGGTAAAAGTCAACCATACATATTCATAGAGAAAACAGAGAATCATTTGCAAAATTGCAGTTGGTAAACACAAACTGAACCACTAAGGGAAGTGTACTATTTGCATTTTCACGTCTAAAGCTTTTGATTTTACTACAATTAATTTGTCAACCAATAGGAAAGAGACTTATCATGGGAGAGAAAATCTGGGCACACAGCAGGTTAGGTTCATATCCTTAGCAGGTATTAATTAGCTCATATACACCAGCTGAGGATCTGACCCATAACCTCGCAATATAGTCAAGTTAATATATTACGGTTTTTAATTAGAATCACAGGGAGAGATTGTCCTAAGCTATTTAGAACCACAAATCGTATTTAAAGTCAGTGGAATGTTTGCTCCTAAATTCTTGAAAACGTTTTCATCATCTCTCCCACAGAAATGAGAGGCTGAAGCAACCAGTAACGGCATCAGATCAATTAATGATTGTTCCATCTGCTATATTTCTAATGTTTGGTCTAGCACTTTGAGATTACACCAATGATGTAGTTTCCATCACTTTTCTTGGGAGGCTTTTCTATAGTCAAACAGATATGGCAATTATGAGATTTTTTCCTATTACAGTCAATGTAATTAAAATGTAAATAAGTACCACGACTAGGTTTATAATAAATGATACATAATGGTATTTGTATGGTACTGAAGTAAGTGTTCAGTACTTAATGGTGCTTGCTGCAGCTGTATTCCAGAAATTAAAATTAAAATTGACAAGCAACATAATACTAATTAACTAACAAAACTTCATTATCTTTAAGTTAAGGCTGATAGTTAACATTGAAATTGAAACATGTGGATGCCAAAGAATGTTCCTGTTTAAAAAAAAAACTAAGCTTTTAAATTCATAGAAATGCATAGTTGAAGAAAGCTAGATTCAGAAACAAATATTCTCCTGGTTTATACAAACTCTTAAATAAGTATAGTATTTATCTAATTTCCTTTGATTCCATTTCCATACTTTTGAAAGCTTACGGGATTTTTTAATTCCAGTGTTCCTTTCCATATAGATATGGTTCAACTTTAATACTAAGGAACAACCTAAACTTAATGGTAACAGTGTTGTTTAATTTCCTAGTTCTTTTAAAAATGAGTCAAAGCAGATTCCTTGTAACTCCCGCCCATTGATTCCTCCTGCCCTTTGGAGTTTAGATAAGCCCAGGAGCCCTGCAGAGTCCCCAGATCTCTCACCCACCTCTCCCTGCTGATGCAGAGCTCATGAGATATGCAGACTCATTGGCTACATTCTTCATACTGATGTGCACAGGTGCACAGTTCCACAAAGTAGCCAGCTTCCCATATCTCCATGACTTTATCTGTCCTATGGAATTTTTCAGCACCTCAAGTTTCCTGGGGTCTTGATTCACCCTTGCTTCAACTACCCTGGAGGTAACTGACTCACTGGATCAGCAAACTTTGCACTGCCTTTTGGAACCTAAAACTCCCACATGGTTTCAGTCTCTTCTCTTTGTCTGCTTGGCCTACATTCAATATATAGAGCATGCAGGGAGAAGCAGGTTTTTAAACACCATTCTCCATATTGTAAAGTCAAGAGTTTTTTTCTTTATTGTTAATAAGTCTTTTAATTTGCCTGTGCACTAGATTTTAATAGTTTGTAACTGTATGTAAAGTCTGACGTGTTACAATCCAATGAGTTTTGAGCTAGAGGGAACTCCAAGCTGATAGACATTGAGTAAAATTTTAGACATTTTGAAATTTTACTCACATCAATGGCCAATATTTTCAAAAGTGACCAGTGATTTTGGGTGCCTTAGTGTTTTGGGTGTTCAACATGAGATACCTGAAATGAATCTGAGTTTCAGAAAATACTGAGAAGTTCTGGTCCCTTTAAACTGTCTCAACTGTCTTCAAAATTGTTTGACTAATTGCCTTCAAACTTTCCAAAAAAACCTGAAAATATTAACAAACAACAAGTTTAAACTGAAATTACTTTCCTGTACCAATTTATATGAGGCATTAAAATAGGGCTTACAATGGCACTCTGGCTGCCATCCAAACCAGGGAGCCGTTACCCAGCTCTGCCATAATGTGGGTAATTTATAATGACCTGCAAGTCAAAATAGTTTGAGTATTTTTCATGTGGAAATGAGTTGGTGACATTCTATGGAAGAAGCTATGTTAAAAGAATATTAAAGTTGTAAAGTGAAGCACTCAAAAGTCACCATAAAACCTTTATGTTTAATCCTTTGCTCATACGTTTTACAAACCAATCTTTAATTGTATGATCCCATAGTAGGGAAGCAGGAAAGACTAGGACAGTGTTAAGATTTGCGATCCATATTAATATTCAGTCTCAGGGATAGTTTAGTGGCTGGTTAACAGTACTGTGTTCTGCAGAATAGGAAATCAGTGTAAAGAAACAAGTGTGCATCTTATGTTTCTCCTCTGTCTCTCTCCCTGCTTCTCACTTTCCATGTTTTCCCCTTTCTAGTTCTTCCTACTTCTCCCCACATCCTTTCCAACTCTTCTTCTGCTTCTGTCTCACCCTCCATTTATAAAATTTTAGAGCAAGACATATTTTGTCCATGTGTCTCAGGAAGCTACGCCTCCCACTCAGAGGTATTTCTCAAGATGCCTCTGAAGAAAGATGGCTTGTCACCCAGCCAAATAAACATCTGAAAAATGGGTTCAACTAAAACCATAAAATTTGCAAAGCAGCATGACAATTGTTGAATCTGCTGTCAATATTCTAGGGGCCCTTTTCATTACTGTTATTGTTTCAATTAAGATAGGTCTGCAGTATCAAGTTTTCTTTTCAGCAGGTACCATTTTAGTGACCAACTAAGCTATCTCATTAGAGTTATCATGACCTCATCCATCCATATTAAAACCATGACTGTTTCAAATGTAAGTTGAGTCCTTATAAACTTTTAGGGTTTTATACATTAATGCAGGACCAAGCTGCTAAATAGGAAAAAGATGAGATTTATATGACCTAACAGAGGAAGAAAAAGTTCACTCAGTCTTGCTCACAACCCTGAAAAAGAAATTCAGACTCCTTTACATTTTTTTTTAAAAAAAGCAAAAACACATTTGTAGGCAGTCTTCAATGTCATTTCTAGCTCATTCTATGCCCTGATCCTGCTTCCATTCAAAAATCCTATTGACTTCAGTGACAGAAAGAGTAGCCCGTATAAATCATACCATAACAGCTACCAGTGTGAGGGATATGACTGAGCACAAGAGCTCCATAAAACAGGAAAGAAGTCCTAGTTGTTATTGCTACTGTTCAAGTAGCTCTCATTTCATTTACATGACAACCACTACAGTATTCCTGTCACCTAAAAGTAACATCAGGTATGAGAGAGTGAAGGAACAGACTTTCAGGGGGGGTGTCCTGATGAGGGAGGGCAAAAGTGGGGAACATTTCTTTGAACAGTGTAATTCTCTGATGTTAGCTCAATAGTTCATATAATTAGAGAAGTAAACAACAGTAAACAACAGTAAAATATCTATAGATGCTAGAGTAACTGCACACCATGATTAACGGCTTGATTTTTGCACTGATTCCAGCATGCACGTGTACCCCTGTATGCCTGTTCCAAGTCTAGCCCTTTAAAGGAGTTGATCCCAAGTGAGGGTAATTAGAGTTGTAGGCATGGCAGTCAAGCAACCAGACACAGTATATAACGCTGGGTAGGATGAGAGATGCTGGGTAGGGTGCTTACTTGGGGAGCTGGAGGAAGAGCTTGGGGAAAGATTGAAGGACAAGGCTAGACTGGATGGCTAAGAGCACATCGTCTAATTATAGAGGCTTCCCAGGGCTGGAGATCCACAGTAGAGGGTGGCTGCAGATATCCCCCCCCCCACACACACACATCCATCCCCTTGTCCTGCTACCATCTTGGGAAGTGGGTTAGCCACCTTGTTGACAAGGGCGGCTCTATGTATTTTGCCGCCCCAAGCACGGCAGGCAGGCGGCTTTTGGCAGCATGCCTGCGGTAGGTCAGCTGGTAATGCGGATTCGGCGGCATGCCTGCGGGAGGTCCGCCAGTCCCACACCTTTGGCGTCCCCACCACCGAATTACCACCAAAACCGTGGGACCAGCAGACCTTCCGCAGGCACGCCGCCGAAGGCTGCTTGACTGCCGCCCTCACGGCAACCGTCAGGCCACCACCCCGCGGCTTGCCACTCCAGGCACGTGCTTGGAGCGCTGGTGCCTGGTGCCGCCCCTCCCTGTTGAGCAGAGGAAGAAGGGTTGTTTAGAAGCTGAAGTGGAAGGGCTGAAAAGAACAGACCTGCAGATAGGGTGACCAGACCTCCCGATTTTATCGGGACTGTCCCGATATTTACTTGTTCGTCCCGCGTCCCAAACAATGTTTGGTCAGGATGCGAATTGTCCCGATATTTTGCACTCCGGTGCACAGACGGAGGGGGCTCATTCCCCCAACTCAGCCCCAGTCCCGCCCCAGCTCCGCCCCCTCCCTGCCCCATTGGATCCCTCCCCAAATCCTTGCCCTGGCCCCTCCCGCCTCTCCTCCAAGCATTCCTCCTCCTCCTCCCTCCCTCCCAGGCTTGCGCAAATCAGCTGTATGGCGGCACAAGTGCTGGGAAGGAGTGGGGAGAAGCAGATGCAGCAGCCAGATCAGGGGAGGCGGAGGTGAGCTGGGGCGGGGCGGGGAGCTGCCAGTGGGCTGAAATTCTTTAATACCACAATGCACTGAAGACTTCTGAGTACAAGTACCATATAAGCTAATTGGCCTGGGACAGAGATGTGTGAGAGGAAACTAAGGCAGCAGCAGGGCTCGTGCTGGATTGAGTAAACCTGTGCTAGATGTACCTATTTAATTATTATCTCCCAAATTTCAGCTAATAAGTCCAGTATTAATGTTCAGCAGTCATGGGAGGAGAGAGAGAAAGTGGGATAAATGTAGTGGAGTACCTTCAGGATTTTTCTCAACTCTTTTTCAACAAGCAGCAGTGAAAAGTGGGGCTATGATATGACCACCTAGAACTCTCCGTTCAATCAGTGTGTAAAAATCTTCTCCTCTTCACCAAGTGAGGTTGTCAGAATGACTTGGGAAACATTATGGGTGTGACCTAGAGCTTTTTGAAGGTAATGGAAGTCTCTCCATAGATTTTTGATGGCCTTTGAATTAGGTCCCGTTACTTTCAACCTGCACAAACCGTATGTTACAGAGTTTCTGTATTAGAACTATGATTCTGCAGCCCTTTCCTATGAAATTTTATTGCTGCATGATATCACTGATGCCAAGAATTTGGGAGTAAAAACAGACTAAATATTTACATTTCTAGAAAACATTGATACTCACAGCAGTTAGATTTTTTTAAAATGTAAGTATTACAAATCGTCTTGCTAAAAGGCAACTCCTATCTAATAGAGATTTGAACAAAACTTCCCATATGAGCAATTTATTTTAAAATAGCCCAAGACCTGGTTACTTGCCACTTCTGCTGAAGTATCTGGTACTGGCTACCATCAAAGAGTTACTGAACAAGATGGAAAACAGGTCCACTCTGCTATGGCAATTTCTATGTTCCATGTCAATGGGACTACTGATGTGATTTAGTGCTGCAGGATCTGGTCCTATATCAGTCATCTTCTCTTATCATGAAATTTAGAATCTCTTTGGTACATGATGACAAAATGCAAAAGCCTGAATGCCTATATTTTAAAATTATGCTTTGATTAAATATTCTGAGAAATTTGAGATTATAAATCAATATATGACACTAATCTGACAGATTCTAAACAAGAGAAGATTTTGGATTTTTTTTTAGTGGAACTAGAAACCCTTCTGTAAAGTTAGACGTGAATCACAGCAAACATATTTACCTTGCTCCTGCTCCTGCCTCTATGGAAGTCAGTGCTAAAATTCCCTTTGATCTCAGTTGGTGCAGAACCAGGGCCAATGCATATGGCTTCTGATTTTCAGTTTCAACCAATAAACACTGATATAACACCTCTGACCAAGGGTGACGGTTGGGGGAAGGGGTGGGGTGCAGTGGAGCAGGGGCAGTAAGGGGTGGGGCATTAGAGGAAGGGAGTGGGTGGGGGTGGGGCAGAGCGGGGAGTTGAGCACCCCCGGGGCCCGGAGGAAGCTGGCGCTTGTGATCTGAGTAACTAGCTAAGTAATACTACTTTCAGGATTAGTGCTCCTAGGTTTATCCTGGGTGTGGGTTGACTTAACAAAGGGAAGGTGCCGCACCCCCAAGAAAAAAGCCAACAACAATAGAACTATATTAAAAGAAAAAAGCCATTTCCCCAAAACTCTACTGAAGCCAATGGAGCTATTCTAGTTCACACCAGTTGAAAATCTGGCTTTGTATTTTCCACTCCTCCACGGAACTAGTCCAGTAAATGAACTTATTTGTGTGTGTGTATAGATGTCAAAATCAAACATAAACAATTATGTTCTGCTACAGAAATTAAATGATAAAACTAATTTCAACCACCATTAAATGAATGTATTTCTTTAAATATATTATCCAAGTGCTAAGCCAGCCAGACATATTGTAGAACTTTAATCTAATACTTATTAAATAACAACTATCATAACAGTACTATAGTGTAGTTAACATTTTCTATTATTTAGTCCTGTTACCTTAACATAATAGCTGTTGTAAAATGTGCTAACGAACCCATGAGAGCTATAGGTAACTTGGTACCCTTGGCAAAACTATGGGCTAGATTCACAAGGGGGACTAACTATTAGGCCATGGGATTTCTGGGGTAGGTCTTTCTCAGTGTCTCCTGTTGACACTGTTTCCGTTTGTATAAATACTAAAATATTCATTGGAGCAGGGACTGGAACCTAGATCTCCGAACCCCTAAGCTATGAAGCCACTCTCATGTTCTCTCTCTGCCCCAATGAATATACAAGTATTTTATACAAAGTGGAACAGCTTCAACAGGCAAAACACACCCTGCTATAACTTATAGCCCAACAGGTAGGGCACTCATCTGGTGAGTGACCCAGCTTCAAGTTCCTGCTCCCCAACAGGGAGCGTAGGGATTTTGAACCCACGTTTCCTACATCCTGGGTAAATGCTCTAACCAGAGAGATATTTGGTATAGGAGAGCATGACTTCCTTCTCCTCTGTTTTGTGTGGGGCCTGATCTGGTACGTATTCTGGTAAGTAGCCTCTGAGCAAACCTATTTGATTAGGCCCTGCTGGCAAGGTAGCAGGGAATGCTTAGTTTGTAAAACCCACTGGGATTTAGGCATGAATTAGGCACTAAGCTAGCTGGGAATCTCAGGAGTTATGAGGCAGTGTTCTTGCCCAGCAACAGAAATTTAGGCATCTAAGGGATTTTACTGGTGGAAATGTGAGCACTGAGGGACTTAAGATACCGCCAGGATTATACAGCAGTCAAAGAGGGGTTTTGTGAATGCCAGCAATGCCTAAACATTGGATTTAGGTGCCTACGTCCTCCTTGTGAATCTACCTATACTATAGCTAATCTTCTTACCTCTCAGAATAATACATTTTTATGTACAATGTAAGTAAACTGTCATAAAAGGACCACATGTGGCATGCAAACACAGTGGGGTGACTACAGGCAATTATTCTGGTGATGCATCAAACCTGGAAAAAATCTTTAAAAAAAATCAGCAAAATCACTTTAATTTGGTGGCTGGTTATTTAAGCAAAGGGAATAAAGGACAGTAATTTCTCCTGAGTCACTTCACAGGAGAGTTTTCAGTACTCCTGACAAGCCAAAATAGGCACTGATAATCCTGGCAGCCTAACACTAATCTGCAGTTAATTTACACTGGGGGAAAAAAAGTTTAGAAAATGTTAGAACAAATAGTCTGGTGTTTTTAAACTTTCCTTTCTACCCAGAGGAAACAATGTAGCCTTCTTGTGGTGAATAAACATTGAATAGTTATTGAAAATATTTTTTTTAAGAATGTAAAACAAAATCCCTGCCAAATGAATTTCAAACATCTGGAGTCTGATGTATGCTTGAGCTCTCCTATACCAGGATAGGTGGAGGAGGGGCAGGGGTTCAAGTGTATTAAATAATTGAACGGATTGACGGACAACACAACAAAGTTGTGCAGTGCTGCTTCCATTTTAGTCAATGAGAGTTTTGCCACTGACTTTAATAGAAGTAGGATTGGGTCTAGAGATTGCGACCAGTTGGCAGATATAATTCAATGCTACCTGAAGTTGAACTGATTGAAAATACTACTTACCTTTAACCAAACCAAGGGATAGTATATCAAATTTGTGCTGTTGTTTTGAGCTAACTGAAACTGACCAGATGTGAGGTATATCAATCTAATTTACAGACCCAAATGTGTCTGCATAATCTCTTGTACATTCTGCACAATAATGCAAGTCAATTAGATTCCATAGGGTGGAAGTCAGAGAGGAAGTGATTTCCACAAGAGCAGCAGAGGGGAAAAGGAGCCCCCCAGGGGTCACTGAAGAAATGCCAAGACAGGCATTTCAGCAGACAGGCCAGAAATGAATGGACCGGGATACTGAACTACCTTCCCACGCAGAGATCAAGATTTAGGCACATTTACAGGGTACAGTGGAGAAGTTTGCACTGCTACATCTTATGTTGAGTCAGTCCCCTGGGCAAAAAAGGACATCTGCTTCCAGGGATATTAATCCAACTTCTTTCCCGGACAGTTACAATTAAACAGACAAGCATAAAAAGGTAACATTTTAGGAAATCAAGTTCTTCATCTTTCTCTTCAGTCTTATTCTATGCATACTATTCAGAGCAGCAGCATTTTTCCATGCCAGGCACTTATCTTAATTTGTTTATAAACAGAGTTAATACTTTACAAATTACTTTCTATATAATTCTTTGAAACAGTAAATAAAAAACAGCACTCACAATTATACATATTCATGCTATTCCTTCTCACTGCTTCTTTGTAGGGGGAAAAAGTTGTTTAAACTTCCACTTATCAAGATCATGTTTCCTTGAACTGCTAGGAGATCATAACTACCTAGAAGGCAGAAAACTTCCTGTTGAACAAGAAAGGTTAGATGAGGTTAAAAAAAATGCATTTAATGATGTTGGTCTTTTCTTGGTAACGGTTGCTATGTAAAGTAATCTGATTTGATGCCATCAATTATAATGAGTGAATATTTCAGGATTATTACACTATGTTAACAAAAGAATAATGCAGCAGCTCAGCAGTCAAACAAAAAGAGAGACAATGGAGAGCTAAAATTACAAGAAAAGCATATATATAAAGAATAGAACACACTTTGGGCTTTGTTTCAATATCTCTTATGGAGCAACCATTGCCAAATGATAAACAGAAGTATCAAGAAACAGAAACCATAAGGCTGGCTTCAAGAAGCTGATAAGATATGGACTGTATTATTTACATACAGATAGTCATACACCTCATAAAACCAAAAGCCTTTTCTTATGGAAAAGCCTCAATCCCCCCCGCACCTAATACTATAATGTCCATTGGCCTGTGGAAGTTAGTATTAAAAATCCTCTACATAAAAACATTTTTTGTTCTTCAGTAGCTGCGTGTGCATGTTCTGCTGATAGCAGCCATGACTTCCCCACACTTTCCCAGAATGCGCTTATAAAAATGCGTAGACAGTGTGGCAGACGTATACACAAATGAAATGTGGCTACATTTGATAGGGAGGTTACAATTCAAACCACCTTTGTTGTAACCAGGTCTGATGAGCGTGATGCAACCAATTAGAAAAACACGTGTGTATGTAATTTGAGCAGGAACTAAAAAAATCACAGGCTTGGTTTTTAATCTTATTTGAACTTCTTCAGTTCTAGCTGGACCAGAAATGCTGTAAAAATAAACCCACAGACTGTATTTTGGTTTTTCAGTTCCTGATCCATTCTAGAACCAAGGAAGTGAAGAGATGTTAAAATAAAATATTAACTAAGCTATTCTGAACCTAAGAGAAGATTCTATTTAGGTTTGGTTTTAAATGTTGGTGACAGTTCTGGCCAGTTTTCACTCTTATCCAAATCATTCACCCACCCATACTTTCATGTTAACATCTTTCAAATCGCCTTATGCTCTTTCTAATTCTACATTTCAGAAGTCTAATATTATTTAATCATCATGTTTGGGGAACATCTTACATCTTTTCATCATGACTGAATATTCACCAACTGCTGATTTATATTTTCTTCCTTGAAGAAAACAAATAAAATAGCCTTGGACCTCACTGGCTACTTGAGCTGGTTTAGTACATCTTGCAGTCTGAAATAGCCGGTCTTTCCTGACCACTTCATAGCACCGAGTTTCCAACATGTAAGGGTAACTGAGATCCTGTATTATCAGTATTGTACTGTTCATACTTTCTCCTTTAGCTCATCATTCAGACCTTGAAAGTCTCTGAAAGTTTTCTATAATTATTTTCTTGGCATTTTTATCTTTCACTTCAGTCCAAATGGTTTGTGTTGGCATCCAATTTGCAAATGTCATTTTTTCTTCTGATATATTCTTTATACATATTATAATGCATGCCCCAATCCTCTTGAATCAGTCCTTTCTATGGGCTTTATATTTTATATTCCAGGTCCTTCTCAGATTAAACTAAATGTCATTTCTATGAATCACATTACATATCACTTTTTAAAAATGTGCACTCAAGACTTGCAGTTGCACTTACGGTATTTCCATTATTGTTTTTTGTATTATCTGTAAAGAAACAACATTTCAAAATACTTTGGATCCCTTTTTATAAGAAACTGTCATGTTTTCCATTGTATTATTTGTTACTTTTCCCCTCATTAAACATCTCTGCTTTAACAACATTTACCCACCATCGATTTCCTTCTCTCTTCTTTTCCCGTTCAGATGCATCTCCTGTTCAATGGCTCTCAGCTTCCACCTATGACTGGCAGTGGCACCGAAGCTGAATGCACTACTTTGTATCTTCTTTCCCACAGTCTCCAGAGGAGATGTCTGAACCTCATGTCTAAAACCACAGATCTCCACTCTTTTGTCCTTTATACCCAGAGATACATTAACTGTATTCTCTTGCCATCTAAATTATCTTATCACTGAGCTGTCTAGGCCTCTCTTTAGTATAACGGTTTCATTTCACACCAAGTACTGCACTTTCCCTGTCAGTTCTTTAATTATGACATCAGTAAAGTTGTTAGAGGCCGGGAGGGGAGAAGAGAATGTGTTTTTCCTTTAGGCGAAGAAAAAAAAATCCTGCAAAATAAAAATGAAATAAACAAATCCATTTGTTAACAAGGCAATCTCAAAAAACCCATTTCTATTACTTGCTAGATTCTGAGAGTCAAAGGCTCAGGAAAGACGCAATATCTTCAACGGTGTCTTAGTACCACTAATTATCCTGGCTCTGTCTGCAATTCTCCTAGCACTTGTAATCGCTACATAGAAATAAGATGCACAGCCTCCTTTCAGGATACCCTTATATCTTAAACAAAAATGTCTCATTACTCATATAAGTATGCACCTTACAAATTCCATATTTCTTTTCTGAGAAGAGCATTACATTTAAAAACTGGTCCCCCTTGCCTGGTTCTCTGCTTATTTAAGTTCTCAACCTGAATCTCATTATGTACAGAAAGAGCTATTACCATGGGCCACATCCTCGGCTGGTTTAAATTGTTGTAGCTCCACGCTTCAGCATAATTGATGGAGCTATGCTGATCTATACCAGCTGAGGGCTGAGGCACCAGATTTCTAAATGTGCAGAGATTTGACACCCTAGTCCTCTGAGATACTGAGTTCATAAAGTAGGTTAATATGCAAATTTAATCACACTCTCTCTTGTGACTTCTCCTGATACTTTTCTAATAACAATTTCCAGATTCTGATGCAGTGCCGGATTCTAATCTTAGATGAATGGTGTGCTTTTCTGTTTATCTTTGAAAATCTGTACCTTTGCTTCCATGCGTAAGACCAGTAAAAGATGTTACTAGAGATGTTGTAACGCACACAAACATCTGAGCTTAGATTACATTAGGGTCCTTTTACTTTATTCAATCTACTGCAATAAACTATTTCTGAGACTTTCTGCACCTATATCAGAAATCCTCTTAATTTCCTGCCTTTTGGATAGTGTTGTATGCTGTTAAACAATTGCTTCATTTCAGTTGTTGAGTAAAATTCAGGCTCACTACAAAACTGTCTCAAGAATGAGGTGCATGTAAATATATCAAAATATGTGTTAACCTACACTTGTACGTATACATCAATGTATTCCAGCAATGTGCCCATATGTGTGAGAAAGAGACTATGCATAGCTACTACTGCTAGGTCAGAAGGTGTATATGCACTGATACTTAATTATGAACCCTACGTCCTACCCCAGAATGCCCATCTCTGCCTTCCATGGGTTGGATGATTATTATAACATGTTTTAAAATCATATTTCAACAGATTTTATTGAAGGAAAACTGACTTCAGTTATACAAAGACATACATAGATGTAGCTGGGATGGAGGAGGACTCATTATTTCAAGAGAAGCTGACATTCTATAGCTGTCCAGCTGAGCATTCACAGAATATAGCACGATGTACACTTCTTGAAAATTATAAGCCAAATCCTGAAGTGCTAACTGAGTCTTCAATGGGAGTTTAGACTCCAAACATCTGTTATAATAATTAAGCTAAAAAAGTGACTTTTTTCCTAACTACCTCTTCACGATTCTATGGTTTGGGTGGAGGCCATTCATAAAACAGAAATTCAAAAAGTCACTATCAGCCTAGCCTTTTATCAAATCCCTTACAAACCCTACAGCCACATGTGAGAAGTGAACTTCGAACATTTAATGAAGTGAAACAGTAGTACATTTTAGCATCTTCAAAGGCAGAGTGCAGGTTTTGAAAGCTAAGTTCTTTAACATCCTTTATTAATTATTTAAATTCTTCTTTTTTTTTTGAAATTACACTTCTGTAGGCTTTTGCCTGATTATGATTTTTACTGTTGGAGAATTTTACTATAGAACTATTTTCGGTTTTACTTTAATAAAATATTACTTTAAAATAAAGCCTAAAAAAAAAAGTGGACAATAGACAGGGATCTTTCAGGTCAAACACAGATGGCTTTATGATGGCAGTAATATAAAACTATACACACTTTTTAAAGAGAAACTAACCATACTAAGAAAATAAATGACTAAAATAAAAAATTCTAAACACAATGGTACTTTATGACCTATTTAACCCTAGAGATATTGAATCTCTGGTACACGTAGCTTGAAACACACAGGCTCAAATTCAGAACAGAATGGGTAAGGTGGTGTTGCCCCTTACAATAACATACCCTCTTAAACCTGGCACTGTCAGGATTTAGTTGATGTACGTGTGCCTACCTAAAGAAATGTAGGCACTTAGGGGATGTCACAGCTGGAAATGTAGGCGTCTAGGGACTTCAGGTGCCTATAAAGTTAGGCAGCAGCTGAGCGTGTACACCTCTCATGTGCAGACAAAAGCACTGTGTAAACAAACCCTCTTGAACTGTTAGTATGCATCAGCAGGGTCCACACGGACAGTTAGTATATGGCAGGCTTGTGCGGGATAGATTTATGCCCTAGCTTGCTGTGAACTAAATGTTAATGAAGACAAGTCCTATGTCCCCCTGGTGAATCCAGCCTTTAGTCTCTCTGTTCTTCTGTTCTCCATCTGTAACAATGGGGATGATAGTACTTCCCTACATCTATCAAAGGTTAGGAGGCCCTCTGATATGACAGTAATGGGGTCCACTTAAGTAAAAGCTGTCACAAATCATCCACCCTACTTTGCATGCTAGTTTTTCTATTTACTTAAGTTAAACCAACTTTGACTCCCTCACACAAGTAGGTTGTATAGGTAGGTATAAGGGACTCTGAGTTAAATTAATTTGCCGGGTCAAATTTATATCACTTTATATGTTACCTCTGAATTTGGCCCTGAATTTGACTATGTACTTTGGCTTCAAGCAGGTGTCATCTGAATTCTGGATGTATTTTTATCTGGCTTTAGCCCCCAAAAAACTCCAAAATGCCTATTCAAAACCAAATACTTAGAAGGATCCTTAACAATGGTATCTGTATCCTGATTTGTGTAGACAGTGGCCCAGCATGGCCGATGGGTGGAACAAAGAATATAAAAAGGTATCACTGTCTTCTGCATCCTTTCTGTGGTACTAGGGATAAGAAGGATTAAGAAGAACAACTTCGCATCAGAACCACTCAGTGCTCCTTCTCTCTCATGGCTTTAATCACTTCATGCCCGAAAGGGTCAGAGAGGAGAGTGGGCCATAATGCTGCACCAGACCATATAGTGGTCCTGCAGCATCAGAGACCAGGGGAGAAACAGACTGCACTATCTTGCAGTCTCCCTGTGTATTAGGCCACTCCCATACAATATCTCCCTGATCTCCCCATGGAACAAGGTGGCTTCATTATACCCACTACTTATCCACTGGCCATGTGCCACCATTTGACTCTTAGTTACATATTAAAGACTGAGTTGTCTACTCCTGATCCCATTGAAATGAATGGCAAACTACTTACTCTGATGGCAGGAAGATCAGGCCCTTAATCTTGTGGGGCCCTGTGCTTTGCTGGTCTACAAGATGCTGGAAGAACACTTGGAAAGTCTCCACCTCAGTGAAGCAGCAGGACAGGATCTATCCAAAGTTCTCAACATTTCCAGACTACTGTGTCCCTTTCAGGAGTCTGATTTGTCTTGTGCACCCCTCAAGTTACACCACACTTAAACTATTTGCTTACAAAATCAGACATAAAAATACAAAAATGGCACACCACATTATTACTGAAAAATTGCTTACGGTCTCATTTTGCTTCCTCTCATTTTGCTTACTTTCTCATTTTTAGCAAATAATTATAAAATCATTGGAATATAAATATTGTACTTAGATTGCAGTGTATAGTATATGGAGTAGAATAAAGAAGTTGTCTCTATGAAATTTTAGTTTGTACTGACTTCGCTAGTACCTTTTATGTAGTCTGTTGTAAAACTAAGCATATATCTAGATGAGTTGATGTACCCCCTGGAAGACCGCTGCATACCTCTGGTTGAGAACCACTGCCCTAGCCCATGTATCTCATCCCAAAAGGGAATGGTCTTTGGGCCAGGAGAAATGTTGCCCTGCTTAACTAGTATCACTAATGCTTTGCTCACAATTTATATTGAGGTTCCATTTGTAAAATGTTTGTAAATGATTACTAGATGTTATAAGCATAGTAGACATGTATTATAGATAGTTATAAGCACATCATTAGAAGGTGGTATAGAAGATTATAATAAACCTGTTGGACTCTACAGCAACTGATAATAGTTGATTAGCCTCTGACTGCCAGAAGCTGGGAGTGGATGACAGATGGATCACTCGATAATTGCCCTGTTCTGTTCATTCCCTTTAACACACTTTGCATTGGCCACTGTCAGAAGACAGGATACTGGTCTAGATGAACCATTGGTCTGATCCAGTATGGCTATTTTTATATTCTTATGATTAAAAGTGTATTTAACCCTTTTTATACTACATTACAGTTCCATTTATGCTGTGACCAATGCATCAGTCCATAACAAGCAGTAACTATGTATGCACTTTGCTCCTCGATAGGGCAGCAAACCTGCTCCACAACACATCCTCTGGGTCTCCATGTAGAATTCTGTCCTAGATACAGAGAATGTGCTGAGCAGCATTTCTTATCTCCTTCTCCTCTGTGACCTACTATAGTTTTTCTAGATATTCAAATGTCATGATTTGAAAGTCTGATACCTCAGGATCTTCCAGCATTAGCAGCAAATGTATCATTTGGGAAAGCTGGAAATTTTTCCCTTTCTAATAGGACAGAGCTCTCATTTCTAGCCCTGCAGGGATTTAGATATTGGACAAATATTACTGGTTCAGGATTAAATATTGACCATTCTGCGCTTCAGACCAGTGTAATTTTTTTCAGATTTAGGGAATATAAGGAAACTGTTTTGCATGTTCATTTTACAAAGAAAAACAACAAACATAATGGTTGTCTGGAATGCTGGAATGCAGTATTGTTGTAGCCATATTGGTCCCGGGATATTAGTGAGACAAGGTGAGTGAGGTAATATTTTTTATTGGACCAGCTTCTGCTTGTGAGAGAGACAAGCTTTCGAGCTTACACGGAGCTCTTCTTCATGTCTGGGAAACTAAGGCTATGTCTACACTACCACTTATGTCGGTATAACTTATGTCACTCAGGGATGTGAATAAACCACCCCACTGAACCACATAAGTTACATCGACATAAGCGCTGGTGTGACAGCAGTATATTGGCAGGAGAGCTTCCGCCACTCATTGGGGTGGATTAATTAAGTCAATGGGAGAGCTCTCCCCTGTCAGCTTAGGGCAGCTACACTAGCACCAATGATTCAAGCACAGCTGCACCGGTGCAAGTTTTCTAGTGCAGACATTGCCTAACTTAGGGTATGGCTACACTTGAGAGTTGCAGCGCTGGGAATTACAGCGCTGGTCGTACAGCTGTGTAGGGAAAGCGCTGGTGTGTGGCCACACTCACAGCTATGAGCGCTGCAGTGTGGCCACATTTGCAGCATTTGCAGCGCTGCTGGGAGTGATGCATTATGGGCAGCTATCCCAGCGTTCAAGTGGCAGCAACGTGCTTTTCAAAAGAGGGGGGTGGGGTGCAGTGTGACAGGGACCAGGGGAGAGAGAGAGAGTGGATTTTTGGAGCCGACACTGTGTATCAGCTCCCTGCCTTGCAAAATCAGAAAATTTTCCCGACCCCTTACTCTTAATTGCAAACAGCCTGCAGACCAGATAAGCAGCTGCTCCAACGGACTCCCTTTCTCTCCCTCCCCCCGCTGTTTCTCTCATCAAGCAAACACTCTTCCCCATGCCTGCCTCATTCACAGCAAGGTAGTGGGTTTATCTCATTTGATTGTTCAGTCAGTTACAGATTGATCACGGCAAACAGGAGCTGTGTTTGTTTTTTAGATAAGCAGCTCCTGGAGCCCCGAGTTCACAACAAAACAAAGAGAGGCAGCATAACAAAACAAAGGGAGTAATTTAGTTAAAAGCATTCTGGGATATATCCTTATACCCTGGAGGCCAATAACAGTGCTGGTGTGTGGCCACACTTTACGACCAGCGCTGCAGCACCAGCGCTGCAATGCTTATACCCCAGGTGTACGGCCAGCGCTGCAGCCAGGGAGTTGCAGCACTGGATGTGCCCTGCAGGTGTGGACAGTTACTAATTGCAGCACTGGAAAGCCTCCACCAGCGCTGCAAATCTCAAGTGTAGCCATACCCTCTGAGTGTCACTGCTAAATACAAGATAGAACAGATCGTTCAGAATAAGTAGTTAACACATAGTTCAAGGAACCATTCAAGGTGAAGTGGCCTATTAACACCTCTCCAGTCACAGAGAGGAAAGGAAGGAGGGGGAGTAGCTGGGTGGGAGAGGATTGTTGTAATAAGCCATAAATCCAATGTCTCTAGTCAGTCCATGATTTTTAGTGTCTAGCAGAGTTATGAATTTAAGCTTCCAGGCTTGTCTTTTGAAAGTGTTGTGCAGGTTTCCTTTGAGGATGAAAACTGAGAGGTCAGATATACAGTGGTTGCTTTGTGAAAAGTGTTCACCCCAGGTGATGTGGTGTTTTGGTCTTTTATCATGTTCCTGTCTGAGTTCATTTGAGTGTGTAGTGGTTTCAACCCACATAGTTGCTACTGGGGCATGTAGTGCCCTGGTTGAGGTACACCACATGTTGTGATTGGCATGGATCTTGAAAGGTGTGTTGTGCGGGGTGTTTATTATTGTAGCAATGGAGGTGTGTCTGCAGGTTTTGCATCCATTGTTCTGGCAGAGTCTGGTGCCACTCTGAGTTGGTGTGTTCTGGTCTGTGGGGAGCTTACTTCCAATCATGAGCTTGGAGAGGTTTGGAGGTTGTTTGAAGGCCAGAAGAGGGGATTGTAGTTGTTGTAGTTGTTTGATGATACCCCGTATGGATTCCAGTGTGGGTTGGTAAGTCACAACTAGGGGTGTGCGGTCAGAGGGGAGTTTACTCCTGTATTGAAGCAGGTTCTCTCAGGGTATTCGGGTGGCCCATTTCATTATGAGATCCACTTTGATGCAGTGTCCTTGTTTGGTGAAGGTGGTTTTAAGTGGGTGAAGGACAGTGAAAATGTATCAAACCAGTGAACTAACAGTACAGGTCTGTCGCATCTTATCCGCATTTAACATGCGCGATTTCAGCTTTACGCGGTTGGCAAAAACAAAAACAAAAAAAAGAAAGAGAGAAATAACAATTTTAATATTGTACCTGTAGTGTGGGCGATTCCGCTCGCCGTTGAACTCAATGTAATTTTGACTGTAAGCGGTTTTCGCTTTACACGCTAACCGCGGAATGGAACCCCCACGTAAGATGAGACAGACCTGTATTTCTCCCTGGTTGCATTAAATGAAACAGATATCATAAGGCTGCAGGTGGTAGAAATGAGAGTTCTTCAAAAGACGGTAGGTGTAAAGTGGAATGATTTTAAGACAAATGAAGAAGTTAGAAGGAGAGAAGGTTGTGATATCAGGGTACAGGACTGGATACAATCAAAAAGATTCTGATGATGGGGACACTGCAGAAGAAAAAAAGATGATAGGATGCTAAAAAAATAATGAAAGTGCAACCAAGATCATTCCAATTTAGAGGCCCACCGTGGACTAGAGGCAGGATATCATACACAGAGATTTGACCAGGCTGGGCTTAATGGAGGAATAAGTCATGGACAGGAATAAATGGCAATGCTGTACTGCTCTATCTGGAAAGATGCTCTGGGATGAAACAGAAATCCCTAGTGGGCTCAATGAGGTCTGTCTTTTATGAGTTATAGAAAGCTGCCCTTGGAGTAGGGCTTTTATTGGTAGGGGGCTGATAATGGGGGGGTTGATTTTCTGAACATCCTGATAAATTTAAATATACAAGACTAATAATCAGAGGGGTAGCCGTGTTAGTCTGTATCTACAAAAACAACAAGGAGTCCGGTGGCACCTTAAAGACTAACAGATTTATTTGGGCATAAGTTTTCATGGGTAAAAAATACCACTTCTTCAGATGCATGGAGTGAAAATTCCAGATGCAGGCATAAAGTTACCTTCTCTTCATGTGTCAGTATATTTATGCCTGCATCTGTAATTTTCACTCCATGCAATTTTACCCACGAAAGCTTATGCCCAAATAAATCTGTTAGTCTTTAAGGTGCCACGAGACTAATAATATAACATTGCATACTGTGCGTGTGTGTGTGTGTGTGAGAGAGAGAGAGAGAAAGAGAGAGAGAGAAAGAGAGGGAGAGATACATGATGGAGGTGGAATGGGTGCACCAGTGTGGGAACCATGAATGAGCTATGCCAGTAAACCCAAACCAATGTCAATAAGAATGTTACTCCAAAATATCCCATCATTTATTGTGTATAAACTATGTATGTTACAGAGAGATGAGGATATTCAAAGAATGTTTTATAGGGTTTTGAAAAATCAAATAGCCCTATCTTTCATACCTCCACCTGTAATACTTAGTTCCCATGAGTCCAACTGTACAAGGCTCTGAGGGCATATAAAACTTCTTAAAATGACTTTTTCTACGCTTAAAAATGTCACCACTTTAAAATCTGATTTCTAGTCCTTCCCAGATTAGAAAGCAAGTGCTGGGTCTCTTTAAGAAAGTGGGAATCTCCCCTTCTGTGTAGTAAAAAGTTTCTCTTTCAAGCTCTACCGGGCCACTTGATATGAGACTTTAAAACATTGCAACCATAATATCTAGGTAGGAAAAGTGTCACTGACCTGAGACAATGCCTATCAGGGCAGATTTGATTTCTAGGGAGGGATGAGGGGATTCGACATTCTCTGTAGCAAATTGACATTTTTAAAAGGCAGCTGTTTGAAGCATCTTATGGATTTGGAAAGTTAGAATGAGAGTTTCTGGAAGATAAATTGGGGGTAGAGAGAGCAGGTGAGGCAGAGAAAGGTACATAGTAGTTAACCTGCAGTGGTGTCTGATAAATTGAATCACCTGGATCTCACCTCCACCTATGTGTCCTGTGGGGGTATTTTTTATTTTTATAGATGTATGTGACATTTATCAATATAAACAGTATGGATAACCACATACTGATTAGAACCAAGATGCCAAAAATCATGGTCAAATGTGTATAATTAAAATACTCCTTCCCTTATTGCAGTAAAGAATATTGTTTGCTTTGGCCCTTTCCTCAGTGAAGTTGGCTGTTGTGGACATTTATGGGACGTAGAATCATAGAAGCATAGGACTGGGGGAGACCTTGAGAGGCACTCAGAGGCAGGACTACATAGTAACTAGACCATTCCTGACAGGTGTTTGTCTAACTCGTTCTTAAAAACCTCCAATGTCAAAGATTCCACAGCCTCCTTAGGTTATTTGTTCTAGTGCTTAACCACTCTGACAGTTAGGAAGTTTTTCCTAATGTCCAACCTAAACCACCCTTGCTGCAATTTAAGCCCATTGCTTCTTGTTCTATCCTCAGAGGTTAACGAGAACAATTTTCCTCCCTTCTTCTTGTAAAAACCTTTAATGTATTTGAAAATTGTTATCATGCCGTCCCTCAGTCATCTCTTCTCCAGACTAAACAAGCCCAATTTTTTCAATTTCCCTCATAGGTTACGTTTTCTAGACATTTAATCATTTTTGTTGCCCTTCTCTGGACTTTCTCCAATTTGTCCACAGCTATCCCGGAATGTGGAGCCCAGAACTGAACACAATACTCCAATTGAGGTCTTATCAATGCAGAGTAGAGCAGAAGAATTACTTATTGTGTCTTGCTTACAACACTCCTGGTAATATATCCCAAAATAATGTTTGCTTCCCCCCACAATAGTTTTACACTGTTGACTCATATTTAGCTTGTGATCCATTATGACCTCCAGATCCCTTTCCGCAGTACTGCTTCCTAGGCAGTCATTTCCCATTTGTATGTGTGCAACCGATTGTTCCTTCCTAAGTGGAATACTTTGCATTTGTCCTTACTGAATTTCATTCTATTTTCTTCAGACCATTTCTGCAGTTTTTCCAGATCATTTTGAATTTTAATCCTAGCCTCCAAAGCTCTTGCATCCCCTCCAAGCTTGGTGTCATCCACAAACTTTATGTGTGTGCTCTCTCTGCCATTATCTAAATAATTGATGAAGATATTGAACAGAACTGGATCCAGGACCAATCCCTGTGGGACTCAACTAGAGATGTCCTTCCAGCTTCACCCATAATTATTCTCTGGGAACAGTTTTCCAACCAGTTATTCACCCACCTTATAGCAGTTCCATCTAGATTGTATTTCTGTAGTTTGCTTATGAGAAGGTCATGCGAGACAGTAGCAAACACCTTACTAAAGTCAAAATAGACCACATCTACCACTTCCCCCTATCCAAAAGACTTGTTACACTGTCAAAGAAAGCTATTAGGTTGGTTTGATACAATTTGTGCTTGACAAATCCATGCTGACTGTTACTTATCACCCTATTATCTTCTAGGTGTTTGCAAACTGATTGTTTGATTATTCACTCCATTACCTTTCTGGGTACTGAAGTTAAGCTGTTATTCCCCGGGTTGTCCTTATTCCCCTTTTTATAGATTGGCGCTATATTTGCCCTCTTCCAGTCTTCTGGAATCTCTTCCATCTTCCAGACTTTTTGAAGATAATCGCTAATGGTTCAGACATCTACTCAGTCAGCTCCTTGAGCATTCTAGGATGTATTTCATCAGCCCCTGACAACCTGAAGACATCTAATTTGTCTAAGTAATTTTTAACTTGTTCTTTCCCTAATTTAGTCTCTGATCCTACCTCATATTCACTGGCATTCACTATGTTAGACATCCAATCAATACTAACCTTTCTGGTGAAAACTGAAAAAAAAAAAGTCAGTCAGCATTTCTGCCATTTCCACATTTCTGTTATTGTCTTCCCCGCTCATTAAGTAATAAACCTACCTTGTCCTTGGTATTCCTCCCACTTGCTTGGCAGCTGCAAGATGCCTCCCTTTGGAATCTATTTTTCAGCATGATACTACTATCGTATGTATGCGTGTGGTTTCTTTCTTTGTGGCCTCTTGCTGACATCATTGCTTATTTAGTTCTTGTATCATGCTAATAACCATGGCATGTGAGCACCTGTCAGTGGTGCATTAAGCAACATGACTTGCATCTGTCACATAAGGACCTTTCTTCCTCTTACCTCTTTATTTCACCAGGAATAAAATTGTATGTGGATTTTTATTATTAATAATTTTATGCTGTACTCTGCCTTGCACTTAGAGTGGAAAGTGATGAAGCTTGTATTGATTCTTAGATCTTGCAGGAGTTCTTTGCATAGTTTTGAACTAGCCCTTGAAAGATTCAGTCTCCTGAACAAATAAGTTTTACCTATGTGGTGGACAACTCCGTTGGTCCAGGGGAATAGAGCTGTTGATGGCAGTACCCTTCTCCCAACCTCTCCCCAGTACCTTTGAGGTTATTTCTTGGTATCCTGGGATTAGACCATTCAGCAATTTGAAGATAAAGCTCAAGATTATGAACTTGATTTGGTACTACATATGGAATCAGTGTAGCAAACAGAGAACGGGTTCGATGTGTTTATGGCAGCCAATGTTACTGAGAACTGCAATATTCTAAATTGGCTATCATTTGCTCAGGGCTGACCATTTCATGCCCAACTAGACTGTGTGTCACTGAGGCCAGGTTACCATCTGCCAGGATGGAATGCAGTCTACCATCCAGCAGTTTGGGTGATCAAACCAAGAACTGTAAAGCTCAGTTGCTTTAACCTTCTGTTGTTTATTTCCCTGTATCACTGTAGATAGGCTACTAACTAAATTTTGGTGAAATCTGCAATTTCCCTTGATTTCCATGAAACCTTATATTTTTCATAGTCAATTTCAAACTGACTACAACACTAATAAACTAAGCAAATATGCAAAACTTTTTATAGAGTTTTAAGGCCAGAAGGGTCCATTGTGATCATCTGGTCTGATCTGCATAGCACAAGCCATAGAACTTCACCCAGTAATTTCTCTATCAAGTCATAACTTCTGTTTGAGCTATAGCATATCTTTTAGAATGCCATTCTGTCTTGATTTGAAGACTTCTAGTGATGGGGAATCTACCACATTCGTAGGTAACTTGTTCCAATGGCTAATTAAACTCTCTGTTGGAAAAAAGTGCACCTTATTTGTAGTCTGAATTCACCTAGCTTCAGCTTCCTGGCGTTGGATCTTGTTATGCCTTTTTCAGATAGATAGGAGCCACCACTATCAAATGTTTTCCCCATGTAGGTTCTTGTAGACTGTAGTCAAGTCACCTCTTACTATGTATTTTAGGTAAATATTGAACAAATGAGTATTTCTTGAGATGTTCTAAATTACTCTGGGGCCAAATCAGTCCTCATCTGGTCAAGAATCAGAAAAGTAATGTGGCTTACACCCAACTTTCTACCATCCTCCCCTTGATTCTGCACCAAACACAAATCAGTGCAACCATAAGGATCAGGCCCCTACAGTAACAAATTCAAAATTCCATTTCCAGTTGCAAAGTTCCTCCACATTCTCCTTCAGGTTTTGCTACACTTTCATAGGGTAGTATAAGAAATCTGAGTAGTACTGTTGGTTTTTAGTGGACCTGCTTAAAGTAACTTAATATTCAGTGTGAGTCAGTTTAGCAGAGTGGAGCCCTGATGTACTCACCAGTACTATCAACACAGAAACTCTTGCTCCATACTTATGTGGGTTTTCTTTGCTTAGTGCAGAATCATCTTTGTCTCTAGTGGACTGAAATGTGAAGATGGCAAGACATGCTTCTCTGGCATATGCACACATCACTAAACTTCCTGAAAACACCTGCCTGTGCGTGCGTCCGTGTGTGTGTGTGTGTGCGCATGCGTGTGTGTGTGTGTGTGTGTGTGTGCAAGGTAGATAGTTCTCAAAATGCCTATGCATGTTTTATAGCTCCACTATACAAATAGATTGACTTTATATTTTCTCTTTTCAGACCTTCTATATTAGTAAGGTATTTTTCCCATTGTGACAAAGCCAAACTAACAAGATTAATAATAATAGGATTTATTAGCCTGACAATTGATCTCCGCTAGATAATCTTCATACTCTAACAAACTGATCATATTTGAGAGAAACAAGATTTCCTAACATATCAGTAATGTTTTACTTGTGACACTGGACTTCAGCAAACTCTGAGGACAATTTTAAAAGGAAAAACAACTCCATGTACCACTGCATTTATAAATGCCCCAACTGTAAACCTGGCTAAAAGGGGCAGTCAAAAATGCTTTTCATTCTTCCTGGAAATGAGTCTGTTAGAATGGTGTAGTATGAGAGTACTATCCGGGTAATTCTTGAAGGCAGCATAAAGATATATATTTCTATTTTGTTAGTCCCAAATGTTATGAGCCAGACCTCAAAAAGTTAGGAGAGTTGGCCCCAAAATCATATTTTTAACTTCAAATTATTGAATCATGCTTTGTGCTTCCTAACTCCTTCTGTGCACACCCTATTGCAGGTTTTCTCATCCCGTGGGTCAGGACCCAAAACTGGGTTGCCAGAATGTTTCGAAAGTTGCATTGCCGTTCCCATGGCTCCTGTCCCACAGGCCTGGCTGGGCTCGCCTCCCTGCTCCAAGCACTGCAACCTCTGGGGCCCCAGCGCTACTCAGGTTTGGCCCAGCTGTCATGATGATGGGAATCCGGGTAGGCCAAATTTTAGTGAGTGGCACTGCAACTCCATGAGCCAGGTCACAACTCCACTCTCACAAATTTGGTCCGGGGGGTGGGGGGGCGTTGCAACACCTGGAGCAGAGAGCCAAGCCCCACAGCACAGGAGCTGCAGCTACAGGAGCCACCACTGTGGGGTGAGTGCCGGGCAGGACCTAACCGCGCCGCCCAGAGGCAGGATCCCATTGAAGACACCTGAGGGCAGCGCTGTAACCAGAGCAAGTGGGGCAGCCCCAAAGGGTGCAAAGCCATGGGGGCGGCTCAGGTCGGCAACACCAGGCAGCTCTGGTCAGCCTCGCATGGCGGGGCTCGGGGAAGGAGCGCACCTCCACCTCCTGACTTACCTCAGTGGCCTATAGGGTTGCCAACAGTCCCTTATTATAATGGATGTCCCTTATTATTTCATCTATGTACAACTAGATCAGAGTTGCTGAGTGCTGCAAAAAAGCAGCAAGAAATACCCCAGCAAATATAGGTGAGTACTGATGATTATTACTATTATTAATTAAGCTGATGATAATATCAGGAGGATGTGTTGGGCAGGGTGCTAAGAGAATAGTCTCTTATTTTTTAAATATAATGATGGCAACCCAGCTTGTCTGGCTTGGGGGGGCTGCAACCAAAAAATCTAGGGGGGCACATGACCCCATGTGACCCCCCCACCACCAAACGTCATCTCTGGAAGGGGCACAAATATGCTTGCTTGCCCAGGGCACTAAAATGCCTAGTTACAGCTCTGTTCCAGGACCTCTACCCCCAGACTATTTAACATAAGAACATAAGAACGGCCGTACCGGGTCAGACCAAAGGTCCATCTAGCCCAGTATCCTGTCTACCGACAGTGGCCAATGCCAGGTTCACCAGAGGGAGTGGACCTAACAGGAAACGATCAAGTGCCATCCATCTCCATCCTCTGACAACCAGAGGCTAGGGACCATCCTGGCTAATAGCCATTAATGGACTTAAGCACTTAAAAGAGCATAAAAAAGCATTTAAAAGAGAACTGGATTAAGAGAATTTATCCAGTTCTCTTTTAAATGCTGTTATAGTCAACTATAATTTACTGGGTCACCACAGGCCATAAACTTTTACTAATGGGTCCTGAGCCCCAAAAGGTTGAGAACCACTTCTCTATTGTGCCTCATATCCATTAATAATGCTAGTGCTTACATATTTATAGTGAGCAATGAGATTTTGCTCCCTAGAAAATCCAACCAAGATGAGGGCCCCCATGTACTCACCATTTCACAAACCTGATAAGAGACAGTCCCTGCCCCAAAGTGCATAGTGTCTAGTGAGTTTCTGATGTGGCAGCTGGAACTGGGACTCACCAAACTCCTTTTGTTAGTGCTACTGTACATCCATTAGATTAAAACAACTCTTAATTGGGGACCATAGTGCAAAGGTCTATAGCATGTTAGCAGGCTCCGAGGCATTCTGTCACCTTCAAGAATTAGGTTTGCTCTCTGGAAATATGATACACTTATTAAATCAAGTTCTGCCTCTTTTTTAAGCTTCCACTCAGTAGGATCTTCTAGTTTGTGGATACAGGCAAAATCTGTCACGTTTTCTCAAACACCTTTTAAATTGCCACATCGTATTCTTAAAGGGACAGTTCTCATTAACCAACTGTTACTAATAAAAATACAACAGTAAAACAAATATTAGCACACCATCCAAATTCTCTTCTAAACAAGTTTTTCAATATAAAATCACTCCAACAACTACTGCTGTATCCTTACCTTTACTTTTATATGCATAAAAAGTAGGTGTCACTTCCACAAGGGTCATAAGCAGACTTTAAACCCATAACCTACAGATCCACAGCACAGACCTTGTATACTTCCAGTGGGAAGAGACACACCCTCACACTGGTGGAGAAAAGACTAACGAGCTCTTCTGGGCCTGTTCACCACTAACAAGGTGCAGCTGCAAGGCTTGTTCTGATGAGGTGTGGGAGGGCTTAAAAGGGAAAACCTGCCACAGGAAGGGATGGTGAATAGGAAGAAGGCTGCCCTGCCTCAGACAGCTGAGACAGACCCAGTGAGAGGGAAACAGTGGAAGCCCTCCCCACTCCCAAAGCTGCATGACCCATCCTCAAAACAAGAGGAGGGGTGGAGGTAGACCCCATTCTAGACTAAGCCCAAAGGGCTGATCCAGAAAAGACTACCTCATATCCGAGTCACCCTTGCCACTCTTTGTTTTTCTGCAGACTCCCCTCTCTCATAAGGGAAGGAAGAGGGAAGAGGACTTTTCTTTTGTTTGCTTGAAGAAACCCCCCGCCCCCACACACACACACACAGTTGGAAGCCTACTCAGGGAGGGGAGAAGAAAGACATTATTAAAGGACCAGAAGTGGGGTCTGTTCCCCAGACCAGTACAGGAGCAAATAGTAGTGGGGAAAAGGTGCTGTTATTCTCTCTGTGGACCAATCCATACAGAGTAACACAATACACACTGCCGGTGGGTTACACAAATATTTGTGAGATACCACTGGGCACCAGGATTCTTAGTTTCTGATTATAGGGAATGAACTCGGGACCTCTGGATGTGAAAGTATGGCCTGCTACCATCTGACCTAAAAAACCAGATCTCATAGCATGGAACTAGCATTGGAGTCATAAGCTAGTATATGTGGCCTAGTTTAGAGGCTGACACAGAACAGGTCACACAAGCACCTGAGATGTTCCCCCCTGAAACGTTGTGTGGCAGAATGGATGAGCTGGGTTTTATTCTCTGCTCTGCCTGAAGTGATGTCATCCAAGCTCTGAGTTATCTTATCTGTTAAATTGAATGATAGTTACCCCCACCCCACTCCCAGAGTATGAAATCTTGGATCCTAATAAAGGTTATAGAATATAACAGAATATTAACAGAAGTCACCGAAAGAGCTGGGACTAGAACTGGTCTCTAGGCTTGCAGTTCAGTGCACCTTCCACTAGGGTACTGGGGCATTGTGTGAGTGGGATACTTGCTGGCTATACCTCCCCAGTTTCCCTTCGCAAAAATCACACAAAGGTTGCAGTTTACACATCATCACTAGTCTGGCTGTAACAAGGGTCAAAATTACATTATTCAGGAGAGTTGGCAACAGTGATATTTCCTAGAGGCAAGCTTGTCATTTACCCTTAGTTGGTTGCACAGGGGAATAAGGGCACGTGAGCTTCACCCAACCTCCTGGACAGCTTGCCTGAGTCAGTGCTCCAGGTCCGGAGAGAGAAACTGGCTCTGCAGGGCTGCTGCTCCCACCCCACCCTCCAGGAGTGAGTGGGTAGAGACGGGTGGTGAGTGCTGCTAACAGGCCAGCCAACATTGCAGAGCTGGCACAAGGGTGGGGGAGTATGGCTGCTCTGTGAAGGGCAGCAGTAACTTGATTTCTCCACCTCCCTCCCTCCTGCAAAGGGGGGAAGAGAAGCAGTTGTGATTTCCTGACGCTGCTTTAAGGTAGCACAGCTCCACAGGGTTAAAAATTGAGTCTTGTTCTAGCCCTAGCGGGCCCAGTGGTGCAAGTAAGCTGGTGCGCTCAGGTACGCTGTAACGTTAAGACATTTATTGCTGGTATGCTGTACTGGAAAGACACATTTTCAGAAATGAATTGTAGAGCCCTGCGCGGATACAAATTTATACCTCAGATGCAGATATCTCTGGACAGAAATTGGTATCCACTGAACCGCAGGTCTCTCCTGGGATCTGCAGAGGTGAAAGGAGCAGAACATGGGGCCGCCGCTCCCAGGAGCCAGAGTCCCACACCGGCAGCTCCTCCAACATGGCTGTACTTTCTCCAGCCCCACCCCCAGCCCTGGTCTCTTGCGGGGCTGTACAGACCCCAGACAGGAGACAGAGCTGCGTGGAAGGGCTGGGGGCGGGGCATGGGGCAGTACAGCTGCACCGGAGGAGTCGCCTGTGTGGGGCGCTGGCTCCTGGGAGCAGTGGCCTCACGTTCTGCTCCTTTCACTGCTGCAGTTCCTGGGAGAGCCCTGCAGTTCAGCGGTACCGATTTCTATCTGCAGATATCCGCATCTGCGGGTATAAATTTGTATCCGCACAGGGCTCTGGTCACGGAACATTTTTTGTGAGGGAGGGCGGGGTCGGGGGGTTGATACCATACCAGTAAGAGTTAAAATCTACTTGCACCACTGAGTGGGCCCATGTCTACCCCTGGATATTGATGCATGATTCAGTGTTTTTGAGTCTTTACAAGTAGTTTGTGAAGAAAAACCTTATGTAACCTGAGTTGAATCATCTTATAAAAAATGGATGGACAAAACTGGCATCCAGTCTTTATAGTAAGTTTGTGAAGATGCTGGAAGTCTGCTGGTTCCAGCACTGCCAGCAAGCCAGAAGACAGGAAAGTGTCCTTTTGATGTTGATATGACTGTGTGGCTATCAGACTGAAACCCAGAAAGCCATTTTGAAAATGCTTCAATGCCACAACATGAAACCAACCAAAGGCATTCTGTCGCACCCCATGATCTACCATACTCTCATACTAGATGGGCACAGATGTGTAGAGTGCCTTTCATCCCAAAGGACCCCAAAGCATTTAAATCTGGAGGGCCCAGCTCAGATTCTGCACAGCAAAATCCTATCAACTTCAGAACTGGCCTTTTATGCATCAAACTCCTTTAAAGTGGAGAGTGACAGTTATCTGGGGTAGAACATGCAATATATCAATGGGCAAACCAGAAACTTTCACCAAAGAAAATGATGCAGACCCCTTTATAGAAAGTCTGTGTAGAGCAAATAGAACCTTGGCTTTTAAAATCCCATTTCTAAAAGTAAACATGCAATACCGGTACAGTAGCTATGATTCTGAGCACCTCTGCTTTGCAAAATGCTGAATGGTAAACTAATGAGCCTCTAGTGTGGGCGTCCTGGGCAAGGGGTGTGGTCATGTGGGGGGTGGTCACAGGGTTACTCCCCTGACTCCCAGCTTCTCTCCCCCAAAAAATTCCCCACCAGTTGCTGTCCCTGTCCATCAGGGTAAGCAGCTGGCACGACACTTTGTTTACTTTAGGTTTACCTCCGTGCCTGCGGACGCTCAAGGTAAACAAACCATCTCGGCCTGCCAGCAGCTTATCCTGATGGCCCGGGAGCCAAAGTTTGCTGACCCATGAATTATAGGGTCGGCTTATGAATGGGTTATAAACATTTTCCATTTTTACTTATCCACCTTGGGGGGTCGGCTTATAAATGAACCAGCTTATGATCGAGTATATATCAATTACATTACCCCAAAGTCACACACAGAGTCCCCTTTTAGTTTGCCCACTTCAGTGATTTATCTAAATGGTGGGAAATGTTCATGGCATAATGTATCTTTAAGGAATAATGAAAAATATAGATTTACTCATTTACACTGACAGAGAGTAGTTCCTTAGGGCCAGATGCAAATAATATCTTCATATGGCTTCCAGACTGCACAAAGCCACACAAAATAAAATAATAATAATAATTTCAGAGGGTTTGCAGAGCACTCTTCAAAGTGTTTATCAAGGTAAAGAAGTTCTTTACAGTGTAGTTGTAGCTAGATTGGTCCCAGTATATTAGAGACAAGATAAGTGAGGTAATATTTTTTATTGAACCAATTTCTGTTGGTAAGAGACAAGCTTTCGAGCGATGCAGAGCTCTTCTTCAGGTCTAGGAAAGGTACTTAGGCTTTGGCTACACTTGCATTTCAAAGCGCTGCCGCGGCAGCGCTTTGAAGCGCTAAGTGTAGTCAAAGCGCCAGCGCTGGGAGAAAACTCTCCCAGCGCTGTCTGTACTCCACCTCCCTGTGGGGAATAACGGACAGCGCTGGGAGCGCGGCTCCCAGCGCTGGGTCTTTGACTACACTGGCGCTTTGTAGCGCCGCAATTTGCAGCACTGCAGAGGGTGTGTTTTCACACCCTGCTGCAGCGCTGCAAATTTGTAAGTGTAGCCAAGCCCTCCGAGTGTCACAGCTAAAACACAAGGTGGTGTGAAACAGATTGTTTAGCATAAGTAATTAACATACATTGTAAAAGACCATTCAAGTGAAGCGGTCAGTTAACACTTCTACAGTCACAGGACAAAAAAGGGGGGTTAGTGGGTTACAGATTGTTATAGTAATCCATAAATCCAGTTTATTTATTAAGACCATGATTTTTAGTGTCTTGCAAAGTTATGAATTTAAGCTCCCAGGTTCGTCTTTTGAAGATGTTGTGCAGGTTTTCTTTAAGGACAAGGATTGAGACGAGAGGTCAGATATGGAGTGATCATTTTGTGAAAAGTGTTTATCTGTGTGAGTTCATTCAAGAGCAGAGTGATTGTCTCATTTCATTCACAAAGTTGTTATTGGGGCATTTAGTGCATGGGATAAGGTACACCACATATTGTGTTAGGCATCGTAGGACCCATGGATCTTGAAAGATGTGTTGTAGGGGTATTGATCGTCGTAACAGTGCAGATATGTCTGCAGGTTTTGCATCTGTTCTTATGGCAGGGTCTGGTGCTGCTTTGAGTTGGTGGGTCCTGATCTGTGCGGAACTTGCTTCTGATGATGATCTTGTCAGTTCTGGAGGGTTGTTCGAAGGCCAGAAGAGAGGTGGTTCAGGAAAGATTTTTTTCAGGATGTGGTCCCTATTGAGTATGGGTTGTAACTGTTTAATGACACCCCCTGTGGGTTCTAATTGCACACCCCTAGTTGTCACCTACCACCACACTTCGGACCCCACTAACCCACTTTTGTCCTGTGACTGCAGAGGTGTTAACGGTCCATTTTCACCTTGAATGGTCTCTTACAATATCTGTTAACTACGTAAGCCAAAGAATCTGTTCCACCTTGTTTCTAATTGTGGCAATAAGAGTTCTGCATGGCTCAAAAGCTTGTCTCTTTCACTCACAGAAGTTGGCCCAAAAAAGCAATATTACTTCATCCACCTAGTCTCTCTAACATGGAGGATATTTCAACAATTGCTGAGACCATTTGTCTGAGAAGAATAATGTATGGTACTCATATTGTACTTTTTAAATGTCTTAGTTATTTTAATTGATTCAGATGAACACTCTGAACCCGAAAATACTTAAAACATATTTTTAGTGTGCTCTGTGGTTAGGTCTGTTAACATACTCAGTAACTTTTTTTTCCTTTCCTGTTTCTCTCCTGAAATCCAGATAATGATGAAATGATCAAAGAAGAAAGAGGATACCTACTGAAAAAATAGTTACACCTGGTTTTAACTAATTTGATTTTCAGGTTGCATTGCATATTTCATGTTTTTAAATATTGGTCCTTCAGCTGCAGCCAACAAGATCCCCTCTGGAAATGACATAGTACATCTCTATGGAATATATTTCCTGCATTAAAAAACCTATAATATAAAAGTAACTCCATGATGTCTGTAGCATAGACTAATTACAAGGCATATATATTACTTATTATAATATCCTGCACTCCATTCTACACTTTTTATTCAGAGAAGAATCCCAACAATGTCAATGGGAGTTTTTTTTCTAAAATGAGGAAAACAGAATCAGAATTCTATTTCAATATTTTTTCTTCTGTGTAAATATTTCTTAAAATGCTTTGTTATAAGTAGAGCACTAATTTCATTATTCATCTATTTTGTGCTACTAATGAACAATCTGTTATTTGAATCATACCTGCATATTCATATTTTTTCTGAAGTTTTTTAATCTTCCTCCCCTGAATACTTCTGAGGGGTTTTTTAATTCATTTTAACTACAATACATGTCCTTTTTGTTTATAGGAATAAAGACAGTTCAGGCAGGAAAACAGAATAACTGGACTTTCTTTATCTTAAATGTTCAAACATCTTCAGCGTGCTTGACATATTCCATAGCCACAAAAAAGAAAAAAGCCAAGGACATATCATTGGTAATAATAAGTTAACTCAGAACGCATGCTAAAATATTAAATTTAGGGAATAAATTGTGCTTATTATATTACTTACCCTTGCAGTGAACTAGAAAATGAATGTGGTCATTCTAGACTAGTTAAATTGGAAATATATTTTATGCAGATGTGTCTAATGTAGTTTCCTGGCACAGACATAGTGCACAAAATGTATAAGTATACAAATATGGTTTTATATTACGGTACACTTCTAAATCTGATTTCCCTTTCTGCTTTTTGGTTTTCAGTTTCAGGACATATTTATCTTCCTCCTTTAGTCATTTTAAAATCTCTTGTTTAAATCATTCCTTGCCCACAGATTCTGATCTTCCTGGAGTATAAACAAATTGTATTCCATTCAAACCTAAGAGCCATCCTTTATATTTAGCTTCCGATAATTATCTTGTTTCTACTTGCTGCTTAGTTCTATTTCTTCATAAAAACATGAATGCTAACTAACGGGCCTAATCCTGCTCCCATGAAAATCAATTGTGAAAGTCTCATTGCCTTCAGTGGTGCAGCATCAGGCAATTAGGCCTGATCCAAAGCACACCAAAGTAAATTGGCATATTTCTAGTTACTTCAATGGTGCACCATTAAGCGCTAATTGAACTTCCATTGGTTAGGACAAGCTAGACCGTGTTAAGTCTGATTAATCTAAATACATAGGACATTGTCATGACTAAGAAGGAAGCATTGCCAGTCACAGAGAACCATCTATAAATAAATACATTTTACATTCTGTTTCTTGCAAAGCCTTGAGTAACAGCTCCAGTCTTTAGAATTTAACTACTTCAAGCATGGGAGTGTTCTTTAGTTCATCAGTAGGCCAGATATTGTCTACCTGCAAACTGCTGGCAAATTTCATACTTTATGAAAATGGAGAAGAGAGAATTCATGACTTTAAAAGATGTCCTGGTCTATTTACTCCCATGGGGCATTAACATCCCATTTCTCCCAGACCTGAACTGCAAGGGATCTCCTGTGCATTTGAATAAGATTCAGTTCCTTTAAAAACATTATGTATATAATTTTTAAGTCTCTTTCTGAAGGACAGATTGAATTTTCTCACTCCAGGATTGTTATTTCCTGAAATATTCACCCTTTTAACTCATGGTGACCAGGCCCCACAGACCCTAGGCAGCTATTGAAGAAACCTTTAACTTTTCCTTTTCATTACCTTTTTGGTATATCTCCTCATTTCTATTACTTTTCAGGTGCTATCGCATCATATATGCTTATTTACATATGAGAAATATTCCATACTGGTTAATAACGACATGCCCTTAGGACAGATTTGGATATCAAAGTCAGCACCTGAGGCTGACTCTCTCGCCTTTGGTGAGCTCTGACTTTTAAATATTGTGACATTATTTAGTTTAATTATGTTAATGGAAGAGAGTACCCTATGATCAATACAGGGATGCTTTGAACTTAATCATTGATCCCTTACTCATAAATATTCAGATTTTCAGCTTCCTAGTAGCACTGATTACAGGGGTGACTTTAGTATGGTCAAAACTGAATGAAGTCATTTCACCAGGTCTTAAAGCATAGTAAAACTGGTCAAGGGATTATAGTCATATCATATCATATGTCACTGCTTGTGCATGATCAAAAGTTGAGGAAATGCTTAGGGTTAATGGTAAAGTCACTTTCCTCCTAAGAAGTTTTGCCATGAAAATGCCCTTGTGCAACATGAAACTGTCCATGAGTAAATTCACTCTCTCTCAGACAACAGCATGTGACATTACAAAACAGTCATTAATGTCAATCACTAAGGGCCTGTGTCACAGGATGGCATTTTAAGGGAGGTGGGCTTAGCATGACCTGTGACTGACTAACTGCATCTCATTTTAGGGGTATGTGCTCAGGGATCAGGTGGGAGACTGCAAATCAACTGTTCTTAGATAAAAGGCTATCAAACAATTCACTTAAGGGAAGAACTTGACAGGAGATGAAGGGACTCTCTATGCCAGCCAGAGGGAAAGGCCTGGCTGGAGTCACCAGCAGAGAGAGAGGTTGGAGCAGAAGCCTTAAGGGGAATGGCTTAAGGAAATGCCAGGCAGCAGGACCTGGGTTTGGGGAAACAAACACTGAGCACCAGCAAGTGGCTGGAGAAACTAGATTTGGGGACAAGTATCCGAGGGGTAGCCGTGTTAGTCGGAATCTGGCACCTTAAAGACTAATAGATTTACTGGGCATAAGCTTTCTTGGGTAAAAAAAACATTTCTTCAGATGCATCTGAAGAAGTGGGTTTTTTACCCACAAAAGTGCATTGTTCTAGATTTGCGGAAATACTACTTTTGATTTAAGAGACCATTTGAATTGTAATGTTTTAACATACCAGCCCCCAGGAAGAGGTTTTACTCACAATCACTGGGTCCAGTTTTTGAGATGAGAAAACTGAGCCGGTAGCAGGGCCTGATGATGGATTAGATTTGATTCTGTGCAACCCTTAGCCCTGGTCTACACTGGTGGGGAGGGGCGGGTTGATCTAAGTTACACAACTTCAGCTACGTGAATAACGTAGCTGAAGTTGACGTACATAGATCTACTTACTGCAGTGTCTTCACTGTAGTAAGTCAACTGCTGCCACTCCCCTGTCGACTCCGCCTGCGCCTCTTGCCACGGTGGAGTATAGGAGTTGATAGGAGAGTGCTCGGGGATCGATTTATCGTGTCTAGACTAGACGTGATAAATCAAACCCCGCTGGATCAATTGGCGGGTAGTGTAGACATACCCTTAGACTAATGGACCTAAAAGGCTTTAGCTAGGCATTGGGCCCCATGGCTTCTTGTCCCATCTCTGCATAGAGAACAGCAGTAGCCTTTAGATAACTTTTGTTGTCACTCAGTCAGCTCTGAAACTTGGATGCTGGATATTTTTTCCTATCACTGTATTTCCTTTGGTTGTTGGCATGCCTACAACCTGCCTCTCTCATACCACTGCTGTGTTTCTGTTATTCAACTTTACTATCCTCCCCATTTTGCTCTCACTTTCCTCTGTCTCCCATGCCTTCCTCTTTATAACCCCCTGCCCTGTTTGATGTGTCTTTATCCACATCCTTCTTACTTCCAAAATCCTTGCCTCCTCAAAAAATATTTCAGTTTTAAATAAAATATGACAGATGCTTATGCCTGACCATTTTGTTTTCTTCATCCCTTTCCCCCACCCTTCTGTCTTTATTCTTTAGATTTGGCTCTTTGTTGCAAGGACTATTTGCTTATATGTAGAGTTCAGCTGGATGACAATTTTCCAGCAAAACAGAATTTAATTGAAAAATTATGACTTGTGGAACCTGAAATATGTCACAAAAGTAATATGGATCTGATGAATTTTCATCAAATCTCAGGCAGGGTTCTGATAGAATCAACCCAAAACCAATTTCAAAATGATTAAATGTCTTGAGAATTGGAAATTACAAATTTTGGCCAGCCCTACTTATCTTTATATAGTAACTGAACCTAAATGGAGCCTTTGCACATTACAATAATAGTAAGTGGAGCTGGTCAAAATATATTGTCAACAATATTTGAAGAAAAAAAAGCCTTCTTACTAAATGAAAATGTCAGTAGAAAGCTTTTCTTTCTTTCTAAATGTTCTGGTTTTGTTACACACAAAGAAACCAAAACTTCATAGTTGAAAAAAGAAACAAAAGAAAACCAAAGGCAAAACAAAATATCACACACAAAATAGTTACCATTTTCCAATCATTTCTAATAAATAAGAACAATTTATACCATTGAAAAGGGGAGATTCTCTACTTTTCAGTGAGGCCTACTTGTGAATAAAGGCACCATCAGAAACTCAAGCCAGAAAAACCCTTATGGGAGGGGGGGGTGTAAAAATAATAAATAGCATACACACCCTTATGCACACAGTTTTTCAAAAATAGGACCCTAACTTTTTTATAGATACATAGGCCACAGGGGACCATTGTGATCATCTGACCTCCTGCATAACACAAATAACAGGACTTACCTGAATTCATTCCTATTTGAACTAGAGCAGATCCTATAGAAAGACATCCAGTCTTGATTTTAAAATTTCCAGTGATGGAGAATCCGCCACAATTCCTGGTAAGTTTCCCCAATGGTTAATTACCATATGGTTAAAAATGTGGCTTATTTCCAGTCTAAAACTGTCCAGCTCAACTTCCAGCCATTTGATCTCATTATAGTTTTGTCTGATAAACCTAAAGAGCCCTCTATTATCAAATGTATGTTCCCTGTGTAGGAACTTGCAGACTTTGATAAGTTACCCCTTAACCTTCTCTTAGATTGAGCCCACTGAGTCTATCAATTTAGTTTTTCACCATAAGGCACATCTTCCAGTCCTTTCATCATTCTTGTGGCTCTTCTTTGAGCCCTCTCCAATTTTTCAATATTTTTAGTTTTTAATTTTTTAGGCACCCAAGTCCATAATTAAGTATGTAAATAAGTGGCCTGATTTGCAAATATATGGAGCTCTCAGAAGCCAGTGGGAACTGCTAGATGGCCAGTACCTTTGAAAACCAGTTGTGTAAATATGGTATCTGAATATGGACCGAAGAACCTGACTTTATTCACCTGTTTTGGAAACCATGTTCTGTCTATATAATATGCACATATAGTTGCATTAGATTTACATGGATGTAATTAAGATCAGAATCGGTGGTAAAGTATTTTGCTTAAATAGAATGT
Source organism: Mauremys reevesii (assembly GCF_016161935.1). Lineage (NCBI taxonomy): Eukaryota > Metazoa > Chordata > Testudines > Geoemydidae > Mauremys > Mauremys reevesii. Next base: position 107,379,315 of record NC_052627.1, on the reverse strand, counting down.
TTTCTGACTTCTAATTTTTAATCTGATTAAGTTTTTAATATTTAATTCATAGACGCTTATCTCATCTATTTCATTGGTCTTGTTGTGTGCTTTTCAGTGTTTCTAATGAGGAAATTAAAAACCCTTAATTACTTCTACAAAAGTAGAGGGAAACGGATATTAAGATGCTTGGTTGCTACCTCACATCCAGTTGTTATGAAATGACAGTCCAGCTTTAGCCCAGATGGTCTTCTTTGTGCCTGTCTTCTTGTTTCTTCTGTCATTAACCAATATGTAAAGAGGCATAGGTAACTCTGAAGGTTGTTCAAAAGTATGAGTAAAGAGGCAAGTTATATTTTGTTACACGTACAATACAATTGCCATGGCATCAGATATAATTTTTCTAAATACTTCTCAACAAGCATGGACAGCTCCCAAAAGTTTAATGTACTGAAAGTTTATGGGAATGAAGATATTACTGAGCATTAACAGCCAACGTCACTGTAGGGTTCTATAAGACCAGACTAAAAATGCGGGGCCAGATTCTTGAAAGCACTCAGCATCCACAAAAGAGACTGGCTATTCAGAAGAGCTCAACTGCAGTGACTAAAACAAAGTGTTCAGAATGTCAAAAATATTCAGCACCTAGCACCTCTCCTATTGTTCTCAGTGCAATTGTGACTGGGAGCTGCAAGCTGCTGAACACTTCTGAAAATCTGTCCCTAAATAGCTATTAAGGTCATTTCTATGATTTATTTATTTTTAAACAACATACCAAAGAACACAATCCAAGGCCTAATTATAGAGAAATTACAATGAGTTTAGTCTGGGATTAATACAATAAGCAGAAAGGCACATAGTCACCACAACATTTACACTCATATTGCAATTGCTTGTGTTGAATACATCTGTGAATTATTGTTAATGCACTAGAGCCAATGGGCTGCACTGCAGTCCCTCTGCACAGCGTGATTGTGAATGTGCTGGGATAGAAAGTATTGTGGCTGGACTGTGCTGTGTTCTGTTGATCCTTGGCTGGTGTAATAGCCCTAAGGGGCTATTACAAGTCAGCATAACTTTGAGTAGCCTTCAGGATGTTCTAATCTACACTGAAAGCAGAACTAACCCCCAAGTTCCTCTGGAATTCAGTGACTGTAATGCGGATATACAACCAGCAATCTTTCCCTTTAACCCTCAGGTTCTACACTTAGGAGAAATTGATCTGACCCAAGAATCAGAGCTCTGGAGTCCCTGTAGTAGCATGTCTTCACCTCATGGGCTCCCTCTCATCTCTGGTACGAGTATTTCATGGGGTCCTCATCTCTGGCACCCCCTACATGGCTCTACCTCGGACCTGTAATAACCTTTCTCAGCCTGCATCATCTTCTCCCGACTTCTCCTCTGAGTGTTCTGTGGCTTGGCCCTCTGGCCAAGTCATGTATAAGTCTAAACCCCTTCTGGGGTAGCACAAACAAGTCCAAATGAAAGTCCAAACAAATATTCAGATTAATAACCCTTCCATCCCTCTTTGCCTTTGAGTAGTGGTAGCATTATACCAAAGGAGCCCAGCAAGTCATTCAAGATTTTACTGATCATAAAAACTTTGGGTATTCTGGAAGGCTTGGGCCTTAAACCAGAGGCAACTAAGGTGGGCCTTTTCCCCACCTCAATTTGACTTCACAGTCATCTATTGCCAAGGGGAAAGAAGTGGAGTGAGCCAGAAGGGCATGGCTCCCTTATCACAGAAGGGAAAATATTATCAGGAGAGTGAGGAACCCAGCCAAAATTGCCCTACTTCCTTAAGCCTGATACCTACCTCAGTATCATGACCCACCAAGATCTGGTCATCCTCCTTCAAACAAGATCCAATCACTAGGGAGATGCAGCATGCTATGGAGTTAACCAAAATATGATGTACTATGTGAGATGGAGTGATCTACGTCAACGGGTGACCTAATGCATTCCTGTTTAGAAATGCTATGCCTCCACCATGACTCCCATTGTCAGGCCATTTTGGCCACCTCAAGACCTTCTGCACAAACTCCCATTTCTTCTGGTGGCCCCAGATGCCAGCCAAACTTCGGGCCTATATAGACTCTTGCAACCTGTGTGCATTTCAAGATTTTCTAAACAAAACCTCTTGGCTCCTAGATAACCCTAGAGACTCCAACCCAACCCTGGGCATCAATTACCTTGGACTTCATCATGGAACTCCCCAACTCTAATGGCCACGCTGTAGTCTTGAGGACTGTACATCAACTAAGATGGCACATTTTATCTCCCATGACAGCCTGCCCTCTGTGAGATGACAGCCCAGCTCTTGGTAGAAAATATCATCCATTTCTGTTCAGGGCCAAAGCATCTCTGACTGGGGCCCACAGTTCATTTCTCACTTTAGGTATGAGACGTTCTGGTTGCTGGATGTCCATGTGTCCACTTCCACTGTATATCACCCTCAGACAGATGGACAGCCAAAAAGAGTAAACCAAGTACTAGAACAATATTTATGCTTTCATCAGTTATCAGTAGAATAAGTGATCCACCCTCTTGCCTTTTTCTAACTTTTCGTACAATAATGCTGCCCCCACAGGACAGAGTCCCTTTTTTACTAATTGTGGGTTTCATCCCTTCTTCAACCAGACATTACCAGCAGATTCACTGAACCCGATGGATGGTAACTGGGTCCAACAGAAAGACTACATCTAGGAGGAACTAAGGGACCACCTGGAGGATGTGAAAAAGGCCTATAAGCAATATGCTGACCGACTCGAGGAATGCCCATTTTTTTTAGTAGGCAAAAAGATCTGGCTTATTGCAAGACACTTCCATACAAATAAATCTTCCACAAGTTGGACCTGTTCCTCAACCCTTCTAGATCTGTCAGCAGATCAGCCCCTTTGTCTTCATACTGCAACTCCCTCGGTCCCCCCAAACTACACTGCAGCTTCATGCTTCTCTTTTGAAGCCTTACACAGAGGACTCATTCCCCGACCGGTCCCAACAGCAGCTGCCACCAGTCAAGATTCAGGGACATCAGGATTACATAGTGCACACTATTCTCGATTCCAAACTGCAATGAGGCTGACTCTACTACCTCATAGAATGGGAGGGCAACAGCCCCAAAGAACTCTCCTAGGAACCAGCTGCCTAGTAAAAAAGTCTTCACAGGGAACATCCTGGCAAGCCAGGCCTGGCACCACACTAGAGGGCAGCATGCATGAGGGAAGGGGAGGTGTAAGGATCCACAGGACTAGAATGTTGCCAGTGAGGAACTAGATGAAGCAGCATCCTGCAATTACTGGAGGGTTAGGCACCACAGGAAGTACTGCCCGAACAGCCCAGAACAACAGAACCCTGCAGCTGCCTGAGTGGCCCACACCAACCATTTAAACCAAAAAGTTGTTCCAGAGAGCTGATGGAGCAACAATTCACAATTCGGACTCTGGCTTGCTACAGCTCTCATCTTTTGCCCTGTCTTGACCCTGGCCTATCGTTAGTACCTATCTCCTGACTTGATTTGGTGTCTAGTCTCCACTTCTGTCTTTGACCTCCAGCTCAGCAAACACTACTGGCCCAGCTGCTGTGCCCCAGCCGTTGCAATTGGAGTATACATTCGGGGCAGAATCAGGGTCTTAGGGTAAGAGAGGGGACACTAAATTGAGCAGTGGTGCTTGAAGGGAGGTCTTTGACATGAGGAGAGGCTTCTCTCCCTGATAGAGAGTCTAAAGTTTAAATCCACACTAGGAGGTTACCCCACTTCTAACTCAAAGGTGGGAGTTCAGGGTTGGGATGTTAGTTGACCAAACTCAATAGGGGTGATAAGAGGAAGTAAGGATGATGTAAAGATTCCTGAATAAATTACTCAAATTTCAATGTCCTTATTTGACCTTCTGCTTCATGAGCCACTATGGGCAAGGAGGGAAGGAGAAATCTCTGCTTTGATTCCTACAAAAAACTCAACAGTGGTTAGGCAGCTGTTGTGCTGGGACTATTTCTTCTCATACTAATCAGTATCATCTGACTGTTTTCTTATCCTCCACAACGCACCCCGTTGTATCTCATCTTAGATTGTTAACTCTTCAGGGCCAGGATCTGCTTTGTCATATGTTTTTACAGTGCTTAGCACAATGGAGCCTGGCCCTCCAGACACCCGCTGTACAAATGATAATAAATCTAAAGAATCAGCAGAGCAATTCATGTCTCCTGGATGATGTATTTCATATGACTTCTGGCAGCCATAGGACTAATTTTCATTTCTGTTTAATAAAAGTTGTTTGTATATAAATGAAAATTCAAAGCATTTATCCTGTGGATATTTTTTACTGTGTATAAGATCTACTTTTTTTTAACCTCATGTTTCTTACAGATATATATTCACCTCGTAGCTTTCTGATTAACTTAACAATGAGCCTTCCCCTTTTTATTTTCCATTGCCTTGTGCATGTTTAGAATTCTAAGAAACTGCACTAGAGGAGGTAGATAACACAACTACAATAACTGCCCTTGAAATACACTGACTAGTGTATCATTCTAAAGCATTCAGGGATATAACACTTAGAACCAAGTTTTACATCCAAGCATCATCAGGATGAATTTGATAGTAGTGGAATATCATTGATTCCAACTGAGCTATATTGACTCACACCAAATGAAGATCTGGCCTACCTTTTATTTTATTTTGTTTTTCCTCTGAATCAGTAAAGCCACCAAAATTCACTTGTTATAATCAGCTTTTGAGGTGTGTTAAAAGTCTGCTGTGACAATGGGAAACATCAAGAACATAGAAAATATTAGTGGGTCCCAGCAGGTTTGTACTGCTGTTATAATATCTGGACCTTCTTGTTATCAGAATAAATGCTAATTTGTCAAATGACACTTTTGAAGATCCAGTTTTGTAATTTACAATTCTGAAAGAATCACTATTGCTAGCAGTTTGCATTCTATATTGCTTCTTTAGGCCAAGCTCATTGCACACAGGAAGGGCTCCTTGCATTCTTCCCTTCCCCCACCCCACACAAGCTCCCTATATGCCACTCTCCCATCCCCCTCTATTTCAGGGACTCTATTCATCCTTCCCCATCCTCTCCCTCATGCCAGGTTCCCTCATTCTTCCCACATGCTAGAGAATCTCGGTGTTTGCCGATTCCCTTTTTCCCTTGCCCCATTCCTCCCTTCCTCCCCACCCCCCACATACCATAATCATCCATTGTCTTTCCTGCCAGGCAGTCTGTGTGCCCCATCATTTCACGCTTTCCCCCTCCACCCCCATACCAGTTCTTATTTCCTATCTTTCAGTCAGGAAGATCAGTCATTCAGGGTGTCAACATTTTATACTAGGTTGAGATGGGGGGTGTTGCTATACTGGAAGGTGTTAATGGCTGCCATCAACCAGTTCTTTGATTGATAGACACAATTACAGAGGTGGTTGGAGCTGCTGGCTCTGCTAGCCAGATGTCAGGGGCTCTGTGTGTCCCCCATTTCCCCCCCTTTCAGTATTCTGATTTCAATCCCTGAAATTGTAGAATTGATCAGATGTGGTATTAACACGTTATCACATGACAAAAATGTCAGAGTTGAGCATAGGGCCTCACTTTGCTCAGCCAATTAGTATACGTAATAAAACTGAGGATAAAAAAAGCTGTATTTACATAACATTTACTATCACTCTGTCTCAAATTGTGGAGAGAAAAGCTGTTCATTCATCTCAAATCAAAGACACCTCTACCCCGATATAACGCTGTCTTTGGGAGCCAAAAAATCTTACCGTGTTATAGGTGAAACCACTTTATATTGAACTTGCTTTGATCCACCGGAGTGCGCAGCCTGCGCCCCCCTCTCCCCCCCAGAGCGCTGCTTTACCGCATTATATCCTAATTTGTGTTATTTCGGGTCGTGTTATATCAGGGTAGAGGTGTAGATGCCTGAATTAAAGATTGCAAAATAAATCAACAAAAGTCAGTATAATCCAACAATCTAATCCTGCTTCCACCAAAGTCAATGGCACAACTATCAATTCTGAGAGAAGCGAAGCAGGGACAGGGCCTTGCTTTTGTCTATACACAGGTGGTGGTTGCTTGTTTTGTATTGATGAATTTCATTTAAAAGAAAGGTGTGGGAGAGCAGGTTATATGGAATGTTATTGTCTCTAGAGTGATATAATCTCCCATGTACAGAAACTGTTGACCTGATCCTCTAATTAGATATATTAGTGGGGACCTGTGCTCATGTAGAGCCTCAATAAAGTTAGGATTGAGGCTTAAATATTTATGGGAAACTACAGTTAATTTCATTAAGTCTGTAGGAAATGTTCAGACTGGGTAAATCGATATCTGAGCCTTGTTATTAAATCAGTATTATATACCTGATATACTGGGATGGTTTTGATCTAAGGAAGCAGTTTATTTTCTGATACTGTAACATAGTTACTGGGCTGGCTGAGTGAGTTATACCAGGAAACACTCACTCACTCAGTCAACATGGCAACAGTATATACTATATGATAGACCAGACCAGCTTGGTTTTGTTATGTTCTATCATGGATCTGGAAGTGAGGCATGTGTTTGGAGGCTGAGCACATCTAGGCTTGGCAGTTCATAACCCTGGCACTTCAGGGCTTGCTGCATCAGTTATGAGTGTAAAAAACTTGCTTGAGCCCCAGCACCTAATTGCTTGAGCCCTGGCATCTCTTTCACTACAAATTAAGCACTGGAAAAAAAACCTTTGAAGACTAATGGAGAGAGGAAATCACTACATATTCCATATCTTGTCTGCTTTAAAATTATTTCTAGTATCAAAAGGTCTTAGTCAACATTGTAAAACAATAACATGCAACATTTTATTTTCTCAAAACCACTTTTGTTGCAGAAATGCAATAAAACACCTGGGAAGTTTTTGCAAATGTCCCAAACATGTGTGTCTTTTTTACAGTCTTATAACTCAAAACTGCTGAAGCTATTATGTTGAAATTTTGGTTTAAAAAGCTCTCTTCTCAGGCTTACTTCTTGTAAACTAAGTTTCAGCACAAAGTGAATTCCTAAAGCCTCTTAAGAGACACCCAAAAATTGATCTTTAAATAGAAATGATTACATAACTTTCTTATTTTATGGTAAAAGCAGTAGATTTCCCTTTGCAATGAACAAAACAATAAAGGAAAGGAAAGTACTGGAATAATGTCATAGCATTAAAATGAAATGATTTATAAGAATCACTTCATTTACTCTTTCTCAAGCAGCTGCACAGAGACTTTTTTTGCTCTCTGCAGTAAATATGAGTTTTTAATGTGCTTTTAAAAACATTCTGTAATTATGTGACTATTTTGGGGAACAGGGAGGAATAGTGTTTGGGAAGGGAACTGAGAAGTCCTACCTTCTGTCACTACTCCGCCACCGATTTATTCTGTACCCTTGGGTAAATCACTTGGAAGGATTAATTCAGCTCCTATTCAGGTAAATGCAAACATTTCCATTGACTACATGTGGGAGTTGGATTGGACTCTTCAGGACCAATTGCAGTCAATGGAGCTATGCCAGTTTACATGGGCTGAGGATCTGCCTTGTCCCTTAGTCTATCAGAAAGCAAAAGACTTTTTCAAGCAGAAGTTAGGTTTGCTAAGTGACAACAATGTACTTATCCAGCACATCATTTACAAACCTCAAGTGCTTAAAATCAAGGAAATGAAAAATTAAGGATGTCAAAAAAACCCCAGTGTTCATATATGACCTGAACCAGTTCTTGTTGCAGTCAACATGAGTCTTTTCATTTACTTTACTTGGAGCTGGATTGGGTCCATAATAAACAAACACATTGCCCCTGATTCACCTCTTCTCTGTGTAAAATGGCCAAGTGACCCCCCCCCTGTATAAAGGGGGCTTCCTAGTAGCATAGGGATAGTGAGCAGCACTACACCATTTCCTTCTCACAGATCCTGGTACTGGTCAGGAAAAGTTAACCAGAGTGCACTTCGCTGTAGTTATTCTATGCCAGCAGATCACTCTATAGATGGCTGAGAGCCGCAGCTGTAATTTACAGTGGCTTTGATGATGGCCCTGGGATTGAGGAATGTAAAAGTGGCTTAAAGCCACCTTTACCTTCTCCCATTTAGTTCTAGCTTTCATACAACATGGCCAGACCACAGAATCTGAAGCAGAAGATAGTCTACTAATCACTTATACCTAGGTTCTTTAATACAAGAGGTAAGAATGTTCTATTCCTCCATATAAGCCGTGGAATTTATGCACCCTGTAACTTTGTAAGAATTTCTTTAAATAATTTGGGGGGGGGGTGTGATTGCATAGTAAAAGACTGTAGCATACAGTTCACACAGCTTTCCCTTCTATCCCATGACTCCTTTCTTTGCCTAAGACCCTTTAGTGAGGAACCTTGTCATAGGCTTTCTGAAAATCCAGCTACACTATTTGGACTGGATCACCCTTGTCCACACGCTTCTTGACATCCTCAAAGAATTGTAATAGATGGGTGAGGCATGATTTCCTTTTACAAAAGCCATGTTGATTCTTCCCCAATATATTGTGTATTTCTAGATGTCTGAGAATTCTGTTCTTTAATATAGTTTGAACCAATTTGCCTGGTACTGAAGTTAGGCTTACTGGCCTGTAATTGCCAGAATCTCCTCTAGAGTCTTTTTTTAAAAATTGGTGTTACGTTGGCTATCTTCCAGTCATCTAGTACAGAGTCTGACTTAAGCAATAGGTTATATACCACAGTTAGTAGTTCAGCAATTTCATATATGAGTTTCTGCAAAACTGTTGGGTGAACACCCTCTGGTCCTAGTGACTTATTACCGTTTAACTTATGTATTTTTTTCCCACACCTCCTCTACCGGACACCTCAATCTCAGACAGTTCCTAAAAAGAATGACTTGGGTGTGAGGATAACCCCCATATCCTCTGCAGTGAAGACAGATGCAAAGAATTAATTTAGCTTCTCCACAATGGCCCGGTCTTCCCTGAGTGCTCCTTCAGTACCTCTGTCCAATAGTCCCACTAGACCCCATTGTTTGGTAGGCTTCCTGTTTCTGTTGTACTTAAAAAAACATTGTGTTTAGTTTTTGTGTCATTAGCTAGTTGCTTGTCAAAGTCATTCTTGGCCTGATTTAGTATATTTTTCACTTGACTTTCTACACTTGAATTTCCTAGATCAAGATTATAAATGTAGGGCATGGTGCAGTTTGTGCACCCCTCCCTGTGTACTTCAGAGCTCCATGAGAAATTGACTCTGCACCAGTTACATAAGTTGGCCTTAATGTTACAAAATTTGAGCAAAAGTTGTTATTTAATGCTTACTGTGGCAAACCTCCATAGACAACAAAGATTAAGGAAGAAGGATTGAAGCGTTTGACTCATTTCTAAATATTATTTTATATATATATATATATGAAATAATTATTTTTTCTTTAAAAAATAGTTATTGTATTCAGCATGTCATTGATCTCTTTAAATTCAAAATAGAAAGATGTGATTAAAAAGGAATACCCATATGCAAGCAGGACCCATTCACACCATTAAATATTAGCTTCATTCATGCAGACTGTAGTTTATGGATGGTACAAAGTTCTTGAGTGAAAATAATCTATGGTGGAAGCATCCATAAGAGAATCTTTAAAAATGCATCTGGTCCAAATAATGTAAACCTGTCAAAAAGCAGATCAAAGAAACTTTTATCAGCCATTGACAAGAATAGTCCATCATAACTCAAATTACATATACATACAGACTTTTTTTTCTCTCTTAAGCAAAAAATCAAGAAATGTGACCCTCATTGGAGGGTCTATATCAGATGAATGCTACTAAACTAGTTCTATAGAAAGAGTGTGAAGTATTCTTTGTAAGGTGAGACAACATGCATTATGATGTAGTGAAAACTGTGTATACACAACTAATCAGCCTTTCTTTCCAATGAACATTGATGTAGAGTAGTCTGGCATGATCATATCACAGCTAATGTTTTCCTTTTTTTAACCAAACTACTTAATCCCTGGTGCTTTCTGATTTCCTTCATAGACTCTATTTAATTTTCATGAGGTCACATGGCAGAAGAACAAATATTTAATGAGGGAAATGTCAGAAACAGAAATAGGCCAGAGATTTAAAAAAAAATGTATTACCAAACCTTTACATAAAAACAAAAGAAAAAAATCATGATTTTCTACCTAGTGTTCTCATTTGTCCTGTTTATTTAAACAGTAGAGGCAGTTTAGTGCTATGAGATTCAGGGTTGAAGCACACCAGATTCAGTAGAATCATAGATTCTAATCATGTATGGTTGTTTCAGTATTTTATCTTTCCAAGGTATATCATTTGAGAATATTACTAGTATATAGCCTAAAGAATTCTTGGTACTTTACAGACAAAATAGGCCAAACCCCTGCCCCCAAAGAACTTACCCTCTGAATGTAGGTATGATGCAACTAGTGAAAGAAGCAAACAGTAGGAAAGGGGGAACAACAGTTACACTAATAAAGTCACATGATTACAGTGGTTTGTTATGTGCGCTTTTTACATCAGTTTATAGCTAGATATACCCATAAACAACTTGGCAGGTTTTTGGTTTTTTTTAATTCAGACAGATAAAAGATATCTCACTGGTTAGGGCACTCACCTCGGGTGTACGAGACCCAGCTTCAGGTCTTTTCTCTGTCTGATTCGTAGTGGAGGTTTTTAACCTTGGTGTCCCACATTTTAGGTGAGTGCCCTAATCTTCAGGCTAAAGAATCAATCTTTCTCTGTCAGCCTCAGTCAGTGCCCAGGTTAGATGTGCTCTGGGGATAAATCAGGCTTGTATAGTGAAGGAAGTTTTTGACTATAGGACCCTGCCTTATTTGTTGCAGAAGTTGGAAGGTGTGTAGTGAATGAGGCAGATTGTTATGGGAAGAGAAAGGAGGGTCTCTTGTTTAAGGCAGTTGAATGCTGCCCTGAAGAACTGGATTCTATCCCTGTCTCTGCCACATAGTTCCTGTGTGATGCTGGGCAAGTCACTTAATCCAAACTTTTCAGTGGTGGTCACTAGTTGTGTGTTCCTCATTTTTTGGGTGCTTAGCTTGAGACCAAAGGGTCTGATATGCAGAAGCTCTAACCAGTCACAACCAGAGCTGTTGGGGATTTTTCAATGATTTTTTTCCCCCATAAAATGCCTGTTCATTGAAACCGAAACTGGTTGTGAGAATGGGTGAGTTTTGTTGAATTTCCCAATTGAAAATTTTTTGGAAAAAGTTTTAAATTGTCAAAATGGGACACTTTTACATTTTTATATAACAGGTTTCAGTTTTTCATTTCAAAAGGACTTTTTATTTTGAAATGTAACCTAATTTACACTAATAGAAGTTAAGAAAAGAAAAAAGGTCAAAATCAGAGCTAATTATCAAAACAAAATGTTTCAATTGACCCAAGCCAAATTATGTTTTGGTTTGTCAGTTCATGAAAACATTGAGATTTTGACTTTTTGTCCTGATACAAGACAGGAAATTTTTTCAAAATCTCAGAAATTCCCACAGGACATGAAAACCATTTCTCAACCATCCTTATGTACAACTGCAACTAAAGTCAATGGGAGCTGTGCCTGAATATATGAAGTGTTATATGATAAGTATAGTTACAGTTCAAGGCAAATACACTGTATTTCTCCCATGTGATCCACCCAGGGCACCTACTTAAAGGTTTCTGGCTCCTAGCCATCACCTCTCTTGAGCAGAGACCCACATCTCGTTCCCTCCAGCCTTGGATTTTTCCAGGCTTCACAGGTCTCTACCTGCACTGTGATATCCCCAGAGAGCCAGACTGCCCAAAAGGCACTTTGCTTTATCTCCAGAGGCTATGAACAGAATAATTGCCAGCAGTTACAAGTTATCACACAGCTTTTTATATGCAAGCATATTTATTCTTAAGATGAAAACATATTAAAAATAAAAGAACCTACCTGCATGCTAAAAAGCTTACCAGAGGTCACTTCAGCTCCAGCTTTGGGCTCAGGTAGGAATCAGTCTTTCAAAACCACAACTGGGTTTTCCCCATGGTTACAAGTTCATATTTGTCTCAGATTCAGAACCAGAACTGCCGTGAATAGTTGAGTCTTTCCTTTATACAGCTTGGCCCTTTGATTTGGCCTCATGTAACAAGTGATCAGCAAACAATGGCCCACTTCTGAGGATATAGCTTCAAAAGACTGGGGTTTTGCATAACCGAAGGTGGGGAATTGACATTCACCTGCCCCTAGATATTCCCCAGGAAACCCACTTAACTCTCTTTGTTCCACAAGTCCATTCTTGACTGGCACATTGTTCAGTATAGTCCTTTGAACCTCTAGGTCTCACATTTGTCACATCTCTCCCCTCGAGAGGTTATATACAATCCCAGCCCACAATAATACATAAACCAGAATGGAACTCAAAGATACTTCAACTTAATTCAATAAGATCTCCCAAGGAAATGGCAAGAAACTGCTATATCTGTCACAACTATATACCACGAATGTACTATATACTCTGAAAAATCAGGTACTGGGCATCTATATTTGGGGACCAAAAATTAATGGATATTATTCCCCTTAGTCTCTCTGTGCCTTAGCTTTCTATCTGCAAAATGGGATGATACCACCTCCTCACCTCACCAGGTTTTTGTGAAGATAAATTAACAATACAATGGCAATTATAAAAAGTTACACACACGAAGACTGGCTTGTTTTTCTAATCTCTATTCATAGCCACTTCAATTTAAAATAGTGTGCTCTCGTGTCAGAACTATATTTCTTCTCTCAGTATCATCTTCAGATATACACTTCTGGTCCAATGTAACTTTTGATATGTGAGGCTGGACACACAATAGATCTGGATTTTTCACTGAGAAAGCCATCCAGCTATGTTTGCAGCCATCCAGCTGCTTTGGCTTTTTTTTTTTAATGCAAGATCTATTATAATCTTTGAGAGTAAAGGAGGACATATGACATCTCTTCTATGCTGCTAGCCTGCTTTGGACGGTAGGCTGCATGGAAGAGGGTGCTGGAACTTATGTGTGGGTGTGCACCCAAGGCAGGTACTCTGTGTGGTACCCAGAGAAGGTCCTCATTCCTCAGGCAACCTGTTTCCACTTTGAATGTGTGGGTTTTTTTTATGGTACTTGAACTGACCACACCAAAACCACAACTTTAACAACTGTGGGTGCAACTTTTGAAACCACCCACCCACCCCAAAAAATCACAGTTTTCTTACAGCCTTATGTCTCCAGCCTTTTATTTTTTATTTTCACTTAGTTTCAGGGTTATTCTATTTTTCAAGTTTTCTAAAAGTTACTGGTGCAACCAGATTGGCCTTCTATTACTTTTGCAATTTTCTTTTATCAATAGGATAATTTTCTAATGTGCCTCAGATAGTTCTTCATCCAGAAACGCTCAGCTAGTCCAAATTCCTCTTTCTCCTTGGTCTTGCTACCCATGCTACCATCCCTATTAAGAGCCATTTTCTGCCTTCAAGTACATGCTATTTCTAGTTACAGCACTGACAGCCGTGTCAGTGCTTGCAAGGACAGAATCTGGCCCTCATTCCTAGTTGTGTAAATTCCCATCTTTTTTATGTCCATCATGGGTTTGAAATTGTATGAAAGAAAAAAGAAGGGAAAGTGCTACTTTTTGTCTAGTGGTAACAATAGCAAAAAATCTCACATTTTGTTTCACAAAGATGTTTTATTATTACATATCAACATAAATAATATTCATCACCCAGTACAAGTTCAAATCGTAGGAGTGATAATGTACCAACATTGTTTCTTGTTTTAGATATTGCAATAATGGAAACTTTTTGGATGGATATGTAATGTGTCTCAGAGTCCACTGGGAGATAGGAATAGATTTTGAGGTCCCTTTGTTGGAGTTAAGGTCTGAAAGTAAGAATTCCTGAAAAACTATGAAGACTGTCTTATATTTGTTTTACAGAGAAGCAATGTATTTTCAATAACTATACCACAGATGGGATACCGTCTGTTAGCATATGGCATTGACTCTTGAAGGAATGTGTTGGCTAATATATGTAGTTTTGGCCATTTAAATAAAACAATTAAAAAAAAGAGGATCCTGGGTCATACAATAGCTCACTAAGTGCCTTGAATCCTATACTGTAACTTCAAGGGGTTCCATTCAGGCAGAACAATCCACCTGCATGGATCACAATGCAGGATCAGGGACTAAAGGAGTAAAAGTTCCAGAAGGTGGTTTAAATATAGTGCCCATAGACTATATTTGGAAAAGAATGGCTTCTACTTACACCAATACTGGAATTTGAATTTGTTCAGATTTCTTGGGCAGAGTGGGGGTCGGGAAGGGGTGGGAAAAGTGTGCGTGTGTAAGTTTAGTTCATTTTTTGTCCAGAAAAGTATATTTGTGAATTGGGATAATTACTTCATTGGAGTAGCTATAATACTGTAAAGTGCTCTAAAACAATAATATACGAGGAAATATTGATCAGTGATGACTGCTATATCAGGGCATAGTCTAGTTAAGACATGTCTGTTTTGTTATTAATATAGGCCAACTTACACTCTGTTTCACATGTGTAACTCCATTTGTTAGTCTGATTCTCCGGTTCATTTCACTAGTTTATGTGGGTGTGACTCCACTGAAGTCAGACCTGCATAAACTCAGTGGCATTACACCAGCACAAAAATGGTGTAATGGAGCTGAGAATCAGATGTACAGGCAATGGGATTTCACCCGTGCAACTGAGAGTAGAATCTAGCCCAGGGATTGGCAACCTTTGGCACGCGGCCCGCCAGGGTAAGCACCCTGTAGGCCGGGCCAGTTTGTTTACCTGCCCCATCAGCAAGTTTGGGCGATCGCGGCTCCCACTGGCTGCGATTTGCCGCTCCAGGCCAATGGGGGCTGCGGGAAGTGGCGCAGGCCAAAGGATGTGCTGGCTGCCGCTTCCCGCAGCCCCCGTTGGCCTGGAGCGGCGAACCACAGCCAGTGGGAGCTGCGATAGGTCGAACCTGCTGACGCAGCAGATAAACAAAGTGGTCCGGCCCACCAGGGTGCTTACCCTGTGGGCCGCATGCCAGAGGATGCCGATCCCTGATCTAGCCCCTAAATTTTACACATCCTTTCTTTTTAGAAGTATGCAGACTGAGTAAATATGCAAGAGTATGGATATAGACTATATGTATTTCTACATGCCATGACCCAGAAAAGGGCATGTTCTCTAGGAAGAAAGGAATTTCATGGAACAATGGTGCATGCTCAGTAAATAAGATCTGTGTTCATTTTCAATGCTGGTTGCTGTCAGTTTCTGGCAAGAAAGGTACTATACAATGTCAGAATAACCAACACCTATGGGGCGTTATATGAGAAGACTGCATTAAATAAAAGGGTTGATGGTTTAGTTAAGCCTCTATTTTCCAAAGCAGGTAAGCCGCTTTTTTTCTGAAGACAGGAAATATAAATTATTTAGCTTGTGATTTCATCAGTTTTTAATGGCTGGGTTTTTTAAAGAAAGCTTATAGTGGTATATTATCCTTTCAATTGCACTTAGCAACATGACTGTGCCTTAATAAAGCTTTTTGCAGCTTAATTTTCCATTAGCTTCTGGGCAATGGATCTGAACTTCTGATTTGAGTATTTTAGAACTTTTTCTTGTCAGATCTCTTTTGGACTTAAAAGAAGCTTTAGGCTTTGTTTACGTTAGCACTTTTGCCTGTAAAACTTTTGTCGGTCAGGAGTGTGAAAAAAAGACATATGTTTCACCAACAAAAGCACTGGTGTGAGCAGTGCTATGTCGGTGGGAAAGCATCTCCCGCCAGCACAGAGCAGCTACACAGGAGATCTTACAGTGGCACAGCTGCAGCAGTATATTTGTGCCACTGTAAGGTCTGTGGTGTAGACATAGCCTTAGACTGATGAACTGACTTAAGACATATTGACACTACCACCTTGTGATGTGTGATTAGAGCTCAGGTAGACATAGCCAAGCTAGATCTAACTTTGCCATTTGGGGTACCAGAGCAGAAAAGCTACAGCAGTATCTTGCTGAATCAAGACTTCAGTCACACGTATGATTCTCCTTTTATTATGTCCTGCTGTATATATTTGTTTCTTTTGTTAATGTCCCTAAAAAAATGGTGGTTGTTTTTGGTACCATTTCATCTCTACAGCTTTCATTTCAAAATAACCATACTGCAATTTTAAATAGCAGATGTACTATATAAAAACAATAAATCATTCCTAACAGCCATTCTTCAATACTTCAGATCTGACCTAATATAAAGCCAGTTGAGAAAAGGGTAATTTTTGTAAAGGACCTCTGTTATTGCAGCTCATTATTTTAGAGTACTGGTATATTGGAAATACAAGGCAATGAAAATAAACCAAACCACTATACAATTAGTAATGCAGATGCTGAAGACAGTTTTATTCTCTGTTATTTCTACTACTCTGCTTTATTTCTTATGTATAAAACAGACTAATGGTGTAAATACATATAATTTTAATATCCTCTGTTAATAAAACCAATGGTTTGAAAGTGATGTTTAGATATGTTAGCTTACAAATGAGCATCAAATACGAATTCTGCTCTCATTTCAGACAGATGGGTAGTGCTGTGCTGCCAATATTCTACCAAGGGGCTTCCTCAAAAAAATGTCCCCTTTGGCCTGTGACAAAGCTAATGTGTATGTAATAAAGACAATGGGGCTAATGCTTTCCGAATGGAGGAGAGAGGGACTGAGAAATCTCTTTGCTTTCCTATTTAAACAAAAATAATCATAAACATAATCCCTTATTTGCAGCTTTTTAAAAGTGATGGCATGATAGAAGTCCCAAGGATCAAAGCAACACCAGCTGGCAAACAAGCTTGCAGTAAGCTGCACTCTGCAGGAAACATCTATATTTTTTTCCTGAAAAGTTATCCTAAGTATATTGATAGAACAACACAGTGCTCAGAAGTCTGCCTCTTTCCCACCCTGTCCCAACATACTTCCTATATTAGGGATGAAGAGGAGGAGGCAGCATTGTTGCCAGCTATGCCACTATGATGCTCATCCAAGACTCTCCTGTATAAAGGGAATCCCCAGCAGGGGACAGGTAGATAGTTTCCACTTCCTTTTCCCCTTCTGAGTATTGCAAAGAATCTATCCCTATGTATTTATGGCATCCCTCACAAGAATTAATCACACATGTGACTCGTTTAGCTCAATAACCTATCTCTGACAGTAGGCATTACCTGATACTTCAGAGAAAGGTGCAAGAACTCAATAACCTAATAAAATAAGTACAGAATAACCTGACTATATTATGATTTTCCTTCCAACCCAATTATTGGTTGGCTTATGCAGAAAAGCATGAGGATTTATCATCACATATATTACAAAAATATCACAACCATGGATACCTATAATTACCTATAATGCTATTCCTTTGAATCCTACTAAGCAGTTGATCCCAATGATATACTGTGGTAAAGAGTTCCACATGTTAATTATGTGCAGTATGAAAAAAAGTGCAAAATGCTTTTCAGAAAGGTACTGTACAATGGAGAGATTATACTTAAGAAATGCACATAGTGAACTCAGGTAGACAGAAAGGGGGAAATGATGCTCATATATGGAATAGAGGAATTGAAAAGAGAGGCAAAATATAATAATGATAAAGAGCTCAATGAGGGAGGACTCATTTTTCAGTTTTAGGTAGGAAAGATGATAAATTCTCATGTAAATATAATGTAGTAGCCATGTCATTATTACAGTACTACTAAAACATTGATATTCTATGTAAAGTGTCATTTTTACTTTTATCAAATAAGGGCAATTCTTTCAAAGCTGTTGTACCTCAAATTAGGTTGTGGGTTTATCTGACAGAATCTGAAAAACTGATTTGTTCTAAGAACAATTCATGGTAGCAAATTGCAATAACGGCTTAAGAAGCTGATGATATCTGATCATTGACCTTACTACTCCATTAAGTATCCTGTATTTGCCTTGATTGTTAAAATATAGTTGTTTGAACTTTCTATAACTTTTAAAATGAGGGAAACTAAAGACAAAAAAATTATTCAGATTATATTTTCTTAATGAAATTTTAAAATAACCTTTCAAATTTCATTTCTGCTCAGGGCTTCAACTAGCAAATTTTTATAGCAAATTCTAAGTCTGGGATGATAAGAAAAATTATGTAGAGCTTACTTGCTGGAACAAATCCACATAATGCCACATGAAAAACTGCAAGCCTGATTCTCTACTGCACCTGAGGCTGTTGGGGAGTAGATCATGGTTCCCTGTTTCCCAGCCACCTGACCTCAACTTTAACTTACGCCACTAACGTAAGGTCCCTCAGGCATCTATACCAGTGAAGAATAGGGCATAGCACAGTAGAATTCTGCCTTTGACAACCTAAATTTGCTAGATTGCTGGGTGAGGCAGCAACAGTCTGTCAGAACTACTAGGCAATGGAAGTGTTCTAAGCCAGGTTATGACCCTGAGCAGACTGAAAAGACTGCTTCCCTTAGGCACCTATACAGCTGCCTTGGGATCACCTGGGTGGGTCCTCACCTTGGATTGTCTGATCCCTGATTGAATGATGTGGGGCCTATCACAAGACCCACAGGTAATTGCCTCTGACTCATCACACTCTGGCTCAGGGATGACTCATAAGGCTTGTGCAGGCTCAGGCTCAGAGCTAACTCAGAGAAGACTCAACAAAGTCATCTCCTCTCCTCTAATTTCTCTTTCTCTGCCCTGTCCTCTCCCCCTCCCCATTATGGGTGAGAGGAGAGGGTTCCACTTGTTGTGGATTATGGGAGACAGTAGACCTAAATCCGCCCACAGCTAAAAGCCCTCCCCTTACCTGGTGGGGAGAGGCCAGTGAACCCAGGCCACAACTGAATACTCGGGACAACAAATGATAGAACAAGGATGTGAATGAAGGTCATAAGGTGAAAACCAGATACCTGGAAGGGGACACCAAGCCGAGAACCCCCAACAGCACCCATGGCTCCTCAAAGACATTCAACGAGTCAAAAAAACAGAAACTCTGCTCAGAGATGTGACCACACTAGGGGTCAGAAATAGGCTGGACTGTGGCAGAGCAATCCCATCCAACTTCCTCCTCCTGGTGTGATGGAGGGCCATATGGACCAGTACCAGGAGCAGATTGATGAGGAGGTCCCATGGCTTTGTGCGAACACAGATGGAGTGTGCTAGGATCAAGAGGTGCAGGGAAAAGTGCAGCCAGAACCTTATTGAAAGGCTCTGGAGGAGCCAGAAGAGAGACTGTAACCTAATGCACTCTACAAAGATGTGCACCAGGGTCTTCCTCTTGCCCCAAAAGGGATAGGTGGCGGAAGAGTTTGTGAACTGCTCCAGGTACATGCTCATGCTCACAGCACATGAAGGAACTACTAACTAATATCCCTCGTGGGCCATGGGAGCAGAGTGGATTACAGACTGGTTTACTGGGGTTGCTTGCCTACTTAGGTGGCAATAGGTCCCGTCACTTGTTGTTGGGACAGGACACAAGGGCAAGGAAGTGAATGGTGTGAAGCACAGATGCATGCAGATGTTGTCTGGGCACGGTGTGGAGGCGGACCAACTAGATGGCATTCAGCCGACTTCGATTACATGTTGGGAGTGGCCAGAGAGGCTGATGACGAGATCCAATGGGCAAGGGTGATAGGTGGGTGGGAAGCACCCTCCTGCAGGGCCTGCTCAAGGAAAGCAAGAGAAGCAGGAGGTAAGGCTGCCTTTAACTCCTAGAGCATACAATAGGGGACACATGGGGTGGACAGCCTGATGCACTGACTAAGTGCCATGGGGTCAATCTAGTCCCTCTGATCATAATCCAAGAGGTCTCCAACTCTGGTGGTACAGACAGGACCAATCTCCCACCACCTGCATACATAGATAGGGGTTGTGTAGCAGGGGTTCTGCCAGCAGGTCCTCCCCCTCGGTGGCTACTATGGACTTGATCGTGAAGACTAGCTTCCAGGTCCTGAGGAGGTCCTGGTAGAAGACCAGGGAGGAGACCTCTCAGGTGAAGGTACAAAAATTGTCAGTTGTATCAGAGCCCTTGGAGGTGGCAGAGGGAGATGTGCAGTGCACCAGAACACTCCATGCCAGACTACCTGCACTTTAAAGGAATTGCTGCAAGGCCTGAAGGAGGAAAGCATGGACCTGGCTGCAAATGCAGACCAAGCCCTGTCTCCCCTCCCCTTATGGGAAGGATGGGAGAGAGGAGAGGGTACCTGTGCAGGAGGCATTGTCATCAGTGGTGGAACTGACTCAAAGGGAAGCAGAGCTGTCTCAGTTTGTTGCAAAGCAGCCAAGGTGTCAGCAGATGCCATGTGGTGTGGGTGTTTGGGTGCCGTAACATTGAGGAGGTGGGAGATGGGGCTTGCTGGACAGGTGTTTTGCAGTAAGTGTTGAGTTTCTGAGAATCAGGCAGATTGTTGCATTTTTCAGGAAGTCTGGTAGGTTCATGTCTCTGAGATATGTGTTGAAAATTTCCATTCGCTTACTGTTACAGCATCAGGGTAGCAGCACCTTTAACCCCCACCTCTTCACAGTCTACACAAGAAATGAACTCTCAGGTTGCAGGCCTTCAGCCATCACCTTCCTCTGGGCAGGGATCCTCCTTCTTGAGCAGAGGTTTAGGCTTGTAGCCACCTTACACTTCACTGTTGATTCCCTCAGCCAGTCTGACTAAAGTCCAGCCCCTACATTTTGTTTCTCTCCAAGGGCTATGACCAGTGTATGACAGAAGTTACCAGTAACCAAATAGCTCTTTCAAAGAGAGTACATTTAGTTTAGTATAAAAACTTTACAGAGAAAAGATATAAAAGAGTCTAAATACATATTTAAGCTTACCAGTGTCCCCCATCAGTCCTGTGGAGACCCTGGCAGGTTCCAGTCCTCCACACTCCTCTGAAGGGTTTGTTTTCCCCTTGGAGAAAAGGTCATGTCCATTTGTTGAATTAAAATGAAGCCCTCTCCATCAGTTCAAGTTCAGCTTTTATACCCCAAAAGCCTTTGTTCTCAGGCCTCCTGAAACAGGTAAAACCAGTCACTGCCACTTTCCCCAGGGCTGTGCATAACCAGCTTTGGGATTTTGCATTAATCACTCCCTAGTGATTCCAGGTTCCACAGAAAACTCACTCAATGAGCCAGGAACACACAAGTATTTATAGCACTTATTGATACAAAGGTCCATGAACATTCTAGGCAGGGGTGAAAGTAATGTACATTCCTTATCGCAAGCAATCCACCTCTCCTACACACTTAACTTCATGGATCCCTTTGCATGACTTTGATGTAGAAATTAAAGCTACTACTACCAATCCTATCTCTAATAAAACTTTAATATTGGAATAAAAGCCTGTAAAGTGAAAACTCAGTCTGTCATGTTTCTCTCCTCTCTCCTCCTCCAGCCACGCTGTGGAAGGCAGCTAGGCTCGGCGCTTCACCCCCACCTTGCACTCCAGCTTGTGGCGGGGAGGAGGGGGACTGGCTGACAGAGAAGCCCCGGGGGCGCTTGCATAACAGCTTAAACTCAGCTCCATCTGAAGTTCCACCCTCAGGTTTAGGGGCCATTTCTAGCATCCTTATTTATTTCACAGTTGTTGGTGTGATGAAGGGGCAGTTTTTTTCTGCCGTAGATCCAATACACAAATACAATCGGAGTTCAAGTCTATCCCTCCCCATCAGAGGATGCATGTGATGCCCAAATTGCTTGCAGATCCTTGTTGAAATGTTACTTTAAAAAAAATGGAGAACGTGGTGGGAAGATGTGTCATGATGATCGGGGCTTATTTTTGGCAAAGGGATTTTGCTAAAGCAAGGAAAGAATCACAGGGAAAGCAATTAGCCTGATAGACAAAACCACAAAGGGGAAAACTGAATATTTAGGGAAATTATTGTGCCACCTTTGAAAGAAAAAATAGTTTCCATTCCACCCTATTTATATATTGAATTAGAAACCTGAAATGTTGTTAGGACATACAGGCGTGATCTCAGATCTTTCTGTTTTGTTTCAGTGTCCTGTGGAGGCTGAAGCTGACAAAATTTTCTGTAAGTAACTTGCATATTTCATAAAGGCTATTCTAGTTGTCCTTCATTCACTTCTCCTTCACCCTATTACTAGCCACCCATTGGTGCCCCCTGTGCCCTTTTATGCACCTGGGAAATTAAACAATCCTTGAGATCTGTTAATTTGCTAGGAAATAGGGAGGGTCTAGGAGGGGCAGTGGCGGGCATGGCACGGCGCAGCCCCTTGCATCCCGCCCCCTGGCTGGCTGGCTGTGGTTTTTGCCTCAGTTACTTACTCCTTGGCAGACCCAGCCCAGCACCAGGTGCTGCAACAACTGCTGGCCCTCTGCAGGCAGCAGCCGGTGAGGACTAGTTGCTGCATCACAATGCAGCTGCTGCCAACCAGCAGTGACCCCAGCAACCTGGTCTTGCTGGCTGCTGCCTGTTTAAACTGAGTTTAAGCTGTTATGCAGCCAATCCTGCAGGTTGAACTGCGGAAGGAACATTAGCTGAGTTTGCAGCCAAAAGAGGTGAAAGTAAGCCGGTACTGAATGCTTCAGCCACTTCCTTACTGGTATGCTGCTGCACTTTTTTTTACCAGTACACCATACCAGCTTACTTTCACCCCTGATTCTAGTGCCCATATCATCTCGCCCATCTCAATATAATTTTCACGCCATCAAGGGTTTGCTCAAACATACATATAACATTCATAATGTAAATACAATAGTCTCAAGAGACATATGTGTTGTCCGAAGAAGTGGGTATTCACCCACGAAAGCTCATGCTGCAAAACGTCTGTTAGTCTATAAGGTGCCACAGGATTCTTTGTTGCTTTTACAGATCCAGACTAACACGGCTACCCCTCTGATACTTGTCATAACTGTCACACTCATTTTAGGATAAATGCTTCAAAGCATCCCAAACACTTACTTTAAACACTTACTTCCATAAGGACCCAATTTTTAAAGGTATTCAGGTGCCTAAAGATGCAGATAGGTGTTTTTTAAAATTCCACTAGGCACCTATCAGCATTTATGTCTGGCCCTAAGTGACTTTACAAAATCTAGCCCTAAGTAGCTTGTAAAGTACATGGCTGGGTTTTTATACTAATTCTTCTAAAACAGGGTCCTCTCTTACCCAGTATGCAGTTATCTGCACCAATCTGACCCAACTATAATCTTTAATGTTGGGAGAGAAAATCTTCCCTAGACGAAGGAAGAACAAATTTATAAAAGGAATCTGAGGTTTCTCCTCCATCTACACAAACCTCCCTTCATCCCCCCTCCACCAGAAAAACAGACTATACTTCTTGACACAGCATTGTGACAGGTGTAGGGCTACAGTGTTGTCAGTTATAATCCCTTACATGTCACACCTTCAATCATGCAATGGGCCATGCATGTTAAACAGAAGTCTGTTGTTTTCTAGTCTGTGGCAACAGAGTGCCAGGACATACGGTATATAACCATATGGGTGTCTCTTTGCAGGACATATGTTGTACATCTTTAGGCATGAAAGCAGCTAACAGGCAACTGTAAAAAAAAACAAAAAAACTCCAGAGTGTTTTTAAAATTACATTGGTAATTTATTCCATGGAGAGATTTAGAATTTAAGTGAGAGGTACAATGATTGTGAATGAGAGCAACATGCCACAACATTTTAATATAATTTCCTTCCTTCCAAAGAATTATTATAATTTTTACATGCAGGTAGAATATATAGACTTGAGTACAGGAGCTTTTAGAAGTAGAAAGGGAAAAGTGACACAGAGGAGAACAGAGCTGAAATTTCAAAAGTAGTATAAGTACAAGTGAGTCCTTCTGTAGTATGATGACAACAAGGAAAGAATATGAGGTTGCACTAGAAGGTAAGGAAAAGAAGAACAGAATGAAGAGTCATTAAGATGGACTAACTATTTCACTTCTAGATCACCGTTTTAATCTCGTCCAGGTTAGTAGTGAAACAAAGTAATTTTCTTCTGCTGGCTTTTCTATGGCCTTTGTGAAATAAGCTGTTGAGCTCAGTCCAGTTTTTAGTGTACAGATCATCAGTATCTCCATGACTATTGGCACAAATTGGCATAACAACCTAGGAACTGCCAGACCGGATCAAACCTATTGTCCATCTAGGCCAGTATTCTGTCTCTGGCAGTGGCTAAGTTCCAGCTGCTTCAGAGGAAGGTGTCAGAGCTCTGCTGTAGATAGATATGGGATAATCTGCCCCCCACATCAGGTGTCACCCACTATTACAGACTGGCTTAAACCCTGAAGCATGTGGTTTAATATTCCTTCCAAATTATTTGTTATAATTAATTATGATGACTCTGGATAATCTTGCTATACATATACATGCCCAATCCATTTTTAATTTTGCTACATTCTTGGTTTCATTGACTTCCCAGCGCAATGAGTTCTACTGTCTA